>NC_044033.1:299993755-300331255 GCF_901765095.1 Microcaecilia unicolor
TTGTTGAACCAGGAAGAGTACTGAGCCAAATTGACAAATTAAAGAATAGTAAATCACCTAGACCGGATAGCATGCATCCAAGGGTACTGAAAGAACTCAGACATGAAATTGATGATCTACTGTTAGTAACCTGTAACCTGTCATTAAAATCATCCATAGCACCTAAAGATTGGAGGGTGGCCAATAGTAATGCTGATTTTTTTTTTTTTAAAGGGTTCCTGGGGTGATCCGTGAAATTACTAACTGGTAAGCCTGATGTCAGTACCTGGCAAATAGTGGAGACTATTGTAATGAATAAAATTACAGTATACATAGGTAAACATGGTTTACTGGGACAGAGTCAGCATGGATTCAGCCAAGGGAAGTCTTGCCTCACCAATTTCCTTCATTTCTTTGAATCATCTTTAAAAAAAGTTCCTTTTTTTCTCCAATATAATACTAATATTTTTAAGGACCATCAAAATGTAGATAGAATCCAATATTTGTTGTATCCAGACTCTTTCTTCTCATACCTATTATCTTCATCAGTCCATTTTTCAAATCATATATAACATTCTTTGCTACGTGTACAAATAGTTGGACTCTATCCACCTTCTGATGGTCCTTTAAAAATATTAGTATTATATTAGAAAAAAAGGACCTTTTTTTGAAGATGATTGTTTGATGGGGTTCCTATTATGTAGATACTTTGAGACCACATTTTTTTGCTTTCATTTCTTTGAAGGCATGAATAAACATATGGATAAAGGTGAGCCGGTTGATACAGTTTATCTACATTTTCAGAAAGCTTTTGACAAAGTTCCTCATGAGAGACTCCTGAGAAAATTAAAGTCATGGGATAGAAGGCAAGGTTCTGTTGTGGATTAGGAACTGGTTATTGGACAGGAAACAGACAGTAGGATTAAATGGCCATTTCTCAGTGGAGGAGAGTGGAGCACCACATTAGCAAAATTCGCCCCTTCCTTTCTGAATGCGCTACCAGAACCCTTATCCACACCCTTGTCGCCTCTCACTTAGACTATTGCAATTTACTTCTCACTGGTCTTCCGCTCAGCCATCTCTCTCCTCTCCAATCTGTCCAAAATTCTGCGGCACGACTTGTTTTCCGCCAGAATCGTTATACCCATACTAGCCCGTTCCTCAAGTCACTTCACTTGCTCCCTGTCCGCTTCCGCATTCAGTTTAAACTTCTTGTACTGACCTTTAAATGCATCCACTCTGCAGCCCCCCATTACCTCTCCGCTCTCATCTCTCCCTACATTCCTCCCCGTGAACTCCGCTCGCTGGACAAATCTCTCTTGTCGTCCTCCTTCTCCTCCACTGCTAACTCCAGGCTTCGCTCCTTTTCTCTCATGGCACCTTATGCCTGGAATAGACTTCCTGTACCTATACATCTAGCTCCATCTCTACCTGTTTTCAAATCTATGCTGAAAACCCACCTTTTCACTGCTGCTTTTAGCTCCTAGCCACAATTGCCCTCCCCTTGTCCCTTCCTCCCTTCTCACCCATTACTTCCCTCACCCGTAACTGTCTTGTCTGTCTGTATTATTTAGATTGTAAGCTCTTTTGAACAGGGACTGTCTCTTTGTATCAGGTGTTCAGCGCTGCGTGCGACTGGTAGCGCTATACAAATGCTAATAATAATAATAATAATCTGTACTGGGACTGGAACATATTTATAAATGATCTGAAACTGGAGCAACAAGTGAGATGATTACATTTGCAGATGATACAACACTATTTAAAGTTGCTAAAACACATGCAGACTATGAAAAGTTGCAGGAAGGCCTTAGGAAACTGGAAGACTGGGCATTGAGATGGCAGATGAAAATTAATGTACACAAATACAAAGTGATGCACATTGGGAAGAATAGCTGAATCAAAGTTACCTGATGCTAGGGTCCACCTTAGGGGTCAGCACCCAAGAAAAAGATTTAGGTGTCATTGCAGACAATACACTGAAATCTTCTGCTCAATGTGCAGCAGCAGCCAATAAAGCAAACAGGATGCTAGGAATTATTAGGAAAGGGAAGCAAAATAAGACCAAGAATACTATAATGCCTCTGTATCACTCCATGATGTGATCTCACCTTGGGTATTGCGTTCAATTCTGGTCGCTGTATCTCAAACAAGATAAAGTGGAATTAGAAAAAGTTCAAAAAAGAGCAACCAAAATGATAAAGGAGATGGAACTCCTCCCGAATAAGGAAAGGCTAAAGAGGTTAGGGCTCTTCAGCTTGGAAAAGAGATGGCTGAGGGGTATATAATTGTGGTCTATAAAATCTTGAGTGATGTAGAACAGTGTTTCCAGTGGCATGCCGAGGGCAATCCACCCCAGGTGCACGCTGCAGGAGGGGTTCTGGGAGCAGCTGTGCATCTGTCGGCTCCGCAGGTTCCCTGCTCCCTCTGCTGTTACTTTTAGTTCTGGGGCAGAGGGAGCAGGGATCTGGTGGAGCCGACAGCTATGCGGCTGCTCCCAGCACCCCAGCAGGCAAGAAAAATGCACCCGTGGGGGGGGACGGGACTTGGAGGTGATGCACCGGGGGGGATGTCGTGCTACACCTGGGGGTACAGACGATGCTGCAACCGGGGGGGGGGGGGGTGCAGCGGCGATCCACCCTGGGTGGCAGCTGACCAAGGTACACCACTGTTTTTTAAGTCCAGCCCTGAAATACCCCTTCCCAGTCAGGTTTTCAGGATATCCACAATGAATATCTATGAACTTGATTTGCATACACTGCCTCCATTGTATGCAAATCTCTTTCATGCATATTCATTGTGAATATCCTGAAAACCTGACTGGCAAGGGGTACTCCAGGACCAGACTTGGGAAACACTATATAGAACAAGTAGAAGTGAATCAATATTTTACTTTTTCAAAATTACAAAGACTAGGGGACACACGATGAAGTTACATGGAAATATTTTTCAAACAAGTAGGAGAAAATATGTTTTCATTCAACTAATAGTTAAGCTCTGGAACTTGTTGCTGGAGGATGTGATAAAAGCAGTTAGCATATCTGGGTTTAAAAGTGATTTGGACAAGTTCCTAGCAGTGGAGGAGTGGCCTAGTGGTTAGGGTGGTGGACTTTGGTCCTGAGGAACTGAGTTTGATTCCCACTTCAGGTGCAGGCAGCTTCTTGTGACTCTGGGCAAGTCACTTAACCCTCCATTGCCCTAGGTACAAATAAGTACCTGTATACAATATGTAAGCCACATTGAGCCTGCCATGAGTGGGAAAGTGCGGGGTACAAATGTAACAAAAATAAAAGTCCATAGTCTGCTATTGAGACAGACATAGGGAAGGCACTACTTGTCCTGGGATTAGTAGCATGGAATGTTGCTACTATTTGAGTTTCTGTTGGAAGTAGGATACTGGGCTAGATGGACCATTGGTCTGACCTAGTATCCCACATTTTCCCACCTATTTGTAGGCTCAATGTGGCTTACATAGTTCCAGAGAGGCATTTGCAGGCTCCGGTGTGAACAAATACAATGTGATGTTGTGGTAAGATAAAGTTCATGTGGCACAACCACATTAGGGCATCGTCTAACGGAAGATTTGTGTTATGTCCATTACGTTCTTTAGTTTTGTTGTGTTGCAGAGATCAGGCATTTATGTTGGATCGGTAGGGTATGCCTTTTTAAACAGGTTGGTTTTTAGTGTTTTCCGGAAGTTTAGGTGGTTGTACATAGATTTCAAGGTTTTTGGTAATGCGCTCCACAGTTGTGTGCTTATGTAGAAAAAAACTGGATGCATATGTTGATTTGTATTTGAGTCCTTTACAGCTTGGGTAGTGCAGATTTAGGTACGTTCGTGTTGATTCAGATGTGTTTCTAGTTGGTAGGTCGATCAAGTCTTCACCGTAGATGATTTTGTGAACCAGGGTGCAGATTTTGAAAGCAATGCGTTCTTTGATCAGGAGCCAATGTAGTTTTTCACAAAGGGGTTTTGCGCTTTCAAATCGCGTTTTTCCGAAGATAAGCCTAGCTGCCGTGTTTTGAGCGGTCTGGAATTTCTTTAAGATTTGTTCTTTACAACCCGCATAAATTCCATTGCAGTACTCTAAGTGGCTTAGTATCATTGATTGTACCAGGTTGCGAAATGTTTCCCTCGGGAAGAATTGCTTCACACGTTTGAGCTTCTACATTGAGTGGAACATTTTCTTTGTCGTGGATGTCACTTGGCTCTCTAGTGTTAAGTTGCAATCCATTGTAAAGCCGAGGATTTTCAAGCCATCTGAGATAGGGAGGGTGTAGTCTGGGGTGTTGATGATTGTGGGGTTGTCTGTGCTGTGTTGGGATGAGAGGATGAGACAGTGTGTTTTTTCCTTGTTGAGTTTTAGTGAAATGTATTAGCCCAAGAGTCCATGATGTTCAAGCTGAGCTTGATTTTGTTGTTGATTTCTGTCTGGTTAGATTTGTAAGGAATGTATATTGCGACATCGTCTGCATAGATGAAAGTGTTTAAGCCTTGGTTGGATAAGAATTTGGCTAGTGGGGTCATTATTAGGTTGAAGATAGTGAAAGTGGTGATCCTTGTGGTACTCCGCAGTCTGCTTTCCACGGTGATGATACGTTTGAGTTTGATTTTACTTGATATGTTCATGTGGTTAGGAAACCCTTGATCCAGCTAAGTATGTTTCCGCCGATCCCAAACTTATCTAGTAGCCTTATTAATATATTATGGTTTACCATGTCGAATGCACTAGACATGTCGAATTGGAGGAGGAGGATGTTTTTGCCTATTGCTATTTCCTGCTTGAATTTGGCTAGAAGAGTGAGTAGTACTGTTTCTGTGCTGTGGAGGGGGTGAAAACCTGACTGTGATTCGTGTAATATTGAGAATTTGTTTATATAGTCTGTGAGTTGCTTGGCTACCATGCTTTCCATCAACGGGATGGACGCTACTGGACTGTAGTTAGTGATTTTGTTTGTTTTTTTCTTGGAGTCTTTTGGTATTGAGGTGAATAGGATGTTGCCATATTCCTTGGGGAAGAGACCTTGCTGAAGCACGTAATTTAGGTGGGATGTGAGGTCTGCTATGAAACAGTCAGGGGCAGATTTCATTAGGTAGTTGGGACAGGTATCTTGTTTGCAGTGAGTGTTGGAGAACCTGTGTAACTGTATTGAAGGTAAGTTGGGTGAAGTTTAACCAGGTTCGGGCTGCCGGGTATTCTCCAGTGGTTGGGTCCAGCTCATCAAGGAAGTTTTCGATGTCAGTGTTGTTATGAGGTAGAGTGTTGCGTAGGTTTACAATTTTTTCATTAAAATACTTGGCAAGTTCATCTGCAGATGGGATGTCTGTGTGCGTTGTAGTGACCAAGTTGGTGTCTAGGAGTTTGTTCACGAGTTGGTATAATTTCTTCGTGTCTTTGTAATCTGTCCCTATTTTAGTTTTATAGTATGATCTCTTGGTCTGTCTTATTGCGTATTTATATTTTCTTTGTGATTGTTTCCATGTGTTGAGTGTGTGTTCGTTTTTTGTTTTTCTCCATGCTTGTTTGAGTTTCCTAGATTATGTTTTTAGCTTTTCAGTTCATCGTTGAACCATGGTATCAAGTTATGCTTTCGTGAGGTTCTTGTTCGTAAGGGTGCTATTTCATCTAATATGCATTTGCATCTTTTATCCCATTCCATGAGGAAGCGTATGGAGTCTGTTTGTGCTGTCCATTCATTGTTGTATATCAGTTGCCAGAATGTTTTCGTGTCTACTTGACCTCATGTGCTGTAGGATGTGTATTCTTGTATCTGGTGTAATCCCTTCCGCCAGTGTAGGGATAAGTTTAGTTTGTAGTGATCAGTCCAGGGTGTTTCTGACCATTTAATATCTGTTATTAGTAAGTCCTGGTCTGTTGAAAGTTTGTGTGAGATGAGATCAAGTGTGTGCCCTTTGGCGTGGGTTGCTTGCATTTGCGGCCATTTGAGATCCCGTAAGTGGAGGAATTCCTTGCATTCCCGTGCGTTAATTGAGTTTGGGTCTTCTAAGTGAAGGTTGATGTCTCCTAGTACTAGCACATTGGGGTTGGTTACACATGTGTTTGAAATGAAGTCCATGAAGTTAGTTTGGCCTTTATTCCAATTACCTGGAGGTCTGTAAAACAGGACACAATTCAAGTGGTCGCATAGTGTTTTGTTGTGGATTCTAATTAAGGCAATTTCAAGTTGAGGCGTCATGAGCTCGGCAGCAGTTTCGGTGGTGCTATGCCTCCACCTCTCTTTTCTTTTCTGGTCCAGTGTGTGATTTTGTATCCTGGAGGGCATAGGTCTAGGATTATTGGGTCATTTTGGTCGTGGATCCAGGTTTCAGTAATGAAGAGTAGGTCAAGGTTTTCTGCCATGATCCAGTCTGTTAGTATTTCTGTTTTTTTTTACTGCGGATCTGGCGTTGATGTAGCCCACTTGGATTGTTTAGAATGGGTCTTCTGCGTTTGGTGTTGTGTGGACTTTTATTAGTTGTCGTTTCTTTGTTGAGGTGGGTTTGTTTGGACCCTTCTTTGGATTTTGTGGTGTTTGTCCCCATGATGGTGTTCTTCCTTTGTTTAAGTTGTTGCCAGTTTGATGAGATGTGGTGTATCTGATCAGTCTTTGATGATTGTATAGTATGCATATACTGTTACTTTCTGCGAGAGGGGTGGTTAGTGTTAAGTGGATCAGTGTTAAGGAGTAGATTATTAGGAGTAGTTTGAAAGTATTCATTTTGGTTTCTGTTCACTGTGGGCTACTAAAAGGCTGTGTTCTGGTGCCTGGGTGCGTGATAGGACTTTTATTTTTTTGTGGAGTCTGGTGTTCTGATCTTGTGTTATTATTTCAGCTTGCCTTTCAGCAGTTAGGATCAGTATTGGGTCAGGTTTCAGAGATAAGTTAATCAGTAGAGATGAGAGGGGGGGAGAGTAGTTCTGAGTCAGGGTTCTCGATCTGTCTCTTAGCAAATAATAGCTTCTCGCCCTCCTTTCCCAGAGCCTAGAGGGTCTTCAGGTCTCTTGCTTCTGGCTTTGGCTGGAGGTAGAGGGGCGCGGGGAATTTCAGAGTACTTTCAAGGTAATTAGCAAGAAGGTGACACACATGCAATACTGAGAACTCAGGTTTGAAGATTCCAAATTCATAGCTCCTTCAAGGTACTTAGCAGGGAGGTGTCATGCATGTGACACAAAGAACTCGAGTTGGAAGATTCCTTCTTACTCTGATGTCCTGAGGAGGAAGTACCAGAGGAGGCCAAAGGCAGCTTTTTTCCCTTAAATAAACTCCCAACTCTCACCTTCCCCAGCTCACACTCCCTATTCTTACGTTCTTAATAACCTTGCACCGGCCTGAGCATATTTTCTGCACCTCAACTGCATGACAGATTCCAGAGGTGAAAGGAAAGAATGGCTGATGATATCTACCTTGCTACTGCTGCTTAAATGGAGGCCCAGGTAGACAAAGTGAGTTTTCTTAGATCACATAGAGAGTGAGGATTCAGGATTCAGTCTTGTGTTACAAGAGCTCTTGTGCTCTTTCCTGAATCCTAACTACTGATCTAAACTCATTTCTGTCCTTCTCATTTTTGATGCTTGGCCAATGAGAACTCGTATTCCTCGAAGCACAGGATGAGGGCTGGTTATAAACTGAAAGAAGATGAACAGGGCACCTTGCAGCCATATTTGAAGAAATTCTTCAAAAAAATGATTTTTCAAGTGATCTTGCAGAAAACTAGAGTGTGTAAATGAGTTAGATTACCCATCCAGAGGGGTAGAAGATACCTAGATGTTAATGAAGAATTTGCATTACACTGTTGCTTTAAAGCAGACTGTGATCATTAGCAAACTGATATTACCCTCCTACCCATCTTCCTGAGCTCCTGTTTGATGGCAGTTTCCATAATTTGGCCTTAAGGCAGTCAGGCTTTCACTAACTGCAATAATTATTTATGAGAGGTAGTCAAACACAGAAGGAATCTTATTTAGACAAGTCTAGGGTTAATATATGCACACTAGTAAACCTCAAATTCTGGCTGGTACATGCCAGTTAAGTGACTGGCAACAGACACCCCATCCCAAATGAATAGGGTTTGGCAACCACTGCTCTTGAGAACTGGAATGTGTATGCTATTAGATCGGCTAACAGCCACCATATCATCTGTGCTCTTCTGGCTTTGCCAATAAGGCACCCGCATGCTCACAAGAGGCTTAGCACTCAGGGAGTCAGACATGAAAGTGCAATAATTTGAAACAAACCTTTCTGTCCCCTTGCCAATTGCAGTGGTCCACATTTTATTAAAACCCCCAAAACAGCGGCACTGTAAAGTCTGCTGACATATCACTCCTTCCACCCTGCCTGAGCGCTGCATCCTAATTCCCATGTTTCTCTCAACACTCTTTTATAGCTGTCATCAATTAGGGGAACTAGTGTTGAATTATAACAGCATTAATTAAAAAGTGTGTCACTGCATTAGAGCTACTGCAATTATATCAGAGGAAATACAGTTCTGCTCTGTGCTACTGGAAGTTTCTCATTTTCCTAACTGACAGAACATTACTGCAAAGGAGCCCATTGCAAAGCCTCCATAACCAAAGAGACACGGCCAATCTTCCCCTGTCAGTTGGGTGAGACAGGTCCAATGAATATTCCTAAGGAGAGCAGTCTCATTTCCACAGATGTGAGACAAGGGGGGAGTAGGAGATGTCTGACCAGTGATCCACTTGGCATTTTCTCCTCAGGTGCATGAGATCAGAGGAGATGGGCCAGTCCCCACAATCAGTCATATAAAAATCATGCTGCAAAATGAGTAATCGAATGTAATAATCAGAATTGATGCTTGTCACATCTGGTGTTTGGTACAGAATGGAGGTGCGTGTTCCAGATTTAAAAAAAAATCAACAATAAAAACAAAATGCACAACAGCTGCAGAGCAGACAGAAAATTTGGCAGTCTGCAAACCTGTCCCTCAGTGTTCTGTATGACATTAGGGACTAGTTTTACATGGCACAAAATGGACCGTGGGGGTCTTAGAAGATTTAGTATTTGACCTATAGAACAATTCAGGGATTGGCACCAATTTATGTGAGCAGGTGGGTTGCAGTATGAAGGCTATTACAGGCACTTAGACCTAGTCAGAGCAATTTTTGGTTATCCTTCCTGTTGTTGAATCTCGGCTTGTTTCTGCTTAGGTTAGGTCATTGGCAGGGATTACACTGAAGCTGTAGAAACATTGCTGAATCACATCTGGATTACTGTAATGCACTGTACGCCGGGTGCAAAGAACAGACAATCAAAAAACTCCAAACTGCCCAGAATACGGCCGCCAGACTCATATTTGGAAAAACTAAATATGAAAGTGCAAAACCCCTAAGAGAGAAGCTTCACTGGCTTCCACTTAAGGAATGCATTGCGTTCAAGATCTGCACGATGGTACACAAAGTCATTCATGCAGACGCCCCAATCTACATGCTAAACCTCATGGACCTACCTCCCAGAAATGCCACAAGATCATCCCACAAATTTCTCCACCTGCACTACCCCAGCTGCAAAGGACTTAAATACAAGCTGATATATGCAACTACTTTCTCTTACATGAGCACGCAAATGTGGAATGCACTACCTACAGACCTGAAGGCAATAAACGAAACAGCTATCTTTCGAAAATCTCTGAAGACATTCTTCTTCAACAAGGCCTACAATGAGAACCTATAGCCTCACTAAGTCACCTCACCAACCCACTCAACTAGGAATGCCCACCTTCTATAACTACCGTAATCACTCCCTTCCTTCTTCTCTCTTCCCTTCCTAATCGCTACACATCACTAACTGTATCTGATATCCTGAAATGACAATGTTAACAAACCTATGTAAGCCACATTGAGCCTGCAAATAGGTGGGAATATGTGGGATACAAATGCAATAATAATAATAAAGTGGTTTCAAATATGTTGTATTTAGGGAGTTGTTGAAAACTTGGCTATTTCCTCAGGATTGAGGAAGGGTAGGTTGCAATGTGGGATGCTGACTGTTAAAGGGAATGTATTTCATGTTCTATGTACATATAACTTTTATGATTGTACCTCGCTTTGTACAGATTTGTTGTGAAAATGCAAGGAATTAAAAATTTAAGTTTAACTAAATTGAACAGAATCCTTTCAGCTGAAGAAGGAACCTATTTGTTCTCAAAAGCAACATTTTTAGCTATTGTTCACGCAAGGTTCAATAAAAGCTATCACAGCTCACAAACAATCTATGAAACAGGAGAAAAACCCTGCATACAGCACATAGTCTCCTCTACAGCCACCAGCTATGAAGTCTCTGACACATCAGACATGGGGCTAGAAAGTCCAGAATGTCTTCAGGTTCTTCTTGCTCAACAATTTAACATTGTTTCATGGGTCTAGGGGTAAATATGAAATCTGGGGCCATGTTTAACAAATAGCCCAAATTTGTACTTGACTGCAGGGGGAGAGACTACAGTTCAGGCAGCAATGTTAAATAGTGCAAGAGATGGAGTTAATGATATATGCCATTGCTTTTTATTACCCCTATAAATTCAACATGAAAACATGTGCATAGCATATAATAGATACCTAAAGAAGTTTGAAAGGACAACCATTTTTTAAATAGCTTCAAATTTGAAGTCACAAATTACAGTATTTCATAGTAAAATCATTATTCTACTGATTTCTCATCAATGTTCTGCTTTCTGTTTTCTTGTTCTTCTTTCCACTTGTTCTCATACTTGTTCTCTATGTCTCTGTTACCTGTTCTCTCTTATATGCCACTTCCCTCACTGCTTCTCTCATCCATCTTCATTTGTTTACCTCTTCCTTCTCACTACCTTCCTTTATCCTCTTCACTTGAACTCATCCTTACTACCTCTTCCTATCTTAGGTCTTTTACCTCTGTGTCTCCATCTCTTTATGTTTTACCTTCATACCAGCTTTACATATCCTGTTCTCATTCCCCTTAGTCTCTCATTTCTGTTTCCTCCATTGCCCTCTCTCCACAGCCTCTTATTTCCCCTTTTCTTTCACCTACTCGCGTTCCCATATTTCCATCATCCCCACAACCATAGACCCCTTTCTCAGACCCTAGTTCCTTTCCTTTTCATAGCCCTATGTTCCTTATCACAGCTTCTTAACCTTTTCCCAGCCCATCTTCTACCATCTGTCTTTCACCCCTTTTCAGCCCCCCAGTCCTCATGTCTTTTCTTCTATCACCCATTCCTCAGCCTTGAGTCCTCTCACCCCCCTCCACACCCCATCCCTCCTTATTTTTACTCATTCCCAGCCTCCCTTCTCCCCAGCCCCCCCCTTCCCCCCGTTTACTAAGCCCTTCTAGCGGCTGCAAACACAGCCCATTCAAAGTGAATGGGCTGTGTCAGCATTAGCGCATGGCAGCTGCTAGTGTGGCTTAGTAAACAGGGGGGTATTCTTATGATCAATAACTTGTCTATTATATTAAAAATAGATAAATATTAATATTTGATTGGAAGTATGATTTTTTAAGATCTAATGGTGTGTATACATGTTTCTGTATTTATTTTATTAATTTATGGTGTTCTATTATCTTATCAACTGATTTATATTTAAACTCTGTTCATTGTAATGATCTTTTGTTTTCCCTGTGTTTATATGAGGTTTCTGCTTAATCCCTTTGCAGCCCCAAAGTTGTAATATATAATGACATCATTGAAACGAGGAATCTCCTCCCCTCCAAAAACAATTGAGGCTTTCTTTTGCTGTTTTTGAGCTGATTTTAAAACTACAAAAATGCAGTGTTTCAGTTAATTGGAAAATGGGCTTCCATATGCCATTTTCAGTTTTCAAATTGGAGGAATTTTGATTTTTCAGTGTTTTGGAGTGAACAGGCAGCATTCAAAAATAACTATGCGCATTTCTGTAAATCTTGTTTTTTAATTTGTTTAAGCAGAAGATATACATTTTTTTAATATTATGAAAGTGAGTTTTATTTTGTATGCTGCACTGGTGAATACTTATTTTTTGTTATACTTTTTGTGCTACACTGAATCAAATGTTAATCAATCAAAAATGAAACTATATGTGGAACCCCAGCCAGTCAAGTAGTCAGGATATCCACAATGAATATTAATGAGGTTTGATTTGCAAATAATGCCTTTTTTGGCATGCAAATCTATCTCATGCATATTCATAAGTACATAAGTAATGCCATACTGGGAAAAGACCAAGGGTCCATCGAGCCCAGCATCTTGTCCACGACAGCGGCCAATCCAGGCCGAGGATACCTGGCAAGCTTCCCAAACGTACAAACATTCTATACATGTTATTCCTGGGATTTTGGATTTTTCCAAGGCCGTTTAGTAGCGGTTTATGGACTTGTCCTTTAGGAAACCGTCCAACCCCTTTTTAAACTCTGCTAAGCTAACCGCCTTCACCACATTTTCCAGCAATGAATTCCAGAGTTTAATTACACGTTGGGTGAAGAAAAATTTTCTTTGATTTGTTTTAAATTTACTGCACTGTAGTTTAATCGCATGCCCCCTAGTCCTAGTATTTTTGGAAAGCGTGAACAGACGCTTCACATCCACCTGTTCCACTCCACTCATTATTTTATATACCTCTATCATGTCTCCCCTCAGCCGTCTCTTCTCCAAGCTGAATAGCCCTAGCCTCCTTAGTCTTTCTTCATAGGGAAGTCGTCCCATCCCCGCTATCATTTAGTCGCCCTTCGCTGCACCTTTTCCCAATTCTACTATATCTTTCTTGAGATGCAGCGACCAGAATTGAACACAATACTCAAGGTGCGGGTCGCACCATGGAGCGATACAACAGCATTATAACATCCTCACACCTGTTTTCCATACCTTTCCTAATAATACCCAACATTCTATTCGCTTTCCTAGTCACAGCAGCACACTGAGCAGAAGGTTTCAGTGTATTATCGACGACGACACCCAGATCCCTTTTTTGGTCCGTAACTCCTAACTTGGAACGTTGCATGACGTAGCTATAATTCGGGTTCTTTTTTCCCCACATGCATCACCTTGCACTTGCTCACATTAAACGTCATCTGCCATTTAGCCGCCCAGTCTCCCAGTCTCGTAAGGTCCTCTTGTAATTTTTCACAATCCTGTCACGAGTTAACGACTTTGAATAACTTTGTGTCATCAGCAAATTTAATTACCTCGCTAGTTACTCCCATCTCTAAATCATTTATAAATATATAAATAGCAGCGGTCCTAGCACAGACCCCTGAGGAACCCCACTAACTACTCTTCTCCATTGTGAATACTGCCATTTAACCCCACTCTCTGTTTCCTATCCTTCAACCAGTTTGTTAATCCACAATAGGACATTTCCTCCTATCCCATGACCCCTCCGATTTCCTCTGTAGCCTTTCATGAGGTACCTTGTCAAACGCCTTTTGAAAATTAGATACACAATATCAACCGGCCTCCCCATTGTCCACATGTTTGTTTACTCCTTCAAAGAATTGAAGTAAATTGGTCAGGCAAGACTTTCCCCACACAAAAGCCCCGTGCTGACTTGGTCTCAGTAATCCATGTCCTCGGATGTGCTCTGTAATTTTTGTTTTTAATAATAGCCTCTACCATTTTCCTCCCCGCAACGACGTCAGACTCACCGGTTCTATAATTTCCCGGATCTCCCCTGGAGCCTTTTTAAAAATGGGCGTTACATTTGGGCCACCCCCCAATCTTTTGGTACCACGCTCGATGTTAAGGATAAGGTGCATATCACTAGCAGTAGCTCCGCAAACATCATTTTTTCAGTTCTATCAGTACTCTAGGATGAATACCATCTGGTCCAGGAGATTTGCTACTCTTCAGTTTGCCGAACTGCCCCATTACGTCCTCCAGGTCTTACCGTTGAAGTCAGTAAGTTTCTCCGACTCGTCTCCGCTTGAAATACCATTTCCGACACCGGTATCCGACCACATCTTCCTCGGTGAAGACCGAAGCAAAGAATTCATTCAGTCTCTCCGCTACGTCTTTGTCTTTCTTGATCGCCCCTTTTACCCCTCGGTTATCCCGCGGCCAACCGATTCTTTTGCCGGCTTCCTGCTTTTAATATACCGAAAAAACTTTACTATGTTTTTTTGCCTCTAATGCTATTCATTGTGGATATCCTAAAAACACGACTAGCTGGGGTTCCCCCAGGACAGGTTTGGGAACCCCTGACTTAGAGCCATTCTCCACTGTGTGAGAAGAAATGTTTTAAGCGACTTTTGATAATGTTACCTTGTGGAGGAGTCATGTTTCCCTACTTTTGTATCTCCCCAAAGGAGGTACTTTCTGAGGAGTAATCTGAGATTTTCTTATTCATTCAGCGGCCTTTTTATGAAGCGGTGGTAAGCCCAACGCAGGTTTACTGCTCACTAAAAGGGAAGTACCGCCGGGCTACTGCATCAGCCTGGTGGTAGTTCCTTCCCCCAGCACATGCCATTTCCCGGCACTGCAAAAATATTTCAATTTTTGTAGCGCTGATGTGTACCCGGCAGTAATTGGGCAGTGCTGCATACTTCCAGGTTAGCGCTAGAACCCTTTCCGCCAATTCAGTGGGTGGCAGTAAGGGCTCCCCTCCGAAATGGCAGTCTGGCAAGTGCTTCACTTGCTGCACAGCCATTTCTTAAAAAAAAAAAAAGAAAGACCTCCCTTTTACCCGCTGCGATAAAAGGGGCCTCGGCGTATATCAAAAACCCACACCGATGCCAGCGCAAGCTCACTTTTGTTGCAACTTCGTAAAAGGACCCCCTCTGTCGTTCAAGGTATTGGGATTTATTAACCACCTTTATGGCAGTGTACTGCAGGTACAGTTTTAACATTTTGAAAGTCCAAGAACACTGACGCTATAAGTACTTGTCCGAAAGTTAAGAAAGACATTGTTATTTTGTAAAAGTGATTTTTCTGTTGGAGTGTCTTGCAGGAGAATTGAAGTAGCCAGGGACACCCCAGACAGGACCCTGAAGAAGCACAGGAGGCGTCCACCCAGGACCCCAGAAAGAGACCAGGCAAAAGGATCTGCTCTGTACCTAAAAGTGAAAAAAAAAACCCTGAGAGACTGTTTAAATTATGTCTCCATTTCGATTTTTCCTTATGCTACTTTGTAAATACCTATTTTAGGGACCCTTTTACTAAGCTGCGGTGAAAAGGACCCTGTGCTAGTGATGGGGGTCCTTTTTGCCATGCGCTGTGGCCCTTTTTACCACAGCAGGTAAAAAGGCTGAAAAAAACATGGCCATGTGCTAAGATTGCTCTTACCACATGGAAATGCGTGGAGAGCACTTACCACCACCCATTGAGGTGGCGGTAAGGGCTTCTGCGCTAACTCAGTGGTGACCAGGTAGCACACGGCGCTGCCCAATTACCACTGGGTAACCCCCTGTGGAAATATTTCTTGAATATTTCTACTAGCACCGGAAATACCGTGCACTGGGGGTGGAACTACCACCGGCGCCCGTGTTGGGCCGGCAGTAGCTCCAGATTGGAACGTAGTAAGTCTGCGGTGGGCTTACCGCCACTTAGTAAAAGGGCCCCTTAGGGGACTTCACCTAATAAAGGTGTTGTATGAAAATAATTCCCTCAATGGATTATTGTTGCTTGGAATTTCTTTAATGTATTGCAATTTTATTCTAGTCAACCTCTGAGAGCTTTGGCACATCTGCCTCTCTCCTTCCACCAGAAGCCTCTATTTCGTGTTTTTATTCATCATCTGTGAGAAAGGGGCTTCACACGTGTAGCTGGAACAGATGCAGCACTTTGGAAAGAGGTGTATCGAGCACACAGATGCTCACCGTCTCTGCAGGCACCTGCTTCCTTCTCTCTGCAGTACTCTCTTTCTAAACTAGAAATGCACCATGGAGAGTGGGAACAGGTGTCCGTGAAGATAATGAATGCACGTATGATATCTTCTGTCATCAGTGTGGTGCTATATATTACTATACGTGCTTTTCCAGGTCTGAGAGTAGAGAAGGACCAGTGGGGCCACAGGCTTGTTCCCACCATGCAGGCAAAACTGATTAGAAATGAAGGAGGGGGAGCAAGCAACCGGGGAATCTCATGGAACTAAGATCCAGAAGATTTGACCAGTGTGCATTCAAGAATCAGGCAAAATAATGCAAGCAAAATGATTAAGAGATGGAACTGTTCATATGAGGAAAGACTTACGAGGTTAGGGGTCTTCAGCTTGGAAAAGAGACGGCTGAGGGGGATAGGATAGAGGTATACAAAACCCTGAGTGGTGTAGAATGGGTAAATGTGAATCGATTGTTTATTCTTTCGAAAAGTAATCAGGATTTAATAAAGGGTTGAACAAGTTCTTGGAGGAAAAGTCTAAAGTCTGCTATTGAGATAGAAATGGGGGAAGCCACTGTTTGTCCCTGGAATCAGTAGCATGGAATGTTGCTATGCTTTGGGATCCTGCCAGGTACTTATGACCTGGCTTGGCCACTGTTGGAAGCAGGATACTGGACTAAATGGACCGTGAGTCTGCCCCAGTATTGCTGTTCTTAAATTCATATGTAAGTCTATCAGGTCAATATATATGCTGCCAGCTATTTAGATCTGGAAATTCAGTACCGATTCCCAGATATGCAGGTGGGGCCAGTGACGATCCTAGGTTGGCTGCCACCCGGGGCTGATCGCCAATGCGCACCCCCCCAGGTGCAGCACGACCCCCCTCCTGGCGCAATTACACCCCCCCCCCCAGCGCATCACCCCCCCCCCCCCCCGGGTGCACTCTTGGCTGCTGGGAGAAGCCGCGGGCTCTCGGCTCCGCTGGCTCCCTGCTCCCTCTGCCCAGAACAGGAAGTACCCTGTTCCAGGACAGAGGGAGCAGGGAACCAGTGGAGCCGATAGGCGCGCGGCTGCTCTCTGCACCCCTCCAGCAGTGTGCACCCAGGGCAGACCGCCCCCACCACCCCGCCTTGGTACGCTGCTGGGTGGGGCAGATATTCAGTGCCGTACTTGCATAGCTAACAAGGCAAAGATACCACTGCTATTTAAGTGGGCATCGGTGCAGGCACAGGAATTTGCTCTGCCTAGCCTCAGCACCCAGACCACTCCAGCATTGCCTGGACAGTGCCACGGCAGTCAGAGGAGATATTTAGCGACACTGTCCAATTAAGTGCTGCTGAATATCCCATCCTGACCTGTTCAGTGCAATTTTAAAACAGTACATCTTTTACCATGACCTGCCCGCTTAAACCCCGGATATTCAGCTCACTTAATCACATAGTCCTACTGAATATCCCATCTGACTGCCACAACACTGTGCAGTTAAGTGCCGGGCAGTCCATGCATGGAGTCAAGGAGGAGCCAGCAGTTATATGGGCACCGGCCATATTCAATACAAGTGCCCATACAGCTAAGCGGGCAGATAGGACCACACAAAAGGCAGTCTTGTTTTTGCCCACTTAGGGAAAGGGAAATGGAACTTGATATACCACCTTTCTGTGGTTTTCACAGCTACATTGAAGGTGGTTTACATAGCATATACAGGTATTTATTTGTACCTGGGGCAGTGGAGAGCTAGGTGACTTACCCAGAGTCACAAGGAGCTACAGTGGGAATTGAACTCAGTTCTCCAGGATCAAAGTCTGCTGCACTAATCACTAGGCTACTCTTCCACTCTTAGTTATATGGGTGCCAGCACTAAATATTGGCCAGCACCTGCATAACTTCTGGGTTGGCAGCTGACTCAGATAGTTAATGCTGGTTCCCGGATATGGGCCTAACATTGTACATCCGGGTTAGACTCAGCCCACGGCAGTCAGAGCTTAAAACCATGACCACCATGGGCTGAATACTAGAGGGTAATAATTTTAGTAGCACATGGAGGAGAGAACCAGGACAGGCACACGGGTTCCATTCTTTCACTACTCTAGCAGAAAATCTGGAGCCAACCGTGGGCCCAGTTTCTAACAGAAGTGGGAATAGTGATAGCAGCAGATAGGTAGTGACTATGGGGGCTGTGAACAATTGCTCACTTACAGACCCTGCAGCCTCCCTGCTTTCTTTAATATGTAGGCTCCCTATTTAAAAAGAAAACCCAAGTACAGTAGGACACCGAGTCATTGCTCAACTGGGAGCACACACTGGTTCACATTGCCTGCGCTCGCTCACAGCCTGCTGCTACCATTGCTCCTTAGCCAAGGACTGTACCCAACAACATCAAGAGCTGTGAGGCGAAGAGAGAGGAGGCAAAGGAAGGGAAAGAAAAATCAAGGGCTGGAAGAGAAAGAAGACAGTGAAGATCCATGGTAGAGAGAGGAATTGGAAGGGTCTGGGGACAGAGAAAGAATAAAGAACCATAGGCCAGGGAGGGAGTGGAGGCCAGGCTGTGGCAGTAAGGAGGAGCCATGCCTCATTAGCTTCTGATAGCTAAACGTATTCAGTATGAATTGCTAATTTTATATATTTATTAGGATTTATTTACTGCCTTTTAAAAAGAATTCACTCAAGGCGCTATATATAGAACCATGCATCAAATGGAGCCTAGGCATGTAACTGAAAGGTTTCATAACTATGTGCTTTTGGGTTTGTGATCATAGGATGATAGACTTTTGGTATTTCATCAGTTTAATCTCTAAGATTATCAAGGGCTAAGGCTTGTGAGGTCCTATCCAGCTGTGATCAGCAAGTTACCTGTTTTTCCCTTCATTTGCTGGATGATCTGTGGGGTTTTGATGAGCAAAGCCCTGCTACTGCCCAGTTAAGGCAGAAAGAAATAGTCTTCCTTTCTGCCTTAACTGGGCAGTAGCAGGGCTTTGCCGACTTCTTGCCTGAGGGCTCTATTGATGATTCATTTTTATAAGAAAGACAGGGCTTATTGTTTCCAGTTTAATCTTTCTATTAATATTTAAATAACACAAAAGGCAGTAAAACAATTCACTAAGAAACAATGCAAAGCAAACACAGTTTCACCCTTTGTACAATATCCTTAGTCAGAAATATGGTAAATTAAGACCATCATCTTCCCCACTTGCCTGTGGTTCCTCTCCCTACTACTCAGCTTGAGACAATTTACTAATAACAAAAGAAAGTCATCTTCCCCCCCCCCCCCCCCCTTGCTGTATATTTTCCTAATACATGGATGTCAGGATTTGTTTTTTTAAGTTCAGAGTTTGCAGGCAGGATGCCCAAGTTTTAAATGCATCCCATACTCCCAGAAGCCTTTTAGATCTCCCTTCAATTCATGAGCAGGGCCGCGAGAGGGGGACAGGGGCAGTGGTGTGCTGGAGCAGGCTCTCACAGGCTCTTGAGAGCCGTTTGTTAAGTTTTTAAGAATTTTGGGAGCCGGTTCTCCATGGCTACTTTAACAAATGGATCCCAAAATGTGGGCTTGGGCCCCTCCTGAATTCTCTTTTACTTTGCTGGCGAGAGAGAGCCCCCTGTTAACAATTTACCAGCACACCCCTGGACAGGGGGGACAAAAGTCCCCGGGCCCGGGCCTCCGGGGGGGGCTAGGCGCCGCTGCAGTCCGGCCCGCCCTCCATAGCTCCCGGAACTAACCTGAAAGCGCTTTCACATTCGCATCGCAGCAAGCAGCAGCAGCAGCAGGGCAGGCCACTCCTTCCTTCCGTGTCCGCCCTCGCCTGATGTAACGTCCGCGAGGGCGGGGCACGGAAGGAAGGAGAGGTCTGCCCTGCTGATGCTGCTGCTGCTTGCTGCGATGCGAACGTGATGGTGCTTCAGGTTAGTTCGGAGGGCCCGCAGCGGATGGAGGGGGGGCCCGGCGACTTCGGGTGGGGAGGGCGCGACGCGACCTCGGGTGGAGGGGGGGCCGGTGACTTCGGGTGGGGGGGCAGGGCGTGACGCGACCTCAGGTGGGGGGGGGGCCCGGGGGCGATCTTGTCCCGGGCCCGGCCCCGGCTCTCGGCGGCCCTGCTCATGAGTAAGCTTCTCCATCTGATAAATGTCCCAGATCTTCCTTGACCATTCTGCCTCAGAGGGTGGGCCACTGATTTTACCAAGTAACAAAAGGCCCAAAATTAGAGGTCCTTTTATTAAGCTGCAGTAAGCACTAATGCGGGGTAAAAGGCACTACTGTGGGGCATGCTCATGTGTCTCTTGGAGGGGCATAATCGAACAGAAACGCCTATCTCCATGGGCGTTTATCTCCGAGAACGGGTCCGTGAAGGGGTGGACCGAACCGTATTTTGGGAAAAAATAGACGCCCATGTTTTATTCAACAATGTGTGAGCTGGGCGTTTTTGTTTTCAGCGATAATGGAAAATGAAAGCGCCCAGCTCAAAAACGAATAAATCCAAGACATTTATTCGTGGGAGGGGCCAGGATTCGTAGTGCACTGGTCCCCCCTCACATGCCAGGACATCAACCGGGCACCCTAGGGGGCACTTTTACAAAACCAAAAAAAACAGGTAAAGAGCTCCCAGGTGCATAGCACCCTTCCCTTGTGTGTTGAGCCCCCCCAAATCCCCCTCAAAACCCACTGCCCACAAGTCTACACCATTACTATAGCCCTAAGGGGTGAAGGGGGGCACCTACATGTGGGTACAGTGGGTTGGGGGGGTTGGACGACTAATAAGCATTAAGCAGCACAATTGTAACAGGTAGGGGGGGATGGGCCTGGGTCCACCTGCCTGAAGTCCACTGCACCCCCTAACAACTCCTCCAGTGACCTGCATACTGCTGCAGGGAGGTGGGTATGACATTTGAGGGTGAAAATAAAAGTTGTGAAACATCATTTTTTTGTGGTGGAGGGGGTTAGTGACCACTGGGGGAGTCAGGGAGGTCATCCCCGATTCCCTCCAGTGGTCATCTGGTCATTTAGGGCACTTTTGGGGGCCTTATTCGTGAAAAAACAGGGTCCAGGAAAAGTGTCCTAAATTCTAGCTAAAAACGCATACTTTTTTCCCATTATCGGTGAAATGCGCCCATCTTTGTTCGGCAGATAACCACGCCCCAGTTCCGCCTTCGCCACACCTCTGACACGCCCCCATCAACTTTGTCCGCATCCGCGACGGAGTGCAGTTGAAAACGTCCAAAAATCGCCTTTCGATTATACCGCTTTAATCGTTTTTGTGAGATAACGTCCATCTCCCGATTTAGGTCGGAACTTGGGCATTTTTTCTTGTTCGATTATAAGCAGGTTGGTAGTTTTGTGTTCGGTGCACACTATCCACATGCTAAAAAATAGAAAATATTTTTTTAGCACTGGGAGCAGTTATGGGGATGCAGAGTAGGCGTTCCCTGTACTAATCGGTTAGTGCAGCTACATTGCTGCATGCTAACCAATTAGTGAGTGGTTAGCATGGGAAGCCATATCGCATACATAATGGGTGGCCGTAAGGGCTCCCACGCTAATGGCCACACACTAATGGGAAATTAATAGAGAAAATGGGGCCATTTTAACCACCACACTAAAAGTGGTCTTCTCTTGTTCTTTTTTTTAGAGAAGAGAGGAAACCCACAATAAGACCAAAACCAACCATATCCTAAAAATCATTGCCCCGGGTACAAATAAGTACCTGTATATAATATGTAAGCCGCATTGAGCCTGCCATGAGTGGAGGAAAGCGCCATGAGTGGGGTACATATGTAACAAAAAAAACTTACCTTTAATGGCTTGGGTTGTTTTTGTGGTAGCACTCTTTGTTAGCACTTTATGGCATTTTTATGTCCAAATGGCAATTTCTTTGCTAGAGCTGTATTCACCATGTTGTGTCTTCTCTGCTAATAAAAACATTTTTTTAAAAAGTGTCTCAGCGTGTGGGAAAGGGTCCCTTAATCTGCTAATTTTAGGTCACACCAACTCCCTGGTCCAATGAGGGCTTATTTTATGTACATGTTCACTGTGCTGCTAATATCATTGCTGTTTGTATGCTGTTATTGTTTTTAAGTGGTATGATCTATATCCTTGTTTTTATGGCATGGGTATTTTTGTAAGGGCAGGTAAAATATCTAAATAAGTGAATGAATCAGGTCTGATATCCTTAGGAATATGTTCACAGGAGGGAGGGAGGGAGGGGATAAGTGGAGGCCATGCAGGTAAAGAGAAGGGAAAGGAAGGGGTGGGAGTAGAAGTATACTTGGTGAGGGATGGTTGAGAAGGGAAGAGGGTGCTTGGATGTATGTGATAGATACTGTACTGAAGGAAGAGTTGGCCATTTTGTAGGAGGAAAGAGGTGTGAGCTGGCAACCCTAACACAGGAACTGAGGCAACAGTCAGACTACAGCGTAGTGAGGGGAGCAGAGAAGTGAACAGATTTGGAGGGGAAAGGGCAGTATAGTGGAAGGAAAGCGAGGGGGATGATGGAAGGGAGGTGGGGTGAGCAGAGGTAAGAGAGAGAGGGGAAAACAGTAGGGGAGACATTGAATTCAAAGATGCAGAGCGGGACAAGCATTTCTGGACTGCAGGGAGGGGAGGGGAGGGGAAAGGGAGAGATCCGGACATTGGGATGGGGGATGCAGGAGAATGGGAAGAGAAGGGGAGAAGCTGGAAGACAGGGGTACAGAGGGGTATGGGGAGAAAGAGGACAGATGCTGAAAATGGAGGAGGGATAAGAACAGGGACTCTGAGGGAATGATGGTGGACAGAGTGAGAAGAAATGTCAAGCAGTCCAGAAACCCTGGAAAGAGCAGAAGATGGATGGACTCAGGGGTTGAGGAACAGAGCAGAAGATGAATGGGATTAAGGGGGTAGGGAAGCAGAGCAGAAGATGAATGGGACTCAAGGTTGGGGGGTGTAGGGAACAGAGCAGAAAATGATGGGAATCAGGGGTAGAGGAACAGAGCAGAATATGAATAGAATGGGGGTAGGGGAGCAGAGCAAAAGATGGATAGGGCTTGGGGGTGTAGGAAACAGAGCAGTAGATGGATGGGACTCAGGGGTGGGAGGTAGAGGAACAGAGCAGAAGATGAATGAGACCTTGTGATTGAGTGAGAGAATGTTGGGAAGAGGCAGAGCAGGAATTATGGATGGGAAATATGGAGAGAGAATTTTAAGTGGGATACCTGGCAATTGGTTGGTATGAGTTGGGGTGTGTTGATGGGTTTGGAAAATGAGTGAGCATTTGAAATGTTGAGAAAGGTTTGAGATACAATGTGAATGACCTTGAAGACTGGAGAGAGAATGAAAGGTATTGAAAAAGGATGGGGGTACTGGGGAGGAGTATGAGAGGAAGGGGATGGGTCTCTGAAGGGGTTGAGTGAGGGTGAAAATGGGGTTACAATGATGGTGAAAGATGAGGCAACAGAAGATGTCATAGAGGGTAAGAGTTAGAAGAATGCCCTAGATGCAAAGAAAGGGGGTGGAACAGGAAATGAAGCTGGGCTTGTGAGGGGAAGATAGGCAGAGGAAGGCAGGGTGAGGTCCAAGAAGTTGTAGAGGAATATGGAAAGTGAGGACTAGGGATTGGGTGAAGATGGGGGGGGGGATATTGGGGAAGGAGGAGAGACAGGGGGGCATAGAAGTACTAGAAATGGGATGAGAGGGAGATAGAAAAGCTGGTAGGTAGATGAGGTGAAAAAGAAGAAACAAAGATAGAAGAGTGTGAGAGAAAGGGAGATTTACAGTAAATCAAATGGGCAGAGAAACTGGAAAAAACATTAAAAGAAATATCAGTGGTAGATGGATGTAGACGATGAGAAAAGAAGAAGAGCAAGAGAGAGGAAGTAATGGGAAAGGTAAATAGTTTGGGAGAAGACTGGAACAAGCCCAATCAGGAAAATGAAATGGTGGTAATTCTAACAGTGGGTGTTCCTTTTAGGTGCTCTGATGCTGCATGGTGAGAGTGTATTCTATAACAGAAAGAATATGGGCTGGCACCCACATTTACATCAGTCATAGACCTGACATGACTGCGGGTGCTTAAAGTAGGCAAAGGTGTCCATCACTTACTGTATTGTGTAAGTTGCACTCATAAGTGGCAGCTCCGCCCATGTGAATCGTCCCTTGCATTTATGCATAATGGAGGGAATTCTATTAATGGTGCTGAAACTTAGGCATGGAAAAATTCTGCGCTAAGCAGATGCGTGCCTTATATAGAATAGCGTTTAGCGCAGATCCCTTTGCCTAACTTATGGACCGCCGGACTTATGCCTGCTAAAGCCTGGTGTAAATGTTGGTACCCAAGTTAGGGGGCCCTTTTACAAAGGAGTGCTGAAAAATGACCTGTGATAGTGTAGATACGTGTTTTGACGTGCGTGCAGAATCATTTTCCAGCGCACCTGTAAAAACTGCTTTTTAAAAATTTTTACCAAAATTAGAAGTGTGGCAAATGAAAATTGCAGCACATCCATTTTGGGTCTGAGACCTTACCGCCAGCCATGATCTAGCAGTAAAGTCTCACGCGGTAACTGGGTTGGTAATGACCTGCGCACGTCAAATGCCGCTTGGCGCACGTCCAATTTGCACATCTGAAACAAATTATTTTCTCATATGCATGTATCGGATGTGTGCCAAAATGAAATTACTGCAAGAGTCACGCGGTAGCTGGGCAATAACTCCATTTTGGTGCGTGTTGGGCACGCATAGACGCTTACGCAGCTTAGTAAAAGGACCCCTAGGTGCAGTAAGGCATATTCCTGTAATTCTGTGCACAACTTTCAGAATGCCACTGACACGCCTTGGCCCATGCCCCCTTTTCGATACATGCTATGAGTAGGGTTGCCAACTAGATCCAGATTCACCCAACAGTGGCTGAGCTGCAGTAATGATTATTAATGCTTAATTATTGCTAGTAAGCACATTTGTCAATTAAGGAGTGGTCTGGAATTTGGCAGCTTATATTTAATGCAAAAAAAAAATACAAGGTCATGCATTTGGGCTGAAAAACCCTGAGGGAACAGAACAGTTTAGGGGGTGAAGAACTTGTGTACATGAAGAGGAGCGAAACCTTGGATATGATCATATGTGATCATCTTAAGGTGGCCAAACAGGAAGAAAAGGTGATGGCAAAAGGTAGAAGGATGCTTGGGTGCATAGGGAGAGAAATGGCCAGTAGGAAAAAGGAGGTGAGACCTCATTTAGGATATTGTGTACAATTCTGGAGACCAAACCTTCATAAAGATATAAAAAGGATGGAGTCGGTCCAGAGGGTGGCTACTAAAATGGTCAGTGGTCTTCGTCATAAAGCATATGGGGGACAGAAAAGATCTCAATATGCAACTTTGAAAGAAAGGTGGGAGAGGGGAGATATGTTGGAGACATTTAAATACCTCAGTGGCATAAATGCACAGGAGGCAAGTCTCTTTCAATTGAAAGGAAGCTCTGGAACGAGGGGGCATAGGTTGAAGATGAATGGAGACAGGCTCAGAAGTAACCCAAGGAAATGCTTCTTTATGGAAAGGGTGGTGAATTTGTAGAACAGTCTCCGGTGGAAATGGTGGAGATGAAAACAATATCTGAATTCAAGAGAGCTTGGGACAAGTACATAGATTAAGAGACTGGTAGGGAGAGTAGATGGCATAGATGGGCAGACTGGATAGGCCATATGGTCTTTATCTGCCTACATTTTCTGTGTTTCTATATTGTTGAGGATAGAATTGGGCACACACCCAAATTTTGTTACGCATTTTTGGGTGCCATATATAGAATGTGGGGGATTAGTATTCTGAATATTGTCACCAACCAGATATCTCCAGGTCTCCCCATCCTCCACCCATGCAGCACCATGGCTGTATCCAGATAGTGCTGAGGAGGTCAGAGGACGTATTCAGTGGCAATCTCTGAATATCCCTTTCCCTGGTATGTATCCAGTGAGGAGCCACTCCTACCCAGTAATGCCTTCAAATATCAACCTCTTAGTGTTTAAGCTTTGCTCACTAAGGGCCCCTTTTACAAAGGTGCGCTAGTGTTTTTAGTATGCGCTAAAATAAGTGTGTGCTAAACGCTAGAGATGCCCATATATTCCTATGACAAACAGTAGTAGGCACCCATATAACTTTAAGTACTGAAGGGAGCTTTCAATCAATCCTTCTCCATATGCTCTACTTCTTAAATTACTGAATTTCTATATTATCAAGTCCAGGTGATCAGAATATCATAATAGGATCCGTCAGATAAGCGTGTCCACCTCCTAATTGGCTAACCATTTCTTCATGAGCCAAGCATACTTGTACAGGTGGTACCGCAATCCTCATCAATCTCATCAATATTTTAAACTTTATATTTTTTGTTTTTTCTATATTTTACTATTTTCACAATCATTCTTATTCTTGAACTTAGTTTCTTTCTGTTATACACAATCAATTGTTCCCGTTATGCATAAGTCAAATGTTTATAAGAACACTACTTAGCTTATCAGCTTGTTCAGCTTCTTCCCATAGTATACGGTGGAGACTAGTAATCACCGACATAGATCCATGTTTTGCAATGTGCTATTTCAAGGTAGTCTCCTGTAACATAAGCAATGGTAATTTAAGCTTCAATTCCTGACAGAGCTATTATGCCCTGATCAAAACAGCAGACCTTTACTAACCCGCAGTAATTCAAGCTACCGGCTTCTAAAATGGCCGCCAGCTATTCTATCATAGGCTTTATAGCACATGACATCTAACACCAATCAGAATCTCCTGGGCTGAACAGCTGATCCCCGAATTCCAACAGCAATTCTCAAATAAGAGTCAACCATTCAATTTCACGATTAAGTCCGTGGGGTTCCACGGTATTTAAAGTAAAGATCCAATATTGTTCCTTGAAGTTTAGAATTCATAAATGTGTATAACGATTCAGACTGTACCACTAGAATGGTGGTGTACATAATTCAGTGCCCTTGTGAGAAAGTGTATGTGGGGAAGAGCATGAGAGCGATTAAAATTCGCCTTAATGAACATAAATCTAGAATTGTAACTAAAAAACTGGAAGCTCCGTTGGTACAGCATTGTTTGGAACATCAACAGCAAATTTCTGAACTACAGTGACGAATTATAGATCTAGTCAAACAGGGATGGGAGGGAGGTGACTTGGAAAAAATTCTAAACTTCAAGGAACAATATGCTTATGCCTAGCAATCGTGCCTGACTTTAGGCGCAGCCATTTGCACCAACTGAAATGTGATGCAAATGTACGTACCTATATTAGGTGTATGTGCCCCTTATTCTATATCAATGTGCGTAAATGCTAGGAATGTCCCCGTACCACCCATGACCCTCCTATTTCTGTGCCCCCCTTTTTCAACTCTAGCGTAAAATTTAGGCATGGATCCCGCACCTAAATTTATGCACGTATATTCCAATTAAATCTAATTAGATCTAGGTGTCATAGATAATATGCTGAAATCTGCTCAGTGTGCGGCAGTGGCCAAAAAAGCAAACAGGATTATAGGAATTAATAGGAAAGGGATGGTGAATAAGACCGAAAATACTATAATTTTTTGTATAGTTCCATGCTACATGCGCACCTTGAGTATTGTGTTCTCTTCTGGTCACCGTATCTCAAAAAAAATGTGGAGGAGCATAATCGAACAGGGCGCCCAAGTTTTCATGAGGGCGTCCTCACAGGATGGCCCCACGAAGGGGCGGGGAAACCCATATTATTGAAACAAGATGGGCATCCATCTTTTGTTTCGATAATACGGTCGGGGACGCCCAAATCTCAGCATTTAGGTCGACCTAAATGTTGAGATGGTGGACCTTAGAGATGGTCGTCCCTGGTTTTCGGCCATAATGGAAACCGAGGACGCCCATCTCAAAAACGACCAAATCCAAGCCCTTTGGTCATGGGAGGAGCCAAAATTTGTAGTGCACTGGCCCCCCTGACATGCCAGGACACCAACCAGGCACCCTAGGGGGCACTGCAGTGGACTTCACAAATTGCTCCCAGGTGCATAGCTCCCTTACCTTGGGTGCTGAGCTCCCCCAAAACCCACTCCCCCACAACTGTACAACACTACCGTAGCCCTAAAGGGGAAGGGGGGGGGGACCTACATGTGGGTACAGTGGGTTTCGGGTGGGTTTTGGAGGGCTCACATTTACCACCACAAGTGTAACAGATAGGGGAGGGGATGGGCCTGGGTCCGCCTAGCTGAAGTGCACTGCACCCACTAAAACTGCTCCAGGGATCTGCATACTGCTGTCACGGAGCTGGGTATGACATTTGAGGCTCGCATAGAAGCTGGCAAAAAAAAAATTTTAAGTTTTTTTTTTTAGAGTAGGAGGGGGTTGGTGACCACTGGGGGGGGTAAGGGGAGGTGATCCCCGATTCCCTCCGGTGGTCATTTGGTCAGTTCGGGCACCTTTTTGAAGCTTGGTCGCAAGAAAAAATGGACCAAGTAAAGTAGGCCAAGTGCTCATCAGGGATGCCCTTCTTTTTTCCATTATTGGCCGAGGACGCCCATCTCTTAATCACGCCCCTGTCCCGCCTTCGCTACGGTGCCGACACGCCCCCGTGAACTTTGGTCATCCCCACAACGGAAAGCAGTTGAGGACGCCCAAAATCAGCTTTCGATTATGCCGATTTGGGCGACCCTGAGAGAAGGACGCCCATCTCCTGATTTGTGTCGGAAGATGGGCACCCTTCTCTTTTGAAAATAAGTTGATAGCGTTCCAAAAGTACAAAGACTAGGCGACACTCGAGAAAGTTACATGGAAATATTTTTTTAAAAAGTTGGAGAAAATATTTTTTCACTCAACAAATAGTTATGCTCTGGAACAGCGGTTAGCGTATCTGGGTTTAAGAAAGGTTTGGACAAATTTCTGGAGGAAAAGTCCATAGTGTGCTATTGAGACAGACATGAGAAGCAATTGCTTGCCCTGGGATTTATAGTATGAAGTGTTGCCATGATTTGGGTTTCTGCCAAGTACTTGTCGCCTGGTTTGGCCACTGTTTGGAAAACAGGATACTGGGCTGGATGGACTATTTGGCTGACCCAGTATGGCTACTCTTATGAGATATATGTATGCAAATGAATATGCTAATATACCAAGTCACACCCTGTCATGTCCCCTACCTCAATGCAAGCAGCGTCCTCGGGCTGCGTGGGTTCCGGTCGATACGCACACTTGACTGGCACTGCCTGAGCCATGTGTGTGTAGTCCTCTCTGGGTTTGTTCAGAGAGCGGTGTTTGCAGGTTCCTTGAATGCTTTGCTTCCACCCACCTGGGTCTGCTCTTCCTCTGCCTGGCTTCCCTTGCTTCTCTCCTCTTGGTCTTCCGGTTCCTCCTTCCCCTGCTCAGGGAGAAGTGGCTGGGGCTGAAACTGGGGACTGGAGGGATAGTGGGGCTGAAACTGGGGGCTGAAAAGGGGGCAGGTGGGAGATGTGGGCTGGGGCTGGAACTGGAACTAGGGGCAGGTGGGATAATGGGACTGGAACTGGGGGCCGAAAAGAGGGGGCAGAGAGAAAGAGAGAGGGGACAGATCTTGGATGGAAGGGGAAGCAAGAGGAAAGGCAGACCCTGGATGGATGGGAGAGGGAGGGCAAATGGTGGACTGAAGGGGCAGAGAGAGGGCAGACGGGCAGATGGTGGATGGAAGGGGCAGAGATAGAGGGCAGATTTCGAAGGAAGGGAGAGAGAGGGCAGACAGTGGATGGAAGGAGCAGGGAGAGAGGGCAGACATTGGATGGAGGAGACGGCAGAGAGGGCAGACACTGGATGGCAGAGAGAGAGCGAAGATAGATGCTGGATGGAAGGAAGACAGTGAAAAGAAGAAGAGGAAAGCAGAAACCAAAGACAACAAACTGTAAAGAAAATAAATATTTTTATTTTTTTGCTTTAGGATAAAGTAGTATTGTAGATGT
This sequence comes from Microcaecilia unicolor, assembly GCF_901765095.1. NCBI lineage: Eukaryota > Metazoa > Chordata > Amphibia > Gymnophiona > Siphonopidae > Microcaecilia > Microcaecilia unicolor. Next base: position 300,023,423 of record NC_044033.1, read on the forward strand.
GTTAATAAATGTTTATAAACAGAACATGTAAATAAGGTAATCTTTTTACTGGACTAATTTTAATACATTTTGACTAACTTTCGGAGAACAAAACCCCCTTCCTCAGGTCAGGATTGGATACTGTAACAGCACTATACTGTATTGACCTGAGGAAGGAGGTTTTGGCCTCTGAAAGCTAAATGTATTAGTCCAATAAAATGGTATTATTTTATTTTCTATATTTGTTTTATTTCTATTTGTTAATTTGTAAAGTGGTGGTTGGTATTTGTTAGTTTTTTCAAATTTACATCTGCTGTCTTTATATTTTGCACAGTACTAGGGGACATTTCTGTTTCGGTGGTGTTGCATTGTATGCAGAGTCTGGCATCTTGGGGGTTCAGTTTAATTTTTGTCTAATAGAAAGTTTATGATTACTTATTCTATAGTGGATTAGGGTGTATCTGTGTTTGTGAAAAAGACATGGCTTTCAGTTGGCATTGACTGTGCAGGATCGACAATCTGTACTATTCTGTCTGATTTCGTTTTACAATAGGTGAATTGATATTCTGGTGCTCACTGTAGTGTTTAAGATGCTTTCCTTTTTTGTGTGTGACTTGTAGAAATTACTGCTTATGGTATGCTAGAATTGCTCTATAGGTACCGAGTGTTTTGTATTCTCGGTATGCCTAGTACTGGATTTTGGAGGGGGTTGTTAAAAATGACCAGCCTCGAGTGTCAACTACCCTTGTTACGCCACTGACCACACCCATGGAGAGAACCCTTACACCAGGGGCGTATCTGCGTGGGGCCTCAGGGGCCTGGGCCCCCGCAGATTTCGCCCTGGACCCCCCTACCGCTGCCAACCCTCCCCCTCCGTTGCTCGCCTACCTTCGCTGGCGGGGGACCCCAACCCCCGCCAGCCGAGGTCCGCGTCCTCCTGCCGCTGCCGGCTGCCTTTGGTCCTTTAATTCTTCCATTGAAGCTGGCGCCGACGAAAGTTTCTTTTGAGTCTGACGTCGCTGCACGTTGTACGTGCAGGACGTCAGACTCAGTCTGACGTCCTGCACGTACAACGTGCAACGTGCAGCGACGTCAGATTCAAAAGAAACTTTTTCGTCGGCGCCAGCTTCAATGGAAGAATGAAAGGACCAAAGGCAGCCGGCAGCGGCAGGAGGACGCGGACCTCGGCTGGCGGGGGTTGGGGTCCCCCGCCAGCGAAGGTAGGCGAGCAACGGAGGGGGAGGGTTAGCAATGGCAGCGGCTGGGGGGAGGGGGATCGGCAATGGCGGCGGCGGCGGCGGCGGCGGCGGCGGGGGGGGGGGGGGGGGCTATAATGTGCCCCCCCTCTCTGGCCCTGGCCCCCCCTACCGCCGCAGTTCAGATACGCCCCTGCCTTACACATCTTAAACACAATCTTTCCTTGTAGTCTGTCTATGCAATGTAACCATTATAGGACCATATCAGTCTAAAAATTACACTCAGAAAATATAATTACTTTGCTTATAAAAATCCCTGTTTTAATCCTAAACTAATCATAGATTTATTTTGTTGAATCACAGCACATTTATACTCCATAAATGAAGTGATCATGCACACAAACAATCCTCTAGAGTAACCCTGCTCAGCTTTTCTTCAGGTGCTTTAACACCCACTGTTCTGTCGAATTCTGCAAGGTTTTTGATTCTTGGAGTTTGATCTGTCCACGGCAGCTGCTTCTATCAGTCGGGGGGGACCGGTTTCCTGGTGATACTTGTGTCATTCTTAGAGATGGGAGGTAAAGGAGAGCGGAGGGAAGGATTTATTCACTCCAAAGAAGCCAATTTAATGGCTCGAAGAAAACCAATTTTCTTTAAAATGTACAAAAAGGCTTACTAACACTTTACTGATGCAATAACCTGGATAATGGCCCACAGATTTAATTAAATCTACATTTAAGGATTCAGCTTAAATATAGAGATTCTGTTAGTTTCTCGTACACTGCCTCTTGATTCCTAATAGTGATGCTTGAATGACACACGTTCTAAGCATGGATAGAACCATGTTCGCCCAAGAAGAAATACGTAGGAATTAAAGTGGCTCCGAGAGTGAATGCTATCAGAACAGACTCAGGTGGTAACAATCTGTTCTTCAAGCAGCAGGAGATGAGAACAACCCAGCCCATGTGGTGAGAGAAGGAAGAGGAGAAGGAATCAATAGGGTATGTCTACTAAAGGCCACTAGGAAAATGGGCTTTGTGCATGCTAACGCAGGGCTTTCCTGTGCACTAAGCCTATTTCCAGTGTGTCCAGGAAATAGGGCATTTTCAGGTATTTGTTTTCCAGTTCAGGCGCTAATGACCACATTAGCATGCATAACCTGAAAAAAAAAACAGATGCAGGAGCACTTACTGCCTCCTATTTAGGGCTCTTGTATTATGGATGCACTAACCAGTTAGCATGTGCATAAGTCGACGCACTAGCTCAATTGTACATCCATGCCCATTCCCTGCCCCTGATATGCCCCCTCCGTAAAATAAATATAAAAATATAGATAACACACACTTAGCACTTACTTATTGCAAAATGCTTTAATGCTCTTTGCAGTAAGTGTTTTTACACATGCTAAGCAATTGTTTGGGCTTAACACCCTTTAGTAGACATACCCCAATGTTAGCCTTGCATGTGAGCATGCAACTTGAGAAAGAGGCAATGCAGGCCCTCTACGGGACCTGAAGGAGAAGGCCTGGATCTACAGTTGAAGGAAATGGCCCACTAGGAGCCAATAAAGGCAACTGCAGGCCCTGACCCACCCCTGACATGGTGGATAATAGTCAGTAAAGGCACCTCCGCCTTAATTCTTAGCTCAAGTTCCACTATTTAATACCCCATCTGTGCTGCTCTGTCTCCTGATAGGCTGTCTCTACTCAGAAGATTAGCATGCAGTTAACCAGAGTATAGAACATCAGTGTAAAGACTGAGAATTCTTGAACCAAAATCTTATTTAATGCACATTCAAACAAAAGGAAATAACTTACAGTTCTGAAATGTTTAACAAGAATCTCTGCCTTGCAGATCTGAGTCTGTCTCTACCAGCTCTCTTTCTCATTGCAGAGATAAGCTGGGTGGTTTTTATCACTGGCTGAAGAATGGATGCTGTAAATACTTCTAAACTGGTAAAAACTTGGTTATTTTATAGTAGTTTGAAGGGATAGTATGCAACAAGGTACAGCAAGTCAACTTACAGATCTTAGAGAAGCATGCAGCAGAAACACTCAAACCCAATGAAGAGAGAAGGGGCAGGCTACAGCCCAGCATACACAAGGACAAGGGCCAGCCAATAGGAAAAGTCCCATAAGGCAGAGAGAACTGGACATGTGCTTAGGAAAAGCCTATCACAGAGCACTGCAGGAAGACTAAGATTTGTAGTCCAAAGGCAAGTGCCTTCCTTAAGGGCACCAGCACGTAAGGACTTCATTGCACCCCACGGTAAGCACACATTTGTGCTTATTGCATCTTTGTAAAAGAGCCCCATATTCTTTCTTGAACATTAGAGGGTGGCCAATATGACTCCGATTTTTTTAAAAGGGTTCTAGGGATGATATGAGAAGTTATAGACCGGTAAGCCTGACATCAGTGCCATGGAAAGCAAAATAGTGGAAACTATTGTAAAGAATAAAATTACAGAACACATAGACAAACATGGTTTAATGGGATAGAGTCAGCATGGGTTCACCTGAGGGAAGTCTTGCCTCACCAGTTTGTTTCATTTCTTTGAAGACATGAATGAACTTGTGGATAAAGGTGAGCCGGTTGATGTAGTGTATCTAGATTTTCAGAAACCTTTTGATAAAGTTCCTCATGAGAGACTCCTGAGAAAATTAACGAGTCTTGGGCTAGGGGGCAAGGTTTTGGTGTGGATTAGGAATTGGTTATTGGACAGAAAACAGAGTGTAGGGTTAAAAGGTCATTTCTCTCAGTGGAGGAGGGTGAACAGTGGAGTACCGCATGGATCTGTACTGGGACTGATGCTATTTAACATATTTATAAATGATATGGAAATCAGAACAATGAGTGAGGTGATCAAATTTGCAAATGACACAAAACTATTCAAGTTTGTTAAAACACGTGCGGACTGTGAAATATTGCAGGAAAACCTTAGGAAATTGGAAGACTGGGCATCCAAATGGCAGATAAAATTTAATGTGGAGAAATGCAAGGTGATGCACATTGAAAAGAATAATCCAAATCATAACTACCTGATGCTAGGGTCCACCTTAGGGATCAATGCTGAAGAAAATAATCTGGGTGTCATTGTGGATGCTCAGTGTGCAACAGCGGCCAAAAAAGCAAACAGGATGCTAGGAATTATTAGGAAACGGATGGTGATTATGACTGAAAATACTATAATGCTTTTGTATCGCTCCATGGTGCATCTGCACCTTGAGTATTGCATTCATGTAACTAGGGTTAAAAGGAAAAGGAAAAAAAAGGTTCTTACCTGGGTCTCTGGGGTCCTGGATGCACTTGGAAACTCAAACTGGTTCTCATCTCTTGACATGACTTCCGGATATTTTCAGATGGGCATGCACCCGGGGGATATGGAGAAGACGGCGGTGACAACACCTATGGGGTTATTTGAGTGGACTAGAATGCCGTTTGGTCTTTGTAACGCGCCAGCGAGTTTTCAAAGGTTGATGGAAACGGTTCTTGCTGAGTACGTCTTTAATATTCTCCTGTTGTACCTGGATGACATCCTCATATTTGCATCCACTTTCGACCAACATCTCGTGAGACTGGAGCAAGTTTTCACACGTATGAAAAGGCATGGCCTGAAGCTAAAGCCGTCCAAGTGCCGAATATTGTGCCAGGAAGTCCGGTACCTGGGGTATATTGTTTCAAAACAAGGAGTTGCAACTGATCTTGAAAAAGTGAAGGCCCTTCGGGAGTGGAAAATCCCTACCACCAAGACTGAGGTTCGGAGCTTTTTAGGTTTCGCGAGTTTTTACAGGCGGTTTGTGCAAAATTTTGCACAGGTAGGTGCACCTTTACATGCCCTAACCGGGAAATCTGCAGCAGAGGGGTCTAAAATACCCTGGACTGTAGAATGTAAGGCTGCATTTGAAGAGTTGAAACTGAAGATGTTGGCAGCCCCAATTTTGTCATACCCTATCTTCACGGAGCCCTTCATCTTAACGACGGAGGCGAGTAACCGTGGATTAGGGGCAATACTCAGTCAGATGCAGGGAGGTGAAGAGAAGGTAATCGCATTCACGAGCCGAGGACTCAGGAAGTCAGAGAGAAATTCAAATAATTATTCGGCCTTCAAGCTGGAGCTTCTTGCACTTAAGTGGGCCGCCACTGAAAAATTTAGAGAGTACTTGATTTATAAGAAATTTGTACTCCGAACGGATCATAATCCGTTGAAATATCTGGACACAGCCAAGGTGCAAGCGGTTGAGCAGAGGTGGTTGGCTCAACTTGTGGAGTTGGAGTTTACTGTGGAATACAAGACCGGGAAAAGCAATGCAGTGGCTGATGCTCTATCCTGTCTGCCTGATAAGGAGGACCCAGAGTTGGATAGTGAAGACCTGGAGAAAGATTTTTTAAAGTTTATCTGTGCAGGGATTTCGGTTAAAACCAAAGGAAATGTTAAGGGGAAGAAGAATAGCTGGAGGTGTAGGAGAATTCAGCTCGAAGTACAAAATGCGGAAATTTTAAAAGAGCAAAGTGGGGATAGCACTTTGCGAAGTGTAATAACCTGGCTGGAAGAAGATTGTTTTCCGGAAAAGGAAGAATTGGACACTATAGAGAAGAAAGCCTTGTGGAAACACAGGGAAAGACTGTGTGTCAAAGATGGTATCCTCTTCAGGAAATTTGAAGATTGTCGTACTGGTAAAGACGAACTACAAGTGGTGGTTCCTGACACGCTGAAGGAGCAGATGCTGACCATATACCATGACAGGATGGGACATTATGCGGCGGAGACCACCTTTAAAAATTTAAGGAAAGGACATTTCTGGATTAACATGAAGAAGGATGTGATTGATTGGTGCAGCATGTGCAAGAGATGTTGTTTTGCGAAAGACCTTTTCCCACGTGAGAGAGCGGAACTGGGATGCTTTAACGTTGTACGTCCGCAAGAAGTCCTGGCCATCGACTACACTATGTTGGAACGGGACACAGGAGGGTATGAAAACGTACTGGTAATGTCTGATATGTTTTCCCGTTTCACAATTGTGGTGCCGACCAAAAACCAAATGGCAAAGTCCACAGCCAAGATGTTAATTAGTAGGTGGTTCACAGTGTACAGAGTGCTGGAAAGGTTGCACTCAGACCAGGGTCCGGCCTTCGAGTCGCAACTGATCCAGGAAATTTGTGCCTGGTATGGGATCAAAAAGACGCGTACTTCTCCATATCACCCCCAGGGTAATGGCAGGTGCGAGAGATATAATAGAACATTCCATCAAATTCATCGTATCTTCCCATCTGAGAAGAAAAGACACTGGTCCAAGTACTTACCAGAGGTTAATCAAATTTTCAACAGTTCGGTACATCATGCTACAGGATTTACACCGGCGTACCTGTTCCTAGGTAGAGAAAGTCTATTACCTCATAAGGAACTAGTGAATAAATGTGAAGAAGAAATGGAAGAAAGGGTTAAAGATCTGGATGAATGGACCAAAGCACACAGAACCAAACTTGAATTCGTTGAAGATTTGGCCAGAAGAACCACGGAATTCCAAATTGAGAAGATGAAGAGGCAATTTGATAAGAAGGCGGGTGCGGAGACACTACAAGTAGGAGACTGGGTGTTGCTCTGGGAGCGAGGATTCCGTGGGAGGCATAAAATACAAGATCTGTGGGAAGAACAGCCTTACAAAGTTATACAAATCTTGGGTGAATACTCAAATGTAATTAAAATACAAAATAGGGAACACGGAATGAAGATAGTGCACCGAGATGCATTAAAGAGATATATGGAGGTGGAGGTACAGGACTTGGATTTGTTACAAAATCTGAGTTTAGGAAATTTTGAGAGGGTTGGGTTACCTAAAAATGAAAAAGCATTGAAAGAAAAAGGATGTGAATATGTAATTTACACAGAATTTATTGTTAATCCAAACAGTGATTTGAACAAGAGAGGTTGGGGGTAGTGAGAAGTTCAAATAGGAGCACTAAGGGGGTTTGCTCCACATACTTAAAAGAAAATTACATTTTATGCTAACTTGCAAGTAAAATAGAACATGTAATTTAGAAATATTCATCAGCAAATGTAGGTTCAGTGAAATTTTGACAAGCAAAAACTGTGGTCAACAGAAACTATTGAAAAATATTTCGACCCAGATGGTTCCATTCCTGGGTTATAGTTTTAAATGAAACTTGGTGGTACCGGGATGTTGTGTACTTAATGAAAATAAGAGTTATGAGTTTGATATGACTAGGTAGAATGGGGGGTGTTAGTGTGAGAAATATTGTTTGTTTGGAATTCATGAAGGTGAGGATGTGAGAATGGATAATATTGGGGGCAATATTGTGTTTTTTTTGCCTGGGCGAATGTAACTAGGGTTAAAAGGAAAAGGAAAAAAAAGGTTCTTACCTGGGTCTCTGGGGGGCTCAGGGGAGCCGCAGGGTCCGGGCGCGATTTTGGGGGGCAGTCTTTGGGGCCGCAGTGAGGTGGTCTGTGGGGTTCCCGCATGTTGGGCCGTTTTCTGGGGGTCCGGAAATTTTCGGGGCCGATTTTGGGCCCATTTTTGTGGACGGGAGCGCTGCGGGGGAAGAGTGGCGCTCCCGAGAGATTTTGGGACCTTCCGGTGCCTGGCAGTCCATTCTCGGGAGGGAGGAGCGGCGTTGCTGTTTTAGGACTCCCGGGGATGAGTTGGCAGGTCCCCGGGAGCGAGGAGGAGAGGGAGACGCAAGGGGAGCGCAGGAGGAGCAGCGCAGCTGTTTCTGGGGCCCAGGGATGAGTGATCCTCGGGTCGGCGGAGAAGATGGGCAGCGCCAAATGTTTCGGACTCCCGGGAATGAGTGAGCGTGTTCCCGGGAGTGAAGAAGTGCCGGGGCAGGGCAGCCGCATTGGAGAAGGGGGCCCAGCAGCTGAGCGTTAGCGCTGCCGGCGAAGAAGACGCTGGGAGGGGTGCGCGCACGTGCATGAACAGTTTTTGGGCAGGAGCTCCGGCGAGGCCTACAAGCCGGGGCCTCGATTTTTAAGCCGGAGCTCCAGAAGAAACAGCCATTTTCGGGGCGATTTTTCTAGAGGCTCCATTTTTGTTCCAGTGCGAGCGGGACTGGATCCGTTGGTTTGGATCATGTGTGGGGAAAATCCACATTAAGGTAAGGGGTCTTTTGACCCGAAAATTTATTTAATTTAATTTTAAAATATTAAAATAGCGTTTTTTATTTTTAAAAATCAGGGGTTTGTTGGTTTTAAATTCTGTTTACATATTTGGGTTCGGGGTATTTTTGTCTATTTTTGTGGGGGGTTACATTTTAAATTTTAATTTTTTTAGGGGTGTTTTGGAAAAGTGTGGGTTTTAAGGGGTTAATTCCATTGTAAATTTTTAAATTCGACGTAGCAGGTAAAGAGGAGGGGGATTGAATTTTTAGAGTGGGTTTCAAATTATTTTGGGATTTTTGAGGGGGGTTTAGGAGGGATAATTGCGGGCGGACTGTAAAAATTGGTATTTTTAAATTGTAAAAGCATGATTTAATAGGGAATGGGAAGTTTGATTGGTATGGAAATTTTGGGGTAATTCGGATAAAGTTTTATTGGGTTTTTTTTTAGTTTTATTACTTTTCCATTAGTTTCTATGGGGTTAAAATGGGGATTTTGCACTGCTGGCCAGAATTCCGCTGGTCAGCAGTGGAAATTAGAATGTTGGTAATAGTCAGGGATTGGCTGAAAGGGTCTTGGAACGCAAGCCAAGTCTGGTTTGGAAGGCAAGCCAAGGCTGGTTACCAAGGCAACCAGGGAGTGGACAGTTGGGCAGAGTGAGATTGATGGTCAGAGAGAGTAGAGGTGCTGAGGAGGTGCTGGTAGTGAGAGGAGGGTTTTAATAGTAAAAGTTAAGATATTGGGAAAAGTTTCTGGTGATTGATGTTGAATGAAAGTAAGGTGTGTAAAAAAGGTGTGATTTATGGAATAAGTTTTAAAATTTGATTAGGGTAGGGTGAATGAATGAATAGGGTAGGAGGTAAGGGGAATTTGATAAGAGAGGGTTATTAGTGTAATTGTATTAGTAGCTTAAGGAGTATTTGGGAAAGGGTTTGGGAAATAAATTTAAAGTTTAATTCTATGAAAGTAGAGTTACAGCTTAAGGGGTAGTGAGTTGAAATAAAAGTGAATAAGTGTAATAAAAGAATTGTAAGGGAGTGATTGTATGAAAGGGACAATCAAGCTCTCTCGACACAAGTTCAGGGAACAAAACTAAAGTTTAGACCTGGAAGATAGGGTATTTTTTGGTTAATTTTATTTTAAAGAAAAGTTGGCCACAGTTTTTGAACCAATCCTTTAGAGTTCCAGTACGAAGCAGGAAGAGAGGGTTTTGCCTCCTTTTCATTTGCTTAAAGAAAGGTTTAGGAGGAAGACTTCATAGAAATAGAACATCTGTTGTCAACGGGCCCCCACGCAAGAAAGACGGCGACAGGAACGGAGAGTGAACCAACGACAGCTAAGTGACATTTTGGGACATATAAAAAGATTAGAAGTAAAGAGTGAAAGACTGATAGGGAAAAAATAAAAAAAACATACTTACCTTATTACCTTGCTTACAGTGACCTGAGAAGAGGAAAGAAACAACAAAGAATCAAATTCGGGGAAATACACACAGAGAGAGAAAATACATAAAATAATTGAGGTTATTAAGGTTCTTTTCATACTTATCTGATATTGGGTATGTCCTGATGTGAGTAAGAGATACCTAGAAGGGAAAAGAGATACAAAGGAAAGTAAGATAACACAGCGAAAGGGTTTATCTGTTCATTGTTTTACAGTTAATGTTTCTTTTAATTGTTATTAATATTGATATAGAAATTTCTGAAATTAAAGTTTGACTTATTGTTTAAAAATCTTAACAGTGTGGTGGTTCTGGTTAATTTAGAAAAGTATCCAATTTAGTTTATTTTTCCTCCCACATCTTTTTGAAAGGGTGGGACGAGGTTAGTATTCCTGCACCATCCACTGAGGTACCCAACATTAGCCACAACTACTAACAACAGGTGTTGGGTAAACCTTCACAGATACAACGGAGCGCAGGAGGGTGGTGACATTCAGTTCTGGTCGCCATATCTCAAAAAAGATATAATGGAATTAGAAAAGACTCAAAGAAGAGCGCCCAAAATGATAAAAGGGATGGAAAGGCTAAAGAGATTAGAGCTCTTCAGCTTGGAAAAGAGACGGATGAGGGGAGATATGATTGAGGTCTACAAAATCCTGAGTGGTGTAGAACAAGTAGAAGTAAATCGATTTTTTACTTGTTCCAAATGTACAAAGACTAGGGGATACTCAAGGAAGTTACATGGAAATACTTTTAAAACAAATAGGAGGAAATACTGAATGAATAGTTAAGCTCCCGAGGGCGCAGACCTCCGCCGTTACTTCTGGGCCGAGGTTCCCTCCTGCAGCACTTGCTCCCATCTGTCCGCCGGCAGGCGCACACACACTTCCCCGTTCGACCCGCCAGTGTGCACGCTCTACTGACGCCCTCTCTTGTGGTGCTCCGTCTCTCCATTTGGTGCATCTCTCCTCTCCCCGAAGGACACTGTCTGGGCACACTCAGCATGCTAGGTTCTCTGCCCCACCTCCCAGCCCCATGCGGATTGGCTGTAGTGTCCTGGCTCTCTGCCCTATTGACCTATGGGCTCTCCCTTGCTCTCTCTGCAATCTCCTATTGGGTACTGGCTGTTCCTCTGGTCTTCCTCCAACCAATGGTGGCTCTCCCTCCCAGCTGTTTCCTGTTACTGGCTGACACCAGCACTATTTCTGTGGAACTCTTCTCTGCTTCTGGGCTTCGACTTCTACTCCGGTAGGTGTTTCATTGTTCTGTTGATTACCTCTTATCTACTTTGTCCCTCATCGCTGAACTTGCCTGTACCTGGATTACTCTCTTGCTTGCTGCCTGCCTCTTGATGCTGCCTGTACCTGGATTACTCCCTTGCCTGCTGCCTGCTTCTTGATGCTGCCTATACCTGGATTACTCTCTTGCCTGCTGCCTGCCTCCTGATGCTGCCTGTACCTGGATTACTCTCTGTGTCTGCGGTCCACCTGGCTGATACATTCAACACACCGCTTGCAGCCTCCTCTCGTAAGTCCTGCAGGCCGCCTGCACCTAGGGGCTCAACCTCTAGGGAATGGCGGTCATCGCAGGTGAAGCCCAGGGTTGTCCAGCCACCAGGCAGAACCAGGTCCGCTTACCGGACTCAGCAGCACTCTACTTGGTACAAGGACTCACAAAGCTGACATCTAGGTATTTTTGCCTGTCTTCTTCTTTCTGCGTCGTCTTGTAACTTATGAAAGCTAATCTTTTTTTCCCTTATCTTTTTAGCTTCTACATTTGAGAACCAAAGCGGCCTTCTTTTCCTCTTACTTTTACATACTTTTCTAATATGAAGGTTTGTTGCATGTATAAGAGCTCCTTTCAGTTTTGCCCACTGCTGTTCTACTTTCTTCAGCTGTTCCCATCCAACTAACTCCTCCCTGAGATATTCCCCCATCTTGGCAAACTTAGTTGTTTTGAAGTCTAGAACCTTCAATCCTGAATAAGCCCTCCCCTGATGTGTCTTAATATTGAACCACACCATGTGGTAATTGCTAGATGCCAAATGATCACCCACTATAACATTGGAAACACTTTCCCCATCAGGTCCAGAACAGATTTGTTCCGCATAAGTTCCATTACCAACTGCTGGAATAATTGGAATAATTCTTCCTGTAGAGAATCTAGGATCCCCTTGCTTCTAGATAACCCCCCAGTAGGGACACTCCTATCAATGTCCAGTATATTGAAATCACCTATCAGTAGTACTTCCCCTTTACTAGCTATCTTGTGAATGTGTTCAATTAAGTCTCTGTCCATTTCTTCTGATTTTGTGGGAGGCCTGTATATCACTCCAGTGTAAATACTTTTTCCATTCCCTCAATCCAGATTGACCCACAGTGCTTCTTACTTACCCCATATGTCCTGCAATTCTGGCACTTTAATATTATTCCTAACATATAATGCTGTCCCTCCACCCTTTCTACCTACCCTGCCTTTCTTGAATAGATTGTGACCAGGTATAACTATATCCCAGTCATGGATGTCCATGAACCACATCTCCGTGACTACTGCTAAATCCAAGTTAGCTTCTAACATTAATGCCTCCAGATCCATAAATTTGTTTCCCATACTACGTGCATTGTTATACAAGGCTCTCCAGATATTGCTCATTTTTTCCCATTTCTAAAATAGTTTTAGATATTTCACATGTCTGAGAGTTGTTACTGACTTTGGGGCTTTTCTCACCCATCCCCAGTGAATCTAGTTTAACGCCCTCTGTTATGGAATACACTTCATCCCTTCTTTGATAGATGGACGCCATCACTGCTCAGTAGGTCTTAGAAAAGCATCCCATAGTCGAGAAAACTGAAGCGCTCACTCTAGCACCATCCACGCAGCCACATATTCAGCTCCAGAATGTGAACTTCCCTTATTCTGCCTTTACCCTCAACAGGAAAGATGGATGAGAACACTGCCTGTGCACCTGTTTCACCCTCTGCCCCAGAACCATGAAGTCACGTTTGACATGCTCAGCCGAATACCTAGCAGTATCATTTGTGCCAACATGGATGAGCAGCATAGGGTGATGGTCAGTAGGTTTGATGAGTCTCTGTAAACTTTCTGGGGAGCAGATGGGCGCCTTTGTACCCCTCATAAGGAAATCAACAACTATGACTACCTTTCACTTCTTATAAACCTTTGATCTGGCAGCTTTGGGATTGTTGAGCTTCAGTTCAACAGAAGATGGAGTTGGGGGGTTGATTTTGCAGGATCTGGTGATCTGTGTCCAGTTTTCCTCTTTCTGTACAAGACCTTCAATCTCTTTGTTGGAGCTACCCAAGACCTTGAGTTACATTTCTGGGTTTGATTTCTGGTTGTCACATATGCTTCTTAGTCTTGCCACCTCCTCTCTTAGTTCTTGTACTTCTTTCATGAGAGATTCAATGTGCACACATTTAGCACAAGTGCCAGTCCCTTGCCTCGGATCCCCTTAGAAAACACCTGAAAGCCCACTTTTTCAGATCGTCCTTTCCTGACAAACTTTCGTAGTTCAAGCAAACAACCTATTAACACCTCATAAACATGATCTCGACCTAAACAGAACCTGTCCCATTACTACACTAGACCCTATACCACCTATTTCCCACAAATCTCATGGCAGCAAACTGCCCTACAACATGTAAACTGACTTTCTTAAATAATATGTAAGCTGCCTTGAACTTTACTATGTAACCTGCTTTTCCTATGTAACCTGTAAGCCACATTGAACCTACTCCAGGTGGGAAAATGTGACGTACAAATGCATTAAATAAAATTGTGGAAGGGATAACAGGAGAGACACACTTCTTTGTCAGGTGATAACAAGATCTGCAACAGAGTAGACATCCTGTAAGATGTGAATAACATGAGAGGAATCTAACAAAGCTTGATAAATGACCTACAAATCGGCAGCTAAAATTTAATGATAAAAAAAATGCAAGGTCGTTCATTTGGGTCAGACAAACTCTGGCATTCTTCTATTTACAAAAGAAAAGGAAATCTGTGGGTGATTGCATTCGATAATCTTAAGGTAGTCAGACAGGTAGGTAAGGTAATAGCAAAATCCAGAAGGATGCTTGGATGCATAGGAAGAGAGTGTTCAGTTTGTTAAGCTGTGCATAAGCCAGGGCTCGGCTAAATTCCAGTGGGGGGGGGGGGGGGGGGGGGGTTGCCACCTCCTTTCAGTTTTCACAATTTAGTCCAATCAACAAATCCACATACACACACACACACCAGGATATTTTGTTTTAATAAAAATGCTTTACCTTTATAAAAAGAAAGGAAAAAGAACTAATCCAACAGGTGATAAGCAAATCCAACAGTGAATCTTGTAATCAGTAGGCATAACTTTAGTCCACCTCAACCCAGGGGCGTAGCCAGACAACAGATTTTGGGTGGGCCTAGGCAAGAAGTGAGTGGGCACCAAGTGTTCTCCCCCTCCTCTAAGCACCACCCTAAAAATATCTCAGCTAGCGGGTAAATGCTTCTTTCCACCTTGGCAGTCTGTAGCAGGCATGTGCTGAAAACTAAGCATGCACAGGTGCCGGTATCGTGGAGAGTAGCGTTTTCATTACCATCAGGGGGAAGTCTTCAGCTGGCCGAGCTTGGCAGCTTCTGCTAAACGTGTGCTACTGTTGGGTGGGCTTGAGCCCTAAGTGGGTGAGCTTGGACCACCCAGGCCCACCTGTGGCTACGCCACTGCCTCAGCCTCTCGTCTTCCTCTCATTTCCCGCCACTGGACATCTGGGCTCAGTTGTGCCAACTTATCCCGCCTGGCAACACAACTTGGGGCTGCAGTCTGCCTTAACCCTCTCCAGGCAGATGTTCTGCTTGGCTTTTCCCCAGCTGCCGGACCGAATCAAGTATCAGCCCTCCCTGTCCGTCCTCTCCCAGAGGCACGGTTCTTTTCACCCACCTCTGGGCCAAACAGGCAGCTTCCGTGTTCTATTTGCGGGGCTTTTTCTCTTTCTCCTGTGAGTCCTCACGCTTCATTCTCTGCTAATGAGAAGAGGTAATCTCATCTTTTCTTTAAGCAGCAGCAGCCCCTGTTTATTAATGCCACACAGGATATTCCCTTCATCCCACGGGTCCTAGCAGGGAGTATGGGCAACCAAAGACCTCATGCTCTCCTGGTTTTATTCCCAACCAGCCCCACCCCCATATATAACCATCCATCAATCATAACCATCATGCCTTTACCCAACTTCAACAGCATATTATAACATGAAACATTTTCTTAACTCTACCCCTTACGGTGGAGGGCTAATGACCCTGATCTCCCCTGGTCCTAGTAGTGTAGCCAGGAATTGATTTTACAGGGGGTGCATCTCCCCGTGTCCCCTGTGCCATTGCCCCCGTGCCACTGCTACCGCCACCCCCCCCCCCTGTGCTGCCACACCGTCTCCCCCCATGCTGCCGTCCCCCCGTACCTTAAAACCTTCTGCTGCAGTCTTCACCCGGGCAGCAACACTCATAGGCTGCCTCCCTGAGCCTTCCTGCCCTTCACAAAACAGGGAGTTGCATCAGAAGGGAGTTCAGGGAGGAAGTCCCAGTGCAGGCCACAGGCAGCCTTTCAGTACCACTGCCACTGCCTGGATGAAACCTACAGCAGCAGAGAGGATTTTAAGATGGGGCAGGGGGCCAGGTCTGACAGGGGGTACGTATGCCACTGAAAACCTAGTTTAAATCCGCCACTACCTGGGCCCTCTCCCAGCACAGTGTCACTCACCAACTCCTCCCTGATGATAGTCAGGACTACCATCCTTTCATAATCCCCTGGGGAACTTCGCCCAGACCTTATTCCATTTCTCCAGAGGGTCAGGGTCGTGCCTAGGGTCTCTGGCGCCCCCCTGCAGACCATCAGTTGGCACCCCCTGCAGATTATCAGTTGGCGCGCGCCCCCCCCCCCCCAGACCTGCCTGACTCCAAGAAGCGTGGAAGAGCTGGGCGGTGCCAAAGACCCGAGCACTGCTCCCCCAAGCTGCCGTCTGGGGCGCGATGGAGGAAATGGCTGGGTTTGGCCTGCAGAGGAGGCTCTGAGCATACTTCTCATTCACCCTGAGCCTCCTCCGCTCCATCCCCGATTCCCCAGTGCTTTAAATTTACTTCTCTCCGCCTCCGATGTCTGCGCAGCGTCAGTGAAAGCGCTGCCTGTCTGACATCTCTCCACCAGCCTTCCCTTCGCTCGTTCGTTCCCTCTGTGTCCCGCCTTCTTCTGATGTCATTTCCTTGAGGGCGGGACACAGAGGGAACGAACGAGCGAAGGGAAGGCTGGCGGAGAGACGTCAGACAGGCTGCGCTTTCACTGACGCTGCGCAGATGTCGGAGGCGGAGCGAGGTAAATTTAAAGTGCTGGGGAATCGGGGATGGAGCGGAGGAGTAAGGTTTTTTTTTTAAATACAAGTCAATGGCGTGGTGCCCTTGAAGGCAGGCGCCCCCCTGCGGTGCTTACCGCACTTACAGTCTTGGCATGGCCCTGCAGAGGGTTACACATGGTAGTCTCAGAAACTGAAAAAAGAGGATGCTTTGCTTCTTTCCAGTTCTTCTGCCAGTTTATTAAGGTACATCAATTGTGTTTCATGCACTGCAGGGGCAGACATCCTGGAGTTGTCTCCAACCATGGATGGGCAGGAGCACTGCTGTAAAAGGATACATCTTTCCAGCAACATCACCACACTTTGTTGCTTTCTCTACTGTATCTTAACAGGGCCCTAAGGAGCCTCACTAGAATCATTCACAAAGGCTTTGCAATTAATGGCCTGAGCAATGAGACAACTGCAAGTAAAGAGATGGGAAACAGGGCTCATTAAAGAGGAAATATGGCCATAAAAGAATAACAAATTAAAAAAGGAACAGTGAAGCTGTTTGTCAGAAAAGACAACTTGGCTGTGAAAGGGTTGGTAGAGAATGTACAAGTAGAGGTGCCATATGACTCCAGGTCATGAAGAATAGACTGAGCCAGTCTGGGTTTTACTTCCATTCCAAATGGTAACCCTATGTACAAGCATCTGAATATCTGACACCAGCAGGTAAAAGAGCTGGAAAGTAGTAAGTAAGCGGCAAGGGGAAAGGGTCCAAGCAAGGATCATGCTTAGGGTCTAAATGTTTAGGAGGGGCCCCAGTTGTGCAATTCAAAAGCATCCAAGGCATGACCTTTGTCCTAATAAGTCCGTTGCTGGCAGATAGAAAAGTAGAAGGACCAAGAGCAACCGCTGCCCACAGAGCTCTATTATGGTTGTGATTTATGGTTTATTTAAAATGTTCTATATCCCGCAAATCTGTAACACAGGTCTCCCCTGTGCGTTGTCCTCCAGTCAGCAGTATTTACCTGCTGCTTCCTCCTCTGCTGGTTTCCTCTGCACTGAGAGACATGCATGGCCCTCTTCATAGGAGTTTTTAACATATATTTAGATTACAGTGGGGTCCCAACATACTTGTTTGTCTAGGGCTCATCAAAGGGTTAATCCTGTCTTAGGTCCAATCACTGGGGGGCCAGATGCTCCTCATGCTTGACGCTAATAGTATGCAAATGATATGCACGCTATTAGCTTCAAGCATGAGGAAGTAAAGCGGGAGGATGGTGCCTGGCGCATGCACTGAAGAGATGTACATCAAGCACAGCTCTTAAGCACATGTCTAGTAGCTGAGGGAAGGAGGAGGAAGAAGTGCTGGCAGCGTGAGGTAGGCAGTATTACCAATGCCAATGGTCCTGCTCGTCTCTTGAGATTTCAGCTTTGTCTTTCTCCTTTTCATGGCGTATGCTTTCTAGTTTTCTCCCGTGGCTACCACCTGATTTTCTCTGTCTGCACCCCTGTTCTTGTTACCCTTCTCAGTTTTCTCTGCACACAGCACAATATCAGGCTCGCACAGCTGTTCTGTCCCTGCTCGCTGGTGCTGTTGGTCATGGCAGCAGGGCTGATGAGAGGGGGGGCAGGGGGGCAAAATTCCCTGGGCCCAGCCTCCAAGGGAGGGGGTCATGCCTGGCGCCAGCAAGCTTCTTCTTGCTGCCTGCTTCCAGGTCTGTCCTCCTCTGCCCCTGCGTGCTGCCCAGTACCCGGATGATTGCATTAGCACGATATCGCTTTAATGCAATCATCTGGGTCCTGACTCCCAGCACGGACAGGAGCAGGAGAGGACAGACTGTGGGAGCAGGCACGCAGGAAGTGGCGCCGGGCCTGTGCCCTCTCTTGGAGGCAAAGACAAAAAGGTGCTGGAGCGACTGTGTGAGTGATTTGCCAACGCCGGGCCCGGGACCCCCTTGGAGGCAAAGACAAAAAGGAGGGAGCGGTGTGAGTGGGGAGGGGAAGCAGCTTGCGGTGATCTGTTTCTGCCCCAGTCCAGACATGTCTCTCGCAGCCCTGTGCAGCAGCAGGCAGGAAAAGCAGAGGTCCAGCACCAGCACAACACCCTAATGCCAACTCTGAGCTGGTATAAGAGCACCCTTGTTAAGGGCGCTCTTTGAGCATCCAGGTGCATCGCAAATTACCTCATTTGCATGCAATTTAAATGCTAACCACACTAGCCTTTTGCCATGTTTGTTGAACCCTGCGCTGGGGCCTTTCGATCATTCAGCAATAGTAAATGCAGGCACTAGTCCAGCACTGATGGTCTCTCGGGCCTGCATTTGCTTCTGATCATCAGCTTACAGCTGTGATGATACATGGAAGGCTGGGGAAGGGGGGAGGGGGGCAATGGAGAGGGGTGCTTAAAGCACAGCAGAGCAATACATTTCTATAGAAGTCCAATGCACTTTACAAGTACCCACTGTACCTGAATGTAACTCGCCATGAGCTACAACTGAAAACAGGCAAGAGCCAAATCCAAATAATAAAGAAAAAAAAAATGAAAATTAGAGACAGCCACCTCAAGAATGGAAAACTGGGCAGTAGGATGGCTTTCCATATACTAATATAGAATGCACATCACATAAGAACATAAGAATAGCCATACTGGGTCAGACCAATGGTCCATCTAGCCCAGTGGCCAATACAGGTTATAAGTACCTGGCTGAAAAAAATAGTAGCAACATTCCACTATATCTTTTTGAGATACAGTGACCAGAATTGAATGCAATACTCAAGGTGAGGTTTTATGATAAGGGTTGGAGTGATACAGAGGCATTATAATATTGTTGAATTTATCTACCATCCCTTTCCTAACAATTCCTAGCATCCTGTTTGCTTTTTTTGGCCGCCGCCAAACACTGGGCAAAAGATTTCAGCGTATTGTCTACAATGACACCTAGATCATTTTCTTGGACGCTGACTCCCAAGGTGGACTCTAACATCAGGTAACTATGATTTGAATTATTCTTCCCAATGTGCATCACTTTGGATTTGTCTACATTAATTTTCATCCGTCATTTGGATCCCAGTCTTCCAGTTTCCTAAGGTCTTCCTGCAATTTTTCACAGACTACATGTGTTTTGACAACTTTGAATAGTTTTGTGTGATCTGCAAATTTAATCACCTTACTTGTCTTTCCGATTTCCAGATTATTTATAAATATATTAAATAGCCAGTGCATTTTTTCTAGCAAAAAAGGTGCCGGTACTCAAATGCCAGGCCACCCTTCAGGGATGGGGTGATCACTGAGGGACCCACTCCATAATAGCCAGGCCCCCTGCAACCAGTCACAGAATCTACGACAAGGCAGAATTGGTATGTAAAGCCTGAGCTCTTTCATTAAAACTTGGGGTCCATGGGTCAATTTTAACAGACAATGGAAAAGGTGCCGGCACTCAGTACACCCAAGTGCCCCCACAAAAAAAGCCCTGTAAATAGCACCGGTCCCAGAACAGATCCCTGTGGCACTTGATAAATGATCTACAAATTGGCAGCTAAGATTTAATGATAAAAAATGCAAGGTCATGCATTCAGGTCAGACAA
The DNA here is from genome assembly GCF_901765095.1 of Microcaecilia unicolor. Classification (NCBI taxonomy): domain Eukaryota; kingdom Metazoa; phylum Chordata; class Amphibia; order Gymnophiona; family Siphonopidae; genus Microcaecilia; species Microcaecilia unicolor. The sequence goes on from NC_044033.1 coordinate 300,043,061, forward strand.
ACTCAAGGAAATAGCACAGAATAGGGAGTGACATTCTTTTATTTACTGAGCAAAATGGCAACCCTACCCTTTGTTTCCTGTCCAATAACCAATTCCTAATCCACAGCAGGACATTGCTTCCTATCCCATGACTCTTTAATTTTCTCAGGAGTCTCTCATGAGGAACTTTGTCAAAAGCTTTCTGAAAGTCTGGATGCGGTTCATCAACTAGCTCACCTTTATCGACATGTTTATTCACACATTCAAAGAAATAAAGCAAATTGGTGAGGCCAGACTCCCTTGGCTGAACCCATGCTGACTCTATCCCATTAAAGCATATTTGTCTGCGTGTTTTATAATTTTATTCTTTATAATAGTTTCCACTATTTAGCCTGGCACTGAAGTCAGGCTCACCGGTCTGTAATTTCCTAGAACACCCTTGGAGCTCTTTTAAAAAATCGGCATTACATTGGCCACCCTCCAATATTCAGGTACTATAAATGATTTTAATGACAGGTTACAAATGACTAACAGTAAATCAGCAATTTCTTGTTTGAGTTCTTTCAGTAGCCTTGGATGCATGCCATCCAGTTCAGGTGATTTACTACTCTTTAATTTGTTGATTTAGCTCAAGTATGTCTTCCAGGTTCACAGAGATTTCTTTCAGTTCCTCCACATCATCACCCTTGAAAACCATTTCCAGTACAGGTAGATCTCTTACATTGTCATGGCCACAGCCATGCCTCCCTACACCCTGCCTCACCTGGTCCCACGGGCAGGCATTGGGGTCATTCTCCTTGGCATCTCTGGGTGTTTCTGACTGCTTCCTCAGCGTTGTTGCAGCCAATTCTGCTGCTTCCTGCTCCCCAGGGTCCAACATGGCTCAAACATTTCCCTTTTTCTTTTCACCGGCCTCTGCCTGTGCTCCAAGGTGCTCACACGTCTGCAAGGACTCTCATTTAAAGGGCTAGCAGCGGAGCGCCTTCCGATGACATCATAGGTCTGAGCCTTATAGGAAGCCAGAACACATTTCTGCATTGCCTTTGCAACAGGTCTTCTGCCATGTCCGGTGTGTGTTACTCCAGCCTTGTCTTCTGCAGCTCCTGTGCCTCTTCAGCTCTAATCCAGATACAGTTCCAGCATCTTTTCTGCTGTAGTCCAGCTCCATCGTCTTTTCAGCTTCAGTCCGCCTCCTACTCCAAAGCCTCTCCAATTCTAGTCCATCTCCAGCTCCAGCGTTTCTTCAGTTCCAGTCCACCCTCAGCTCCAGCGTCTCTTCAGTTCCAGTCCATCTCCAGCTCCAGTCCACTTCCAGCTCCAGCATCTCATCAGCTTCAGCATACCTCCAGCTCCAGTGTCTTCTCAGTTCCAGTCCATCTCCAGCTCCAGCCAGCCTTCAGTCTAGCCAACTCGTCATTCCAGCTCACCTCCTTTACCTTTGCCTGCCAGACCAAGCCTCTTTCTGTCAGTCTTGTACCTAGCCCAGAACTGAGTCACCTGCTGTCAGCTGGGGGCTGGTTAATCTTTGGGTTGGCCAGGAAGCCTCAATCTGGCTGTGGCCTAAGGGCTCACCCTTCCAGTTGTGTGACAGATTGTGAAGGCCATGAGCTTGGATGGGTCACCTGCCCTGCAGCTGTTACAGCAACTGGTTTTCCAGTTTCAGCAGCTGTCTGGAGCCGTCCAGGACCTTATTACGTGGATGGATACTACGGATGTCTGCATGCCCTCAGATTCTGGCCACTTCAGTTCTGGATTCCGCTAGCTTGGTTAGGGCAGCCACCAGTGTTTCACCAGACATCTGCCTTATGGCTCCTCTGAGATTTGATGGGAGTCCTAAGACCTGTAAGGAATTCATTAACCAATACCAGATAATCTTCAACCTGCAGGCAAAGGCCTTCCAACTAGACATGGGTGGCATACATCATTTCTCTGATGATGAGTCAAGCCCTTGCATGGGCTTCTCCTCTGTGGGAACAGAATGACCCAGTGCTCAATAACATCAATAGCTTCCTTGAGCAATTCCAGAAGGTCTTCAAGGAGCCAGGGAAGGCTTCTTCTGTTGCATCTGAACTCCCTAGGTAAAAACAAGGATCACAAACCCTAGGGAGTTATGCTATCCATTTCCGCAGTTTGGCATCAGAGTTAAATGGAACAATGAGAGCCTGATGGTGATTTTTTGGCAAGGTTTGGCTCCCCAAATTAAAGTTGAGCTGGCAGGTCGGGATCTTCCCTTGTCACTGGATGATCTCATCTGCCTCTGCAATCGGATAGATATCTGGTTCCAGGAATGAGCACAGGAACGACAGTCCTCCCGCAGGATGTCCATTTAGTGCCCAGCTTTCAGCAATCTATCCATTCTCTTATCAAGGAGGCATCCTCTCTGGACTTCAGGAAACCTATGCAGGTGGAGTGTTCTTTATCTCTGAGCAAGAGAAGCTAAGATGTAGATTTCTGAACTTGTGCCTGTACTGTGGTGAGATAGGACATTGCGCCCTGAAGTGCCTCAAAAAGTTGGAAAACTTTTGGGCCTAGAACTGGTTTGGAAAACAGCGCTAGGTCTATCTGTTCCGATTTCCTATACCCAATTTCTAGTTCCAGCCCATTTAACATGAGTCAGGGCATCAAAATCACTGAAGAATGCATTGACTCAGGAGCTGGTGGGAATTTCATTGATGAGGCTCTAGTTTGTCTTTTTAACATTCTCACCCAGGACAAAACCAAGATTGTACCAGTTTCTTCAGTGTTTGGAAGTATATAGTGTAAACGGGACCGCTGCGCCAGTAGGGGGAGGAAGGAAGTCTCCTCCCCAGGATTAATCCAAGCCCCACAAATTGCCACCAGCAGATACTTTCAAATATTCTTTTCTTTCTATTTTTGTTTCCAAGTTACAAACAAAAGCTTCAGTCCAGCCCTGGGGTTAGGGCTGCCCCAGGCAGGGTAGTGCTGCCCCTCACCCAGCAATCTAAAGTCTCTGACCGTTCTTGAGCGCTGCAATAGTCCCCTTTGGAAATACTTCCTTTTCACAGTACGTATCACAAGCAGTGCTGGCCCCAAAGTACGTATCACAAGCTGTGCTGGCCCAAAGCAAAATTGTTCCCTCCTGTCCAACCAGGGTTTCCAGCTCCCACAGTTCTTACACAACAAACAGGAGCAGCTGGGGAACCAGGCTTATAACTCTTCCAGTCCTCTGCCCTTCCCCCACAGCAAACAGTTCAAATCAAAACAGGCTTCTTCCTTACAACAGGTTTTAAATCACAACTTTTAAACACAGAGCTCTCCCCCTTTAGGGGCTACCTTCCTCAGGGCTCTCCAGCTCCCATTCCATCCTCCTCCTGCCTCTTGCTCAGCCTTAACCCCCTCCTCCACCTGCTTCTCACCCCACCCTTCCCTCTACAGGTGGGAGGCATCATGTATTGATTACGGAGCCAGGGAACTGGGCTTCTTCCTTCTCCCTCCCTCTTGTGGTCAGAGTAGGTATATACCCATCTTGTCTATCCGTGGGGCTCCCTTTGCTGGGACTGGCAATGCATTCTGGGAGACGTAGTTCAGGATTTTGTTGTTTCATTTTGTACCTCTGGGCTGTAGCCTTGTCACAATAGGGACAGCTTAAGGCTAAGATGGTTCCCTTATGCTTAAGAGTCGGGGCCCTCCACAGGGAGGCTCTCACTTTCTATGTTCTTCAGTCTTCAGTTAATCTTATCATCCTGGGATTACCATGGCTGCAAAAACATAACCCAGTGATAGACTGTCCAGGGAATTCAATACTGTTTGGACACCGTAGTGCCCACCATCACCCTAACCATGACATATGCATCCTGGATGGCCTACCTCGGGCCTATGTGGCTTATGCCAACATATTTTCCAAGAAGTAGGCAGAAACATTCCCTCCTCACCAAGAGTATGATTGTCCCATTGACCTCTTGCCAGGGAAAATGCAACCTTGGCGAAGAGTTTACCCGCTTTGTGTACCTGAGACCCAGGCCATGTCTGTTGAAATTGCAGAAAGGCTACAGAGAGGCTTCAACTGTCCCTCCACCTCCCTGGCAGATGCCGACTTTTTCTTTGTAGTGAAGATGGTACCCTACGTCCCTGCATTGATTACAGAGGATTAAATGCCATCATGGTCATAAATATGTATCCACTGCCCTTGAGTACTGAGTTGTTTGATTGCCTCCAAGGAGCCCGTATCTTCACAAAACTGGACCTGAGGGGAGCAAATAACTTGATTTGTATCCGCGAATTTAGTGTAAATGTACAACAATAGTGATCTGACCACAATACAGGTTCCCAATTACAAATGTCAGTAACGAAGAATCATTAGCACAAACTAAGTCTAATGCATGGCCTTTTTCATGGGTGGGAATTGCAGACAAATGTCAAATTGCAGGTCGCTCATACTAGAATTAAGAATCTGTTCATATAAAATAGATATTATTGAAGACCAAGTTCCTGGTGTTCTGTAAACAAGTTCACAGTGTTAGAAGTGGGCATTTGACAAGCATTGTCTCTAAACCTGAAGACATATTGGTTTTAACTACAGAGATAGATAAAAAAAAATCTTTATAAATAACCGCTAAGCCCCCCCCCCTTCCCATTTTGTCTCACAAAAAGAATGAATAATAGAATAACCTGGAGTGCATAAATTCTTAATTACAGGCACAGAAAACACAGCCAACGAGGTTTCAGTAATAAAAGCCAAACCTAGGTCTGCATTCCCAACAAAATCTCTCAATAAATCATATTTGTTACATACAGACCTGGCATTAAAATAGCAACAGGGAACAGGTGTCACTGACTCAGACAAAAAGTTATAAGAAGAACAATAGATTTTAAGATACATTTTTGGCGCACTTGTGTCCTTTTCCGAGAAGGTGGCCTATTGCCACTTACTACCTCTATATAATGAGACATCACCAAAGAACAGTCAATTAAAGTCCTTGCATTTCTTTCAATTTCATCCGTTTACCAGATTTTAAGGCAAAATCTTGCAATGGAGCCAAAGGATAATCAGATAATGTCTCTTTACAAGAGGTATTTAAACCGGACAAGACCAAAAGGCCAAAAGCAACGGCCAAAACCAAGCCATTGTACCAGCTAAGTGACTTAAAAACAAAAAATTAAAAAAAGAAAATTCAAATTCAGTATTTAAAAAAAATTCATATATCCTACTATTGCCCCACAAAGGAGCACACCTTCGTCTTGAGCCTTAGTCGGTGCGCTGCTGGCAGTGCGCCACTACACACCGTCTCCTTTCAAAGGGAGCGCGGCAGCGTCTGATGTCATTTGAGTGGGCAGAGCTTGCTCCCATACCGGGAATCGCTGAGTGCAGATGACAGCAGCACACCAAACAGTGGTACTGGTAGAAGATCCCACTAATAATCTCTAAACAAGTGAACTATTGGTGCTTAAATTGTGATTTAAATAATCTGGGGATTTATATGTGAATGGTTTCTTAGGGTATACTTCAATACACTGTATGATAGAAACCTACTATATTTCATAACCTCATTCTATCTAAATACCATGCAACTCACTTTTTGCTACTAAGAGATATGGCTATAGCAATAATAAAATTTATGCTAAAAAAAATTTCAAATAGTGCTCAGAAAAAGGTGTTTGAGTTGAGCTATGGAGCAGCTGTTTAGTCATAACACCATCACATCCATCACAGCACTACCCTGCCTTCCTACCAATGCTTTATGATGGTAATTTGTCCAATATTATGCAAAAATAGTACTTAGCTTTGGGGTGCTGTCCAAGTGGGATAAGCTGCACACATAGACTTCAGCTCAAATGGTGATATAATTTTTCTTCAAATTTTTGAACTTGCTAGTGAGCATAAATAGTGTCCAAAATCATAACGTGCCTCCACTCTTATCGCTCCCAATAGTAGCGACTGTTTCGTTTTTCCACGCGCTCTACATGTGGTCACATGTTTCGCCCTAAGGCGTCTTCAGGAGAACGGAACCTATAAAGTGAAGTCAAATAACATAACAATAAAATACCATGCCATATCATCCTAGCTTGATCGTCTTCTTTCATAAACCTTCCCATACAAGGCTTACAATCCTTTTAAATATACCTTACTAAAGCTTCTGGTCTGCCGGGTGAAACTTCAGCAGAGCTGGCTCAGATCATCTTAAGAACGCCAGCACATGCACGGAACTACTTATATCCATTACAAATGACCTTAAATTGTGATGCCAGTTTATAGAATTGCCATTTTACCTATTATCTGGTTTCATTGTCCACAGCAAACTGATGCTCCTTAGATATATAAGATACAGACTACACAGGGCAGTGAGCTTCTCTGAAGACAGGGGGGCTGATAGCCTGCAGGAGGAGGCCAGCTAAGTCTCACAGTTGGCGTTGATCCTAGATATTCAATACTGGGCTGTTCCATTGACTGGCCTTGAATATCCATGTTTTTTTTGGCTGCTATAAACTTAAACTGGCTAAGTTAATATTCAGCACTGGCTGGTTAAGTTTATAGCAGCCAAAGATAGGCCTTCTATTTCGTTGGCCCAATTACTCCGCTTAACTTGGTCAACGAAGCACTGAATATTTGCAGATAGTCGGTTATAGCATACAATATAACCGGATAGCTGCTATTCGCTGACCGTGACTATTCAGCAGGAGATAACCAGCTATCTCCCGCTGAATATTTGCAGATAGCCAGTTAAGTGGTATTTAACTGGCCTGTTAAATAGCACTTAATACCGGCTGGAGGTGAGCCAAACTGACCTCAGTTTAGTTCTCCTAAGACTTAGAGGTGAGTTACCCACACATAAAATGAAGGCTGTGGCTTGACTCCACTCACTTAAACCTACAAAGCACTGTAAGGCCTAAGTCACAGACCATCACAAATGAGGGGCAATATGAGCTTAGCTATGAGAAGTGTTAGATCTAACACCTGCAGTCACCACAGGGCAACAAGCCTAACCAATGCATTAATAGCATACTGAGAAATCCTCTTGATAAGCAGATGCTAACGATCTTCCCATGTCTTTATTAGGGAAGGTCTTGGCCCTGCAAGAACAGTTCCAGTATTCTGAGGTTCCTAGAGACATCACCTAGGCTCTAGGCCTTCAGGAATGGAAAAGCTCTGGCAATCATCTGAACAAAACCCCAAATAGCAAAACCTGAGCAATCGGAGCTTGTCCAGATTATTGAAGCTTTTGTGCAATGTTGAGAACCAGGGGTGTTGAGAGTTTATGTTTTTGTTTGTTTGTTTTACACATACCCAAGTGATGTTTGGACATCTTGTATCATTTTGTTGAATAAATTTTATAAAGAAATGCAAACTTAACTGTTGGCTAAATTGATCTGAAATAATGTATCAGTTCACAAGAACATGGATGAAGTCAAACCACAGTCTTGTTGCTTTGCAGCACAGAAGTGGAAGTCCATTGATCTGGGCTTTTGAAAGTAGCTCCGACTGTTTCTATCAGATCTTTGTAGGGGATATAATGTCTGCAACAGTTCTGAATCATTAAACTCAGCTTGCATGTCTGATCTGTATTTGAAAAGTCTCTGAAGGTCTTGAGGTTGAGAAAACAGTGAAAATGTCTGCAGGATTTCATGGGCCTTCTCCATACAGATTTGGCATTTTGCCACACATTACGTTTAAAGTTAGTCTAAGTCAGTGGTTCTCAAAAAGAAGAGACTCTCAAAAGAAATGCTGTATTTATTTGGGAAAGGTCCAAATTCTCAACACACAGTTTCAGACAATCTCTTATATTCATACAAGGTTTGTTTTCATTTGCAAATGGCCTCAGGTAGGGTAGGTTAAGGAGCAAATGCAGTAAAAATGTTAGTATGGTTTTGGTGGATTATCAATCAGTACCTTCATCGGTGCGTTCAAAATGATGAAGCTTAAAATTATAGGTGGCAATTCTATAACAGGGAACCAAAATGTAGGCATCATATTTCTGTGAGCAGTGAGCCTATTCTATAAGAACTCTTTCTCATATACCATAAGTCTACACCACTGCGCCAAAGTGTAGGTGCATACATGTTCAACAGGGCTGTGGCTCACCTTAATCTTACTGCCTAAATGCGACATTTACTTGCATAACTTACAGGATTCTATAAGTTAAGTACAAACCCCCCTCTCCTGTGAACACCCCCTTACAATAATACGCTAAGCTATTTTAGCACGTCAGTGTCGTAGCGAGGGCGGCTGACACCCATAGGCAATTCCCATAGGCTGCCCTGCCACTGGCACTGGCCCCTTCACTCTACTGCGTCCCACCTCTGAGGAAAAAGGAAGTTACGTCAAGAGGCAGGCCGCAGTAGGGAGAAGAGGCCAGTGGTGGCAGCAGGGCAGCCAATGGGGAATTGCTGCCGCTGCCACCTTTTCGGGAATAAAAAAAGAAGGTAAACGCAGGGAAGAGGGTTGAGGAGGGAAAGGGGGAGATGCTGCTCCATGGAGAGTGCCGCCTGAGGCCCCTGCCTCAGTTGGCCTAATGGTAAGGCCACCACTGTCTACAGTTGCTAACAGTCACTAATCTTAAGAGAGGTCCCATGTTTTGATAAAACAATTGCCTATCCATTTGCATTTGATATGGAAATTGTCTCTTACTTGAGAGTTACAATTTTGGCAACTTTAGCAATAGAACACACAAAATCAGGGAAAACAAAAAGATAAAAAAATCAACACATTCGCAAATGGAAGATTTTCTAAGAGCTAAGGAGGATGTTGATGCTACTGTGTAATCCCATATGTTCACTGCTAGGGTCAGCTGGAGAGGGTGCTTGGGATACAAACCTCTCTAATTTAGATTATTTTCTAAGTTCTTATTTTCCTCATTCTTGGATCTGATCTTCTATCTTGTGGATGAAATGTTGTATTTCATTTTCCTTATCATTAATATAGCTATTTTTTTTCTTATTTACATTTGTATCCCAGTATTATGGAGATTACTTGGAAATTGTTGTTGAAAAGAATACAATTTAAAAAAAAATTAACACATTCATGTCCTTAGCAAAACTTCCAATAATAGACCAAAAACTATAATAAATGCTTATCTCATCTTCAAATTTCATAAAACCAAAATATAATACAAAAATATTGCAGAAAAACGTGTGCTCAGAGGGACAGCTAATATCCACTGGTACAAAAACCAACATGTCTCTCACTTTAATCATTCCACTCAAAAAAAATTCAAAAACTTTAAAATAACATCAGAGTGCAGCAACAGATAAGAACACCTAGGGGGTCTTTTACTAAAGCTTAGCTCGAGTTATCTGTAGCAGGGCCCATTTTATTCCTATGGGCCCTGCTGCAGATAACTTGAGCTAAGCTTCAGTAAAAGACCCCCCTAAATTGAAATAAGTATAGTATGTACTTACCTTAACATTTGATAATGTTCATAAGCCATCTGTAGCAAACTTGGGAGTCCTTTTACTAAGCTATGGTAAAAAGGGCCACTCGCTGAGGTCCTTTTTACCGCAGCGGGTAAAAAGGTTGAAAATAGACATGACCATGCAGTAAGATTGCTCTTACCGTTGTAAGGATTATGAGGCTGTCCTACCCTGGTTAGGCCCCTAGAGGGCGCTGACCCCCCTAAAATGTCCAGGGAGAAGGGCTAGGTGAGTCAAAGGGGAGATATAGCTGGAGCTCGCTAGGACCGGGGAGAGTCCTGGGGGTGGAAACAGGTGCAGCCGGTTATGGGCTGGGTCCTGTTTGCCATTAAACCCTTAATACCCCACCTGGGAAAAGGGAGAAAGTGGGGGAGAGCTGGCAGCTGAAGAAGAGAGCTGGTGGCTGGAGCTGGAGATCCCCAGGTGAAGTACTGGCTGAGCCCTTTTGACTTGTGGTGAACGGGGTGCAAGGCAGGGAAGCTGGCTGGGGTAAGAAGGCCCTAGAGTGCCAGGATAAGAACTATGTGTTCAGAGAGCTACTGTGTGTCCCAGATGCCAAGGCTGTGTTTAGAACAGTGAAGAGAACTACTGTGTGTCCCAGATGCCAAGGCTGTGGTTAGAACAGTGAAGAGGTACTGTGTGTCCCAGAGTTAATATTGAGAAGAGACTGGGTGTCCTGGACTGAGCTAGTACTGAGCCAAAATGCCAGTGGGAAAGGGCTCAGGGGGAAGAAATAAAGGGACATGGGACTGTGCAAGAAGAAATGTTTAAACTGGAAGATTGCACTGAGAGGAAGAAAGGAAATGGTTAAGCTGGAAGAACTGTTGAGCTTGTGAAAGTGTTTTAAGCTAAGAGAGGTGTGCCCCATGGGCTGAAATAAAGATTTGTATGGAAGAAATCCTGTTGATAAGACCTGACTCTGTTTGCTTTTTTTGAGAACCAGGTCACCCTGAGTAAAAAGGGGTAGGATCTGAATTTGCATAAAATCTGCATACTAAACCAGCTCACCCTGAGTGAAAGAGGGACCTGGGAGCCTGAGGTGAGAGCTCCATCCTCACAATTCTTCACAATTAACCTCATCATGTTTACACCGTGTGGCCATGCAAGGGGAGAACTTACTGCCACCCATTCAAGTGGCGGTAAGGGCTCCTGCGCTAACCCAACAGTAACTGAGTAGTGTGCAGCGCCGCCCAGTTACTGCCAGGTAAACCCTTATGGAAATATTTTTTCAAATTTCCGTTAGCCCCGGAAATGCCGTATGCATGGGGTTGGAACTACCACCAGTGCCCATGTTGGGCTGGTAGTACCTCCAGATTGGCACACAATAAGCCCGCAGTGGGCTTATCGCAGTTTAGTAAAAGGGCCCCTTGGAGTCTAACATAATTAGTCCAGTAGTATAAGTAACTCTACATGTAGCTATCCAGACTAAGCTTGAAGTAGAACTGAGGCAGCCTGGGCAAAGAAATCATATTAATTTGGTGTTTAACTTTTCAGTCCTGTAAAGTGGAAGAATGTCATCTGGGTTTAATTACTCAGAAGTCTAGCTTTTGCTAGACTAGAGGTTAGAAAGATCAGTGAGAAATGAAACTTTCTTTGTCCATTTTTGAGTGATGGATTGATCATAATAAATATACCACATCTGGATGCCATTCAATCTCGAGGGGATCAGCAAGCAAGGCATACTGCAGTTTTAAAAAGATTAGGCTAACGCTGTTTAGAAGGAGATAGTGTAGATTTAAATAATTCTAGATAATTTAGATTTTGTCTTATAAGGAATTCTGATTTCTGCTTATTTTAGAATATGTTTTATTCTGTGTAATTAATAAGTTCTATTTCTATGTAGAATATTTTGTCAAGCCAGTGTCTGACTTTTCAAGTGAGCTTTGTCTGCAGTTTAAGAGGTCATCATCTGGTTTGAATTATCCACAGTCCTAGCTAGGTGAAAGAGGTCAGGACAAGTCAACTCTCTTCTCCTTGATAAATAGCTAAATGTAGGACTGGCCTCCTAAAAGTAATAACAAACCATGTCTGTGTGCCATTAAGCAAGACTGGCCCCTTGGCCCCTTGACCCCTTAATGAATGCCAGAACCCAGTTAGTATGAAGTTGATTGGGAATCTGATTATGAGAAATAATAATAAAATACAGGAGATAGGTGCCACATTGTCTAGTTTGAGAGGCCCCAGGTCATAGGTCAGTTTAGGAAATATCTGAAACCTATGTAACTGATATTTTTGAGTAATTGTGTAAGTAATAATTAGTTCAAGACAGGGTAATCAATCTATTCTTTACCATCTGGTGAGAAAGGGGGGCTAGAGAGGTGTAGGACCCTATATAACTGAGAGCAGAAGCAGCTTACGTTAGAAGAGAAGGAGCTGAGACGAGAGAGACAACAGACAGGAGAAGACAGGAGACACAGAGAGAGAGCTCAGAAGAAGAGACACAGAAGGACAAGACACAGAGAGAGCTAGAGCTGATGTCCTACTTTGTTTGCTGGCAAATAAAGAAGATTTCTCTCATTCTGGTGTGTGGTGTTTGACTCCTGAAGTACCACAGATTCTGCTAACAATAGTGGTAATTCCTCCAACAGAACATGGCTACTCAAATATGTAGAAGAACAAGAAATGCAGATTGCTCCTCAAATAGGTTTATAATGGTCCATGTATCATCAGAAAAGGCATCCTCAGGGAGATAAAAATACCATTTGTCAGTATAACAAAATCAAGCTGCAGACTACTTTAACTCTGCACAGAGTACTCAAAAAGATAAGGTAAATTTTAAAACAATATATAGAAAAATTCAAAACCCAAACAAGAAAAGTTTGTATCAAACAAAACCATGTATTCCTAAGTGGGTAGGTCCAAACTTTAAACACTGATCTCTAGCAAAATAAATGCCAGGAACTAAATGCTGCCTTATGGGCCATCACAAGCAAAAGTCAAAATATGCGACATCGCATGAGCCAGTCAAAACACAGTAATCAGCTTTTTTTCTAGAGAAAGGGAATGAGATTGGGATTTGATATATCACCTTTCTGTGGTTACATATACATGTACTTATTTTGTATCTGGGGCAATGGAAGGTTAAGTGACTTGTCTGGGGTCACAAGGAGCTGCAGTGGGAATCAAACCCAGTTCACATGGCTCAAAGTCTGCTGCACCAACCACTAGGCTATTATTCCAACTTTATTGGTTGCCATATTTAACTGTGATGTTCCACCAGGAGCCTTTGGGCCAGGGCTGCCAAGAGACTGGGCCTCGCCCGGGACAAGGCCACCCCTGGGCCCCGACCCCACTGCCACCCCCCCCCCCCCAGGTTGTCGTCGCCAGGTCTGTGTGGGCCGCGCACGCCGGAGTCAGAAGACAGCACTTCTGCTGGCGGGGGTTTGGGTGGAAGGGGCCCGGCCCAGTGGCAGAGGCGGGTGGGACTGTGGCGCCGGGCCCCTTCCACCCAAACCCCTGCCAGGAGAAGTGCTGTCTTCTGTTCTGACTCCGGCGTGCACGGCCCACACAGAAGCGCTCCTCTCAGCTGATCTTTGCTGTACTCTGCAGGGCTTCTGTGCGTCTGCGCATCTGACGTGCAGGATGTCAGATGTACAGAAGCCCTGTAGAGTACAGCGAAGATCAGCTGAGAGGAGCGCGTCTGTGTGGGCCGCGCACTTCTGCTGGCGGGGGTTTGGGTGAAAGGGGCCCGGCGCCACAGTCCCACCCGCCTCCGCCACCGGGCCGGGCCCCTTTCACTCAAACCCCCGCCAGCAGAAGTGCTGTCTTCTGACTCCGGCGTGCGCGGCCCACACAGACGCGCTCCTCTCAGCTGATCTTCGCTGTACTCTACAGGGCTTCTGTACATCTGACATCCTGCACGTCAGATGCGCAGACGCACAGAAGCCCTGCAGAGTACAGCAAAGATCAGCTGAGAGGAGCGCGTCTGTGTGGGCCGTGCACGCCGGAGTCAGAACAGAAGACAGCACTTCTGCTGGCGGGGGTTTGGGTGGAAGGGGCCCGGCGCCACAGTCCCACCCGCCTCCGCCACCGGGCCGGGCCCCTTCCACCCAAACCCCCGCCAGCAGAAGTGCTGTCTTCTGACTCCGGCGTGCGCGGCCCACACAGACGCTTCTGTGTGGGCCGCGCACGCCGGAGTCAGAACAGAAGACAGCACTTCTGCTGGCGGGGGTTCGGGTGGAAGGGGCCCGGTGGCAGTGGTGGGTGGGACTGCGGCGCAGGGCCCCCTTGGAGGCCCGGGCCCCGGGAACCTTGTCCCCCCTGTCCCCCCCTCTCGGCGGCCCTGCTTTGGGCAGCTGTGCATCTAAGAGGATTTTGTGATGAAGTGAACCTTCATCCTCCCACCACTAATCGTTACTGTGTTTCTCCTGCCTGTTAACTCTTGGGAAACCATTTTGCTTGAGATCATTTTTTGTCCTTGTGAATATATTCTTAGATCTCACTTACCTCTCTTACCGGTTTCTGGTGCGTTAGCTTGTTTCTCCATGTTACCAAACCTCAGTGAGTTCCTGCTCGTTGGACCCCCAGTTCCCTGCTATAATCCTATTATTCTTTGGATCTGCACTCCCTATTGTGATCTGCTATTCTCTAGACACTGATTCCCTTCCCTGTTCTTGCTGTGGTCTGTTCTAGCCTCTGATATGGCCCTTGTGTTGTGTGTTCAGCTATACATGATAGCATATTTGTTGTGTCTAGTATTGCACCAGATATGAGGGGAAGGTAGGGTTACCATATGGCTCCAGAAAAAGGAGGACAGATTGAGCCAGTCTGGGTTTTACTTCCATTGCTTTAAATGAAAGCAAAATCTGGACTGGATCAATGTGTCCTCTTTTTTCTGGAACCACCCTAGGGGAAGGCAGATGGTTCAAGTAGAAGTCCATGTCTTCCATGTTAAAGTGTTGGCACTGCTTTATTCTATAGTTCTTCTTGTATCATCCTTGGACTTTGACCTGCTCACCCCGAGGTCTCTCCTATCAAAGAGAATCATTGTGCTAGTCTCTACTCATAAGTATCCCACCAAGTTTTTCAGCTTTTTGGAGTGGAGGAGTGGCCTAGTGGTTAACTTGGTGGACTTTGGTCCTGAGGAACTGAGTTCAATTCCCACTTCAGGCACAGGCAGCTCCTTGTGACTCTGGGCAAGTCACTTAACCCTCCATTGCCCCATGTAAGCCACATTGAGCCTGCCATGAGTGGGAAAGTGCGGGGTACAAATGTAATAAAAAAAATAATCCTAGGAGCTCAAGAAAAACTTCTAGGGGAACTGAACTGATGTTTCATGGATCAGTAAGAACAAATTGGTGCACTTAAAGTCCCATTTTAAATAGAAGCTCTGCATGGAAAATGGGATATGTAGGTCAGGATGTTCACATTTTCCTGGTATTTTACTAAAGGCTGTACCAAACATGGAGCCTTTTGTAAAATATATAGGGCTGCACATTAATCATGGCTAATGCTGCAATGAACATGTTAATTATTAATCACATCCTGTCTGGCATCACCTGCTCCATCCCCTCCCAGACCTTCCCTCAGCTCTCCCTCCACTTCCAGACCCCCCCCCTGCTCACACTCCCCCAACCCCCCACAGTACATTTTGAAACATCAAGTCTTCAGCCCTGCAGGACTGTTGTGTCAGAAGGTGCGGGCCAGGTCAGAGGGAAAGGCCGCAGGCAGCCTTTCAGTACAGCTGCTGCTGGCCTGCAGGGCTGAAGATTTGCTGTTTCAAAAGGTACTTGGGGGTGCGGGTATGAGGGGAAGAGGGAGGAGGGAGACCCACGGTCAGGTCTTGGAGGGAGGGAAGGGGAGTGATGCTGAAGACTTTGTTTAAAAAGGTACTGCAGGTGTGGGTGCGGGGGGGGGGGTGGGAGGGAGAGCGAGCTGCAGGCGGGCACAACGGAAAGGGGGGCTTAAGAGAGCTGCAGGGAAAGGGGAGCTTGAGAGAGCCACAGGAGGGGGGGCTTGAGAGAGCTGCAGGGAGAAGAGAGACTTGAGATAGCCATAGGGGGAAGCAGGGCCGTGCCTAGGGTCTCTGGTGCCCCCCTGTAGATTATCAGTTGGTGCCCCCCCCCCCCCCCCAGCACAAGATGCTAAGGAAATAGGAGCTGAAAGATGGATTGCATCTTTGTGGGATTGCTCAACAAATAGAGGGTTTACAACCACTTAGCTTTTCGTGCTTTCATGTTCACGAAATTAGTAATTAAATCTTTGATATCTAACAGGGCACATATATCATTCTCAATAGCAATCATGGCAAGGCTTACAAGCCTTTCTTGCTAAATACTTGATCCAAATAATTTTTTCATGATTTTTAACCGTGAAAATGATCGCTCACCACTTGCCACACTGACAGACATTTTCAGCAATATTCTTAGAAACAAATTGCTATACATTGCAAAATAAGATAGCAGTGTAAATTCTCAAAGTGGACATATTCCAAACACTAAAATGAAAATAAAATTATTTTTTTCTACCTTTGTTGTCTGGTGACTTTCTTTTTCTGATCATGCTGGCCCAGTATCTGATTCTGCTGCTATCTGTCCTCTTAACTCCGTTTCCAGGGCTTCCTTTCCATTTATTTCTTTACTTTCCTCCTTTCTTCTTAATTTCTTGCTCTATATCCATAAGTAAAAGCTGAGTCCTCCACAAACTTGACTGTCCAGTGGATCCAGCTTCTGCCTATTTTCTCCATCCATGTGCAGTTTTTCTCCTCTCTTCCTTTTCCCTCATCTCATCTCCTTCCTCTCTCTTCCCTCCCCTCCATCCATGCCCAGCATTTCTTCTCTCTCCCTTCCTCTCCATCCATGTGCATCTTCTTCCTCTGTCTTCCCTTCCCTCCCCTCCCCTCCATCCATGTCCAACAATTCTCCTCTCTCCCCTCCCCTTCATGTCCAGCAATTTCTCCTCTCTCCCTGGGCCCTGCCCTCCCATCCATGTCCCTCTCTGCCCTTCCCTTACCTCAGCTGTCAGCTTTAAATTTTTTACCTCCGATGGTCGCAGCAGCTGAGCAGCGTCAATGAAAGCGCTGCCGACGTCTCCAGCCTTCCCTTCGCGCTCGCTCGTTCGCTCCCTCAGTTTCCCGCCTTCTTCTGACGTCATTTCCTTGTGAGGGTGGGACACTGAGGGAACGAATGAGCAAGCACGAAAGGAAGGCTGGAGACATTGGCAGCGCTTTCACTGACCCTGCTCAGCTGGTGTGACCGTCGGAGGTAAAAGATTTAAAGCCCCCGAGGCGGTGCAGAGCTGAGGTAAGCGGTGAGGGTAAGCACCATGGCGGCGCCCTCCAGAGGTCAGCGCCCCCCGCGGTGCTTACCCCGCTTACTGTGTTGGCATGGCCCTGGGGGGAAGGGGGCTTGAGAGAGCTGCAAGGGGTAGGGGTCCTAGAGAGAGCCACAGGGTGCTTGAAAGAGCCACAGGATAAGAGCAATAAGGGAGGGCTTGAGAGAGTCACGGAGGAGGGAGGTCTTGAGTGAGCCACAGGGGGCACGAGAGAGCTACAGGGGGGCTTCAGAGAGCCATGGGAGGGGGCCTTGAGAGAGCCGGGGCAGGGAAGGAAGACATGCCAGACTTTAGGGAACGGGGATAGAGGGAATTGAGAGGGAATCCCAGATAGGACTAAAAGGGAGGAATAGATGGTGGATTGTACAGAGAGGAAGGGGGAATTAGGGAGAGAAGCTGAACTGAGGGACAGAAGGATGCAGGGAAGGCAGTGGAGGGAGAAGAGAGAGGGAGAGATGTTGGGCTTAGAGGGAGGGGAGAGAGAGAAAGATAATGGACCTGGGGTGGAGGGAAAAGTGGGAGAGAGTGGAAGGAAGGAAGAAAGAAAGAAAGAAAGAAAGAAAGAAAGAAAGAAAGGAAAGAAAGAAGTGTTGGATGGGGGTGGAGTTGGGAGAGAGGGAAGAGAGAGAGATAATGTATCTGAGGAAGAGCAGTGGAGGGAGAAGAGAGAGGGAGAGATGTTGGGTTCAGAGAGAGAGGGGGAAGAAGGGGAGAGAGAGTGATTATGAATATGGGATGGGGTAGTGGGCCTACTACACACTAAAAGGGCACTACCACGCGATGCACTGAGTTTCCCGCTCAGCAAGCGCTAATCCTACACTGGAAAATATTTTTTATTTTTCAGTATGGGAGGCATGTCCAAGAGTGGAGAGTCGGCATGCCTGCGCTAATCGGGTAGTTCAGGCACATTACCACACACTACCCAATTAGCACTGGAACCCTTACTGCCTCCTAAATAGGTGGTGGTAAGGGCCACGTGCTAATGGGGAAAATAGCGCTTGGCCATTACAAAAAATATGGTAAGGGGGCCATTTTCCTGCCATGTTAAAAGTGGCCACAGTGTGCGGAAAACCCACATTCTGACACCAGCACTGGCCACTTTCTAGTGTGGCGTGGTCAAAGGACCCCATAGAGCGGAAACAGCTGTTTTGTAAAAATACATAGAGATGAAAAGGGAAGAATCACTCAGCAGATACCACACATGAGTGCTGGTAGATTTACATATAGTAGCCCATTTTCCAAAATTAATGGAGGCAGTTCTATAACTGGGCACCCCATTTTAGGCGCCCTAATGCTGCATGAAGAGTGTCTGTTCTACAAATGCATTCAGTCACCCAGATACAATACTGGCCTAAAACCACATTGGCATTAAAGTTGGGTGCACCCACTTAAACCAGGTCAATGGCAGGCGTAAATAGGAATGCCTAACTGCAACATACAACATACAAAATACTGTGTTGCAAGTTATGTGCATTAAGTTACATCACCGCGGAGACCCAGGCCAAGGTATTGGCCTGCTTATTCGACATTGCTGCATGGATGTCCAACCGCCAACTGAAACTGAACATGGCCAAGAGCTTATCGTCTTTCCACTAAAACCCACTTCTCCTCTTCCTCCGCTCTCGATCTCAGTTGATAACACCCTCATCCTACTACTACTACTACTTAGCATTTCTATAGCGCTGCTAGGGTTACGCAGCGCTGTACAATTTTAAACAAGGGGAAGGACAGTCCCTGCTCAAGAGAGCTTACAATCTAAAGGTAATAAACTGATTACAATCTAAAGGTAATAAACTATGTAGTCAGTGTAGGTATCATGAATGGGGAAGGTGGTTAGGCGCCAAAACCAAGGGAGAAGAGATGGGCTTTGAGTAAGGACTTGAAAATGGGCAGGGAGGGCGCATGGCGTATGGGCTCGGGAAGTCTGTTCCAGGCATAAATCCTCCCCATCTCATCCGCCCGCAACCTCGGAGTCATCTTCGACTCCTCCCTCTCCTTCTCTGCGCATATCCAGCAGACAGCCAAGACCTGTCGCTTCTTCCTCTTTAACATCAGCAAAATTCGCCCTTTCCTCTCTGAGCACACCACCCGAACCCTCATCCACACTCTCATTACCTTTCGCCTTGACTACTGCAACCTACTCCTCACTGGCCTCCCACTTAACCATCTATCCCCCCTTCAATCCGTTCAGAACTCTGCTGCATGTCTTATATTCCGCCTGAACCGATATACTCATATCACCCCTCTCCTCAGGTCACTTCACTGGCTTCCGATTAGATACCGCATACAGTTCAAGCTTCTCCTTCTTACCTACAAATGCACTCAGTCTGCAGCCCCTCATTACCTCCCTACCCTCATCTCCCCTTACGTTCCCGCCCGAAACCTCCGCTCACAGGACAAATCCCTCCTCTCAGTACCCTTCTCCACCACCGCCAACTCCAGGCTCCGCCCATTCTGCCTTGCCTCACCCTATGCTTGGAATAAACTTCCTGAGCCCTTACGCCAAGCCCCCTCCCTACCCATCTTCAAATCCTAACTCAAAGCCCACCTCTTCAATATGGCTTTCGGCACCTAACCTTTATACCTTTCAGGAAATCTAGACTGCCCCATTTTGACGACCCCTACTTGACTGACTGTACATTTGTCCTTTAGATTGTAAGCTCTCTGAGCAGGGACTGTCCTTCTATGATAAATTGTACAGCGCTGCGTAACCCTAGTAGCGCTTTAGAAATGTTAAATAGTAGTAGTAGTAAGTATTGCCATACTGGGAAAGACCAAAGGTCCATCAAGCCCAGCATCCTGTTTCCAACAGTGGCCAATCCAGGTCACAAATACCTGGCAAGATCCCAAGTTATGTGCAGAGAAAAGGCTATTTTAATACAGAAATTTTGGACACCATCTGCGAGAAGTTCTCCTTTTTTTGTTCCTCTGCTGTTTTATGCCTTTTATTTTATTTATTCATGCTTGCATTCCACAATTATCCAAAAACAAGTTTTGGTTCAATGTGGCTTACATTTAACAGTTGTTAGAGATTACATTGATTCAATTACATTTACAAGATTGTATGATGCTGTGTTTTACAGTGGTTGGCAAGATAACTATTAGTGTGTATGGAATAGTAATTGGGTTTCTTAAGAAGATATGTCTTTCGCAAATATAAGTGGCATCAATTGACCAGCAAAGCCAACTATTATCCTATATAATAATTCTCACCTCCAACAGGATGTGCCTGGGACTGTGCCTGCCTCTGCCGGAAGTGGTCTGCTAGGCAGGCACGCACTGACGTCAGTGACAGACAATTTGGCAAAGCAAAACAATCTGAGTGCTGGCCATTAGGACACAGGGTTGATAGGAAAGTTTTAAAAGACTGAAGGAACCGAAAGTGTTAAATGGGGGGAGGGGGGAGTTCTGAACGACTGAAAGACATGAACATTTGGGAAAGGAAAACAATCTGAATGCTGGCCATTAGGACACAGGGTAGATAGGACAGTTTTAAAAGACTGAAGGAAATGAAAGTGTTAAACTGGAGAAGGGGGGGGGGGGTTGTGAACGACTGAAAGACATACAAATTTGGGACAGGAAAACAATCTCAATGCTGGAAGACTGAAGGAACCAAAAGTGTTCGGGGAGGGGGGGGGGGGGCAAGTTCTGAATGAATGAAAGAAAGAAATGAAAATTTACGAGAGGAACACAATCTGAATGCCGGGCATTTGGACACAGGGTAGATAGGACACTTTTTTTTAAAAAAATGAAGGACGTGAAAGTGTTACATCTTGGGGGAGGGGTGAGGAGGAAAGTGGTGGGGTATCCGGATACTGGGCAGGGCCACGGGGGTACATAGACTTTTGAGAGCCTTAAGGAACCCAAAGTGTGGGAAGGAGGAGGAAAAGGAGGGGAGGGAACGGGGTGAGGGGCATTAGGAACAGGGGAGGGGGCCCTGCCACACACTCTCATTCTCACACACACACTGTCACACAGACAGTCTCACTCTGTCACACACCCGCACATTCACTCTGGCTCTCTCAAACATACACACTCCCAGGAAAACCTTGCTAGCGCCCGTTTCATTCCTTCCAGAAACGGGCCTTTTTTACTAGTTTATTTATATTTTAAACATTTCTAGCCCGCTCTATCTCAAAATTCTAGGCGGAGTACAAGCAGTAACATACACAATAAGTGTAAACAAACAATTTCTATCTTTTAACTTTTGAAGTAAAAATTTAAAAATGTTGGATTAAGGAAAAGGACCGCCTTAATACCTTGTATAAGGCCCTGGCTTATTTGTCCTCTCTCAAAAATGTTTTATCTCCGCTCTCCTAAGAGGGGCAAAATGGTGGACTGAAAGTCTTTATTGTCCCTTCTGGATATAACCTGTGAAGGGGTGGAGCAGATGGAAGTGGAAGGGGAAGGAGTGAGGAGGCTCAAGAGCAAAAGGAGACAGAACAGAGCCTTGCCTTTACTACTTCCCCAGAGAGAGAGAAGAGAAAGGTTAGTGCCCCCTGAAAAATGGAGGAGAGAAAAAGACTACATTACCCAGCAGCCCCGGCGCAAGCCCTGGTATAAAGATTACCTTCCCCAGCAGGTCAGAGGGGAGAACTCTGACAAGGCAAGGGAGGGGCCCCTGGAGGGTAATCAGGTGAACGAGGAACAGCTGAAAAGTGGGTGGGACGAGGAACCCATGGAATGGCAAGAGGCTGAGGAAAGGGAGAGAGAGGAGAACCCAGAGGAGCCAATGGACCTCACAGCCTGGGCTCATTCCTTAGGAAAAAAGCTGAAAAAGCAGGTGAACTCGTGGTATGGCAGCTGGGTTGCAAGGGGAAAGGAAAAGGGTCATGAGGGAGAAGGGTCAGTGTATTGAGAGTGACCCAAGAAAGGGTGAGACCTTTTTGTTCTCCCCAAAGCGAGTTCAGGCTGTTATGAACTGTGTGTTAAAGGTGCTGTTTGAAGAGGGATTATTGACTCCCCCTGTGTGAACTGTTCACAGTGGGAGGAAGCTGGTTGTGGGAAAGTGTTTGCTCAAGCCTGAAGAAGTGGTTTATTAGGAACTGTTTATTGGGACTGTTTGCCAAAGCACCAGGAGGAAACTGGGAGCAGTTTCTTTCTTTTTCTTGTGTTTTTTTTGATTGCCCTTCACGGACATTCTTCCCCTTTTCAAAGGGGAGGGGGAGAAGGAGAGCACGGGGGTGTAGACTGCTTAAGGTGGAACAAACTGAGTTCTGGAAACAGTGGAGTGGAGTTGGGTTTACCCCTGTTGTGCTAGTGCCCTGAGAGGAGAAACAAAGGGGATTGTGTTTTGGATGCCTGCTTTATTTTTGTGTTGAAACTGCTGGACTGTGAATCCCAGAAGGAAAATAAAGAGACTTGCTGATTTTCTTTTGAGTTTGATTTCTGCAAGCCCTGCCTTGTGGACTACAGTGGGCTAGGAGGTTGGGACATGAATCCTGGTTTGTAGCCGGATTGTCCAAGGCAGAGGCAAGATCCCACGGACCCCGGAGGGAGGGACGGATCTTTCACAAACCTAAGAAACTTAACGTGGACATCAGCGTGCCATTTTACATTCATTGCTTGGCTGACTTTGGCCTGGGATTGCCTATTAAATGTCTTTCAAGCACAGGGATATATAGTTTAAGAATAAAATAATTTGAATTTTCTATGAGTAACACAGAAGAAGAGAAATCAAGTTTTATTGTCCTGTACTCAATTAGTTGAGATTGGAGCTTCATATGCTTTGTGTTCCCTGTGTAAATGCATCATCAACCACCAAGGGTTATAAGATATATACAGTGCACTCCATTTAAGTGCATGTCGGATAAGCGCATTCTCTGTTTAACTGCATGCCATACTTTGGTCCCGTTTTTGGCGCCATCAATTTCTATGGGGACAAACTTTGGTTTAGCGCACCACTGATAAGTGTAAGATTCGCTTATATGCATGGTTTAAGACCGCTCCTCTGCAGAAAAGACTCTGCAGAAGCGCACGCATGGAATATGGAAGCCAATTGGCACATAACAAAGGGGAGGTAGATTTGAAATCTCGTTGGTTAACTGCAACAGGCAGAATAAGCGAAAGAATGTTGTTAGAGTGTACACTGGCGGCGGCGGCGCAACTGTAAGACTTTAACACTGGCTGAACAAATAGAAGTTCTTAAAAAATTAGAAAACAA
This sequence comes from Microcaecilia unicolor, assembly GCF_901765095.1. NCBI lineage: Eukaryota > Metazoa > Chordata > Amphibia > Gymnophiona > Siphonopidae > Microcaecilia > Microcaecilia unicolor. The sequence goes on from NC_044033.1 coordinate 300,065,841, forward strand.
AGTCAAGCATCTATTGCTAAAGAATATAGTGTCAATCCCAGTCAAATTTCACGAATCTTGAAGCAGAAAGATCAGCTTCTGGAAGACTAGCAAAACAATACAAATCCACACAGGAAACGAAAACGGGTGGGAAAAGCTGAGGATGTAGAAGATGCTCTTCTTCGGTGGTTTTCTCAAGTCAGGAGCAGACAGTTTCCTGTCAGTGGTCCACTGTTTATGGAGAAAGCTAATCAGCTAGCTGAAAGTCTTGGACTAACTGAATTCAAAGCCTGTTGGATGGTTGGAAAGATGGAAGGAGAGGAACAACATAAAATTCAAGAAACAGCATGGTGAAAAACAAGACGCTGATGACTTTGGTGCTGAAAATTGGGTTGCTTCAGTTCTTCCTACCATCTTGAACAAGTTTGCACCTCATGACATTTTCAATGCTGACGAAAATGGTCTCTACTGGCGAGCGATTCCTGATGGAACACTTGCATTCAAACAAGCCGAAACTACAGGAAGTAAAACGTTGAAGGACCGACTGACGATCCTCCTTTGCTTCAATATGGATGGGAGTGAGAAGTTGGAACCACTCGTCACTGGAAAGAGCAAACAGCTCCATTGCTTCAAGAATGTTAAGTGACTTCCTGTGTCATAAGAGGCTAATGCAAATTCATGGATGACTGGGGAAATTTGGAAGCAGTGGCTAAAGAAGTTAGACACTAGAATGCGGGCACAAAAGCGTCAGATTTTGTTGCTTTGTGATAATTGTGCTGCACACAGTGATGATGTCAGGCTGTCTAATGTCAAGGTGGTCTTCCTGCCACCAAACACTACCTCTCTGACCCAACCTCTGGATCAGGGCATAATAGCCAATTTCAAACAACATTATTGGGCTCTTGTGCTACGTCGTCTGATGAGCGTTATGGATGACCAGACTGGCAAGGATAAACGTGCTGTTGAACTGGCTCGTAATCTATCACTGTTGGATTCCCTACATATGCAGAAAGAAGCCTGGAATCTTGTTACACAGGCAACCATTGTGAACTGCTACAAGCGGGCAAGCTTTGTTAAGGATGTGGAGCGGGACAAAACAGATGCAGCTGTTGCAAACGCGTCAGATGAACAGGCTATTAACATCCCAGTCGGTGTTACTGAAGAGGAGTTTCATCACTACATAGCTGTTGATTACGATCTACAAACAGCTGACGACAGCACTGATGTTGAGATATGCGCCTACACACAGGCAACGGCTGATGATGATGAAATGAGCAGCGAGGCCCATGCTAACAAAATTCAACAACCTCCTGTCACATTTGCAAGAGCGCTGGAGAGTCTCAACACTGTGCGGGCCTATCTGGAGGCCACAGGATGTTAGTGCTATGACTGTTTTTACCGTCTGGCAGACGTAGTCTATGGAACTCTCAGACACAAGAGTGTACAGAGGACTATGACTGATTACTTCAAGTAAGCCTAACGTCAGTTAATAGAGACAGTATAACATCAGTTTACGGAGACTGTATACTGTACATATAATAAACAGTACTGTACATATGTTTATCAGATGTCAAGCTTCTTTGGGTCACAATGGTTAAGTGCATGCTCCGGTTAACTGCATGTATTTCTTTGGTCCCAGACCCTTGCACTTAAGTGGATTGCACTGTATTTGTTACCCATCTCAGATTTCAGCTTTTTAAAGTAACAGGGATCCTTTTACTAAGGTACACCAAAAAGTGGCCTGCGTTGGTATAGACTCGTGTATTGGACGTGCTGAGGTCCATTTTTCAGCTCATCTGCAAAAAAAGCCCTTTGGGGGGGGGGGGGACAAAAATGGATATGCAGTGAAATGAAAATTGACGCACGTCCATTTTGGGTCTGAGACCTTATCGCCACCCATTCACTTAGCAGTAAGGTCTCACTCGTTAACCAGGCAGTAATCATCAGCGCGTGTACTATGCTGATTACTGCCCAGTTAATGCCTCACATCAGAAAATAAAATATATTTTCCAGTCGCGTAGTGGACATGCATAAAAAATGAAATTACCACCCGAGCCATGCTATCCCAGGGCAAGCAGTGACTTCCCCATGTCTATCTGAATAGCAGACTATGGACTTTTCCTCCAGGAACTTGTCCAAAGTTTTTTTTTTTAACCTAGATAAACTAACCACTGTTACCACATCCTCCAGCAAAGAGGTCCAGAGCTTAACTATTCATTGAGTGAAAACATTTTTCCTCCTATTTGTTTTAAAAGTGTTTCCATTTAACTTTATTGAGTGTCCCCTTGTCTTTATACTTATTTATAGATTGATTCACTTCTATTCATTCTACACCACTCAGGATTTATAGACTTCAATCATATCTCCCCTCATAAGTACATAAGTACATAAGTAATGCCATACTGGGAAAAGACCAAGGGTCCATCGAGCCCAGCATCCTGTCCACGACAGCGGCCAATCCAGGCCAAGGGCACCTGGCAAGCTTCCCAAACGTACAAACATTCTATACATGTTATTCCTGGAATTTTGGATTTTTCCAAGTCCGTTTAGTAGCGGTTTATGGACTTGTCCTTTAGGAATCCGTCCAACCCCTTTTTAAACTCTGCTAAGCTAACCGCCTTCACCACTTTCTCCGGCAACGAATTCCAGAGTTTAATTACACGTTGGGTGAAGAGAAATTTTCTCCGATTTGTTTTAAATTTACTATACTGTAGTTTCATCGCATGCCCCCTAGTCCTAGTATTTTTGGAAAGCGTGAACAGACGCTTCACATCCACCTGTTCCACTCCACTCATTATTTTATATACCTCTATCATGTCTCCCCTCAGCCGTCTCTTCTCCAAGCTGTATAGCCCTAGCCTCCTTAGTCTTTCTTCATAGGGAAGTCGTCCCATCCCCGCTATCATTTTAGTCGCCCTTCGCTGCACCTTTTCCAATTCTACTATATCTTTCTTGAGATGCGGCGACCAGAATTGAACACAATACTCAAGGTGCGGTCGCACCATGGAGCGATACAACGGCATTATAACATCCTCACACCTGTTTTCCATACCTTTCCTAATAATACCCAACATTCTATTCGCTTTCTTAGCCGCAGCAGCACACTGAGCAGAAGGTTTCAGTGTGTTATCGACGACGACACCCAGATCCCTTTCTTGGTCCGTAACTCCTAACGTGGAACCTTGCATGACGTAGCTATAATTCGGGTTCTTTTTTCCCACATGCATCACCTTGCACTTGCTCACATTAAACATCATCTGCCATTTAGCTGCCCAGTCTCCCAGTCTCGTAAGGTCCTCTTGTAATTTTTCACAATCCTGTCGCGATTTAACGACTTTGAATAACTTTGTGTCATCAGCAAATTTAATTACCTCGCTAGTTACTCCCATCTCTAAATCATTTATAAATATATTAAAAAGCAGCGGTCCTAGCACGGACCCCTGAGGAACCCCACTAACTACCCTTCTCCATTGTGAATACTGCCCATTTAACCCCACTCTCTGTTTCCTATCCTTCAACCAGTTTTTAATCCACAATAGGACATTTCCTCCTATCCCATGACCCTCCAATTTCCTCTGTAGCCTTTCATGAGGTACCTTGTCAAACGCCTTTTGAAAATCCAGATACACAATATCAACCGACTCCCCTTTGTCCACATGTTTGTTCACTCCTTCAAAGAATTGAAGTAAATTGGTCAGGCAAGATTTCCCCACACAAAAGCCATGCTGACTCGGTCTCAGTAATCCATGTCCTCGGATGTGCTCTGTAATTTTGTTTTTAATAATAGCCTCTACCATTTTCCCCGGCACCGACGTCAGACTCACCGGTCTATAATTTCCCGGATCTCCCCTGGAGCCTTTTTTAAAAATGGGCGTTACATTGGCCACCTTCCAATCTTCCGGTACCACGCTCGATTTTAAGGATAAGTTGCATATCACTAGCAGTAGCTCCGCAAGCTCGTTTTTCAGTTCTATCAGTACTCTAGGATGAATACCATCCGGTCAAGGAGATTTGCTACTCTTCAGTTTGCCGAACTGCCCCATTACGTCCTCCAGGTTTACCGTGAAGTCAGTAAGTTTCTCCGACTCGTCCGCTTGAAATACCATTTCCGACACCGGTATCCCACCCAAATCTTCCTCGGTGAAAACCGAAGCAAAGAATTCATTCAGTCTCTCCGCTACGTCTTTGTCTTCCTTGATCGCCCCTTTTACCCCTCGGTCATCCAGCGGCCCAACCGATTCTTTTGCCGGCTTCCTGCTTTTAATATACCGAAAAAAATTTTTACTATGTTTTTTTCCCTCTAATGCTATCTTTTTTTCATACTCCCTCTTGGCCTTCTTAATCTGCGCCTTGCATTTGCTCTGACACTCCTTATGCTGTTTCTTGTTATTTTCAGACGGTTCCTTCTTCCATTTTCTGAAGGCGTTTCTTTTAGCCCTAATAGCTTCCTTCACCTCACTTTTCAACCAGGCCGGGTGTCTTTTGGACTTCCGTCTTTCTTTTCTAATTCGCGGAATATGTATGGCCTGGGCCTCCAGGATGGTATTTTTGAACAGCGACCACGCCTGTTGTACAGTTTTTACTCTCTCAGTTGCCCCCCTAAGTTTTTTTTTTACCGTTCTTCTCATTTTATCATAGTCTCCTTTTTTAAAGTTAAACGCTAACGTATTTGACTTTCTGTGTACAGTTACTTCAAGGTCGATGTCAAAACTGATCATATTATGGTCACTGTTAGCAAGCGGCCCCAGTACCATAACGTCCCTCACCAGATTATGCGCTCCACTAAGGACCAAGTCTAGAATTTTTCCTTCTCTCGTTGGCTCCTGCACCAGTTGCTCCATAAAGCTGTCCTTGATTTCATCAAGGAATTGTATCTCTGTAGCGTGTCCCGATGTTACATTTACCCAGTCTATATTTGGATAATTGAAGTCACCCATTATTATCACATTGCCCATTTTGTTCGCGTCTCTGATTTCTTTTATCATTTCTGTGTCTACCTGCTCATCCTGGCGAGGCGGACGGTAGTACACTCCTATCACCATTTTTTTCCCTTTTATACATGGAATTTCAACCCACAGTGATTCAAAGGTGTGATTTGTGTCCTGCTGAATTTGTAATCTATCTGAGTCAAGGCTCTCGTTAATATACAATGCTACCCCTCCACCAGTCCGGTCCACCCTATCATTACGATATACTTTGTACCCCGGTATGACAGTGTCCCACTGGTTATCCTCCTTCCACCAGGTCTCAGTAATGCCTATTATATCCAATTTTTCATTTAGTGCAATATATTCCAACTCTCCCATCTTATTTCTTAGACTCCTAGCATTTGCATATAGACATTTCAGAGTATGTTTGTTGTTCTTATTTGCATGATGCTTAGTACCTGACACTATTGATTTGACATCTTTTGTCTGATCTTTAGTTGTATTTAAGGGCACCTGGCCTACCACGGTCTGTTGTGCAACCTCACTATCCAGAAACCCTATCTTCCCTGTTTGTGAGGTATCTTTGCAAGATACCTTTTCCCGAACCATGCGCTTTTGAGCGACTGTCGGCCTTCCCCCCATTTCTAGTTTAAAAGCTGCTCTATCTCTTTTTTAAATGCCAACGCCAGCAGCCTGGTCCCACCCTGGTTAAGGTGGAGCCCATCCTTTCGGAATAGGCTCCCCCTTCCCCAGAATGTTGCCCAGTTCCTAACAAATCTAAAACCCTCCTCCCTGCACCATCGCCTCATCCACGCATTGAGACTCTGGAGCTCTGCCTGTCTCTTGGGCCCTGCACTTGGAACAGGTAGCATTTCAGAAAATGCTACCCTAGAGGATCTGGATTTGAGCTTTCTACCTAAGAGCCTAAATTTGGCTTCCAGAACCTCTCTCCCACATTTTCCTATGTCATTGGTACCCACATGTACCAAGACAGCGGACTCCTCCCCAGCACTATCTAAAATCCTATCTAGGTGATGCGTGAGGTCCGCCACCTTCGCACCAGGCAGGCAAGTCACCAGGCAATCCTCACGTCCACCAGCCACCCAGCTATCTATAAGCCTAATGATAGAATCACCAACTACAACAGCTGTCCTAACCTTTCCCTCCCGGGCAGCACTTGGAGACATATCCTCAGTGCGAGAGGATAGTACATCCTCATCCATTTCTTTTCCAAGCTGAATAGCCCTAACCTATTTAGCCTTTCCTCAAATGAGAGGCATTCCATCCCCTTTATCATTTTTGTTGCTCTTCTTTGAACTTATAATTCTGTTATATCTTTTTTGAGATATGCACCTTTCAAGGTGAGGTCGTACCATGGAGCGATACTCAGTGGCTCCTACATAAAAGAATATATCACCCAGGTTCTGGTCCTTTTGTAATTTAAAAGTTCTGGAAATTAACAATTAGAGCACTTTTGGTTATTGAAGCTTAAGTGCAATGTTGTGGACCTGGGATTCTGAGGTTTTTTTGTTTTGCACGTACCCACATTTAGTTTTGACAAGTGAATAAGTGGTATGTTTAGGAGGACGTGAAAAAGGATCTCCTGCATGTTTGCTTTTGAACAAATGCAAAGAGACAGGCTAATTTAACTGTTGGTAAAATGGATACCAGGCAGCTTGATCTTAAACAAGTTGATTGCACAGTGTATCACCTCACAAGAATATGGATGAAGTCAGAGAACAGGCTTATAACTTCACAGCACACAACTGGAGGTCCATTGATCTGGGATTTTAGAAGTAGCTCCAACTGTTTCAGTCCAATCTATGTGCTGGATAGGCATGTCTGGAACTGCTCTGAATCCATGGGCTCAGTTTGCATCTCTGACCTGTATTTCAAAACTTTTTTGACTGAATCTTGAGCTCTTTCTTAAGATTTCTACAATTGTCACTTTTAAAATGTAGAGCATGTTGTATAGATCAGTAAAGCAAACTCCTGTTTAAATGCATTTTGAGTTGTAGTTTTTAGACAGCTGAAGGTGGAAAATATACAAGGGCACTGGATCTGGTTACGCTCAGGATTATGTCTGCTTTCAACATTCACCCACCCTTCACACTTTCCTAGAAATCAGTTAAATTTTAGCAGGAAAAACCGAGGTCTAGGCAACATTTAACTGCTTAATGGTGGGAAAGCATGGAGGTGTGCGTAGACATGACAAAAACATTAAAATGGATCCAGTTAAGTTAGCCAAATATAAGGGCCACCGCCTAAGTTAACCAGACAGATATTATTATCTTTAATTGGCTATATTCTAACAGGCTGACTTATCAGATATATTTTTGAATAGCTGATTAAAGATAACCAGATTTCCATCAGCTGAATATCATCCCCCTAGTATTCCCATGAGGTTTGTTCTCAAGGGAACATGAATTCTCCAAGGACAAGCAGGACAGGATATTCTTACATCTGTCTGATGCCATCCAATGAAGCCCATGTGGAAACGCTCACCAGCTTGTAAATTACTACTTTTTACAGTACATGCACTCTTTATTCAGGAAGTCAAGAAATCATTTTGTATCTATTTTGATTTCAAACATAACACCTTCATGGAACTTCCGTCTCTCTTAAGTTTGAAACAGCGATGCATACAAATGGATTTCTCGACTCCCTGAAGCAGGTTCTCAAAACATGATCACGTTGGCAGTGCAAATCCTTTTGAGATAAGTTTAGCTTTTTATTTTTTAAGTTATGAAAACTGTTGGAAATGTTATTGTTGAAGTGAGAGAACTGAGATACACAAATGAATTCTAGAGCATAAACATATTAAATTGACTAATGATGAGATTATACCAGGAACCTTAAAAATAGGGACACTTTAATCATATGCTTTTGCATCTCAGTCAAAGTCAAGGTTGATATTTGACCCCCATGGGCTTTTGTTCCCAGCTACTGAGGATTTTTCTCCCTGGTTTTTGTCCCCTCCCTTCTAGTCATTACAACATTGTTTTTCCACTGGGGAATACTCACCGCAGTTCCTTCTTTAATCCTGCAATAAAGGGCCCTAACTCCATCAATAGGTATTGCATTATGCTGGGACCTCCACCACACGAAATGGCTGTATGAGCATTGCCTTCACAGCATCCTTAGCCCCGATCAGCCTGGGGAAGAGAAGACGTCCTCGAACTGAACCCATGTTTCTTCATATGGTAATACATAGCACCTAGTCTGACCCAAAGTTTCCAAGCAGACTTGAATTTAGGCCCATTTGCATTGCAGCCCAATTTCCACAATCTTGCTAGAGCCTGAACATGAACTGAATAAATCAAAGGCTGCTTGCAAATTTAAGATAAGCTGCTGAGCTTTTCATCCTGTCATGTTTGGATTTAGAGAGGTTCCGGAATACTGAACCTGGCTCAGTACCGTATGCCTGCTGATATTTCTCACATGCTGGATTGAAAGAGTGGATTTGGTTCCTCTTTTTCTTGGACCTGGCAGTTTCCTCTTGCTCCTTTGGACTTCAGGATCAGATGGTCATGGGTCCAGGATCTGGCAACTTGAACTTTCATTTGCAGCTTCCTGGGAATTTTTTTCTGTATTTTCTTTCCCCTTCCAACTCAGCTGAGTTACTGCTGCCATAGTCCCAGAGATTCTTCTGTAACCCTGCAATTATGGACCCTGAATGGCCAGTAGGTGTCACCATTGTGAAATGATTATGACTCCTTCCCCGGGCTGTGAGTGCTGTTTCTAAAGCATCCCCAGGCCTTGCCAGTCCAGGATATGTAAGATCTGAGCTGATACTTCCATATGACATAGAGGCACCAAGCCAGCCCACCCTGTTCCTCTTTTGTGTTAATGGGCACTATTTAGTCAAGCTCATGAGTCTTTATTTATAGCTCCTATCCCAAAAGTGCCCTAGGTGTTTATAAAGCTACTTGGTCGCTTTACACAAGTGTATGTCCATGACACCAAGCACTGGAAAAGATGTCCTGCATTCACTCACTACCTAGTGAACTCTCCAGGTTCACACTCTACTCCCAAGTAAGTTTCATTTTCTCTGCGAGGTCAACAAATCAAAGCCCAACATATATATTGGCCTTGGTGTCTGCTACTTCATCAACACAAAGAGTTCAATTGACTTGATTGATTGCATCATCGGTGAATCTGTAAGCAATGCATAATGAGAGCATTTTTTATGTTGCCAGATGAGCCCTGCTTGACTCTGGAGTTCAATGATGGAAGCTGCATCCGAAAACAGAAACTAATTTTACAAAGTGATTGACTCTGGCTCTCTGTTCAAATATCTTTTCTTGTGTGCTTTGAGTGACTGTGACTTTACCTCCTTTGAATGTTTTCCAGGTTTTGATAGAATTTAAAATGACGCTGTCAGGGTTAGTAAAAGAGGAGTGATAGGAACGGCTCAGAAGAGCAGCACTGCGGTGAAGTTTTATTAGCTCAAAAGAAGAGAGACTCGGCAGCAGGCAAACAGAGCAGGACGGAGGAGTAGCCTAGTGCTTAGGGCAGCAGACTAAGCACTGGAGAAACTAGGGTTCAAATTCCTCGCTCTTCTACTGACATTCCTTGTAACCTTGCGTAAATCACTTCCACTGCCACAGAGACAGGCTTAGCTTATAAGCCAGAACTTCCCAAACTTGTCCATGGAATCCCACGGCCAGCTGGGTTTTCAGGATATCCACAATGAATTTGCATGGCACTCCAGTGTCTGCAAATCTGTCATGCATATTCATTGTGGATATCCTGAAAACCTAACTAGCTGTAGGGTGCCAAGTACAGGTTTGGGCGGCCCTGTTGTAAGTTCTTTGGGGCATGACAGTACCCAAATGTAACTTGCCTTTTGTGCTCAGATTTGGGAAGTTGAAGAATTAAATCTAAAATATAGATACTGTTATATCATATTCTATATCTTTGTGGCAACTAGCACAGTGTGATCATTGCAACGTGGCATGCTGTGACCTTTGATTTTTCATTCAAAAGGTTAAAAAATGTTAAACATTTCCCACGCTTCCAGAAATGTAAGACATAACTAAGTATGCATCAACAAATAAAAAACAATCTAACACAATTTATCTTTGAAACATGTTCAATTTCCCATATTATTAACCCTGATAGTCTCCCTTGAAACCTCATTTCAAACATTCATGGTCTGATAAACCTTCTTTCAGTGTTTACATCTCACACTGGCAGGGTACACAGGACCCTGATTCTGTTTGCCGTCACCTCAGAATCAGACCTAGGGATACAAAAATGCCAGCAAACGCATGGAGCAGATAATAGTGCACTGTGGCTGCCTCTCTTTGGACTGCTGGCTTCTGAATGTCAGCTTAGGCAATGTGAACAGAAGAGGAAGTGACACTGATGGTTGCATCCCACTGGATGGGGGAACCTCCACTGGGTTGTGGAAGCAGGTGTTCAGGGAGTATTTTTCAGGCTGGAAGGAAATATTGAAGGAGGATTATTAAGGCTGAGGTGGGGGAGGCACTGGAAAGACGAATGGGAGGGAGGATGCATGAGACTGGTGAGGAGGAGCCCTGGAGGAGAAAGACTGAAGCTATGGGAAGAGCATTGAGGATGAGGTAGGGGAGCACTGGGCAAAATGAGATGAAAAGAAAATGAGAAGGGAAGACAGAAACAGTGGGGAGAGACTGAAAGGTTAAGATGGAAGACAGTGGCTCACAGAAGAGGCAAGAGAACGTACAGGGCTTAGATGCAGTTTAAAGCAAGAAAGAAGCAGAGATGCCAAATTACCCTGTTCCAGGCTGAAGATTTTGGGCCAGTCCTGGATTTCTAACCACATCATCCTAGTGCATTATGGAACTTGCAACACCTGTTTTCAATGGGTAGGATCAGGCACTACAAATCCCGCACTTTTTTGGAATGTAAGTTCAAAACCAGGACTGGCCCAAAATCTCCAACCTGGAACTGGGTAATGTGGCATCTCTGCAGAAGGGAAAGGAAAGCAAGAGATTAAGAGTGAGAGAAAATGAAGGTAGAGAGAAGGAGTAGGAAACAGGAAGATAGTGATTAGAGTTTGAGAAGGGAAGTGAAATGGTGTGAGATGACGCTAAAAGATGGCCAAGGTGGGGACAAGAGAAGAGACACTGGAATTACACTAGTCTAATTCAGATGAGAGCTAGAATACTGGTAAGAGAAGTGGAAAGATGGAGAAAGAAGAAAAGACTCTTACAAAAAGGTTAACAGAGAGAAAACCAAGAAAGCGATTTAAAAGACAGGCAAGAAGAAAGATTGCTAAATCCCTGGAGAACAAAACTGGAAAAGCAGGTTTTATTTGCATTAGGTTAATAATATTCTGCCATATTTAAATGATTAAAGGGTCATGGATTTGATATACCACCTTTCTATGGTACAATCAAAGCAGTTTGCATTTATTATATGCAAGTATGTTCTCTGTGCCTACTAGGCTCACAATCTAAGGGTTTTTTTTTTTTCTTTCTTTTGTTTTTGTACCTGGGGTTAGGAAGACGTCATTATGAACCTATTGCTTTGGTAGAATTTGTGGAAAAATGTCTTTGTTGGTTCTGCTCTCTCTGGACCCTTTTTCCAGAGGACAGCTGCTCTGTCCTTATAAGAGATCCACTTTCCCAATGGGCACACAGCTACTGCAGTTCTCTGCCCTGGTGCTTTGCCTCCTGGGACCCTCCTTTTTTCTTTGATGGTTCTTTCTGGTTTGATCTCACTACTCTTTCTTCCTCTCCTTTGGTAGGCTTGTGGTAGAGGGCTCGGTCAACCTTCCAGTTCTCTCCTGAAGCAAGTGCAGCAGCTGATTTGCTCTGGTGTTTGCTTTCCCTATTTTTCTGTCCAGGTATGAAGGCTGTGCTAGCTACTCTAGTGTACCAAGGGTGGGGTGGTCCGCTCCGGGTGCAGGCATCAAGGGGGTGCATGGAGTAGTTGTGGGCTGCTGGCTCTGCCGGTTCCCTGCCTTCTCTGACATTACCTCCTGTTCCGGGGCAGGGGACATGCGGAGCTGACAGCCACTTGACTGCTCCATGCACCCCCAGGTGGTGAGGATGATGCGCTTCAGAGGGGAAGTGGGGTGATGCACTTCAGGGGAGGGGGGTGATGCACCAGTGGGGCGTGATGTGCTGGGGGCATAGCAGCAACCTGCCCCAGGTGGCAGCCAACCTAGGTATGCCACTGGCTAGCCAGAAACTCTCTTCTCTTAATCAGATGCATTGTTAGTAGGGAGAATAAAGTCAGGCCTAGTCCCCCTTGCAGTAGTGATGCAGTGGCTGGGGAACTGGAGCCGAATACAAGATTACTCCCACTGCGTTTGGCATTTATACCCTCCTACCACTGTCAATCAAAGGCAGGATTATACATCTCTTCTTCAATACAATTTTTAAGCATTTTAAATATGGAGAACAAACTCCCTGAGCCCATACGCCAAGCCCCCTCCCTACCCATCTTTAAATCCTTGCTCAAAGCCCACCTCTTCAATGTCGCTTTCGGCACCTAACCATTGTACCTCTATCCAGGAAATCTAGACTGCCTCAATCTTGATTGACTGCACTTTTTGTCCTTGAGATTGTAAGCTCATTTGAGCAGGGACTGTCCTTCTTTGTTAATTGTACAGTGCTGTGCAACCCTGGTAGTGCTTTAGAAATATTAAACAGTAGTAGTAGTAGTAGTAGTAGAACAATAAGGAGACTTTTACATTGGTGAGGACATTTACCTGTGTAAAACTGCTGGTTTAAAAATTGACCCCTTCCATATGGGGAAAGTTTGGGCAAAGTTAGAACACATAAGACAGAGCACGTGCACAAATTAGAAATTGTGCTGCTTACTTTAACACATATACCCGCAGATTCTATATATGGTACCCAAAATTGCGCATGCATTTTGTATAATGAGCTTTTAACTAGCAATAATTGGGTGCTAACAACCAATTATTTCAGGTAATTGGCTTCAATTAGGATTGGCGTGTACATCTCGCTAAGTGCTATTTTATAATGTGTCACACACAAATCTTTTAGTGTGCAACTGAAAAGGGGGTGGGACCACGGGAACGGACATGGGCGGGTCAGGGGCATTTACTAAAGACGGGTGCAGTATTATAGAATTCGGGGGATCCGCACCTATCTTATGTGCCAGGATTACACCAGGTTGCAGTTGGCATAAATCCTTGTGCATAGATTCCAGCACTAAGGGGGTCTTTTACTAAAACTTAGCTCTAGTTATCTGCAGCAGGGCCCATTTTATTCCTATGGGCCCTGCTGCAGATAACTCAAGCTAAGCTTTAGTAAAAGACCCCCTAAGTACTATTCTATAAACGGCGTACAACTTGGAGCACCATTTATAGAATAGCGCTCTGTGCAGATTTTTTCGGCATCTAAATTTGGGGCGCCATTTACTGAATCTAGTCATATTTTCCACCTATGTTGAAGCAGGTGCAAAGTATGTACCTTAGTTCTAACCTGCTTAGATTTGTGAAATACAAATGCTTTAAATCAATTTTAAAAAATAAATAAGGGCAGATTCAAGATGGCGTCCTAGCAGGATGTGCAACAAAGACGCTCCTGAGATTTACTCTACAATGTACCTTTTCCTCTTGAATCATGCTGAAAAGGAAAGGGAAGCCAAGGGGACCACCCCTCCCGAAGCAGATCCCTTCCTTGCCTGGGCAGCAGTCTTTGTCAGCATTTTTGGTTTCCACTCCAACTGCGGGCGTTTCCACTAGCGGGGAAAGGAAGAGCCCTGCTCAGGAGAGCGATTTTCGCTCAGCCCGCTGGGACCATTGACCCCGACGACGACGCGTGCACCCAGAAGCGTTATACCGACCGCTGAAGATAGAGCAGAATCGAAGGAGTGGTGTGCTCCAGAGGCAATTGCGACGCCAGATACAATCTTACGGCTGGTGCAGGAAACCCAGCGAATGCCCGGAATAACAGTGGGGGAAACCATGGAGGAACTGCCGTTAACAGCAACACAAGAGGAAATTACTTCTTGTGTTTTGGCGATGCAGCCTCTGGTTAAATCCAAGAGGTTTCACTGGAGACAATTTGGACGGCTCTGGAATCTCTTCACAAGGTCTGTACCTCATTTATTACTGTCTCCCTGAAAAATGCAACGCAGATAAACTCTTTAAAAAGTCAAACTGAAGGGTTGTTGAAAAAGCAAACTGACTTGGAAGGACAAATAGGAAAAATTTCTCAACAACAAGCATTAACTTCAGGGGACTGTATATTAATTCATAGGAAACTAGAGAATCTTGAAAATCAATCAAGAAACCTGAATGTAAGATTGCTAAATTTTCCAAAGTCTAAATTTGTCACTCTCAAGGATATGTTTGCAAAATTCTTGAAAGAGGTATTCAAACACCCTGAGCAATCATTACCCCCACTTCAAAAAATTCATTATCTGGAAATGAAGACTACCACACAACAAGATATTTCTAAGTCTAATTCACCTGAGAAATTGGATCTAACTAATTTTCTGGAGCAATCAATGGATAATACAGAGACTAGAGCAACCTTAATTGTAACATTTGTTTTCTTACAAGATAAAGAATCTTTAATGAGACTTTATTTTAAAAATATTCACCCGGATTTTAAAGGAAGCAAGGTCTCTATATTTCCAGATATTGCACGATGGACACAGCAGAGGCGAAAAAAATTCCTGGATATGAAACAGGAATCTCTTACTACTGGAGCGGTCTTCCAGTTATGATTTCCGTGTAAATGCATGTTGATATTCAAGGAGAAAAATATATATTCTTTGAACCTGAACAACTGCGGTCCTTCCTTGATACGAAGAGGAACCAGGCTTTAACCCAAACGCCGAGTCCTGAAAAAATTTAGGAACCGCTGCTTGTATACCTTTAACCTACTTATTGTTATGCTAACTTCCTTTGGATTATATACCATCTTGAATCTACCATTTCCATTAGTGGACTAATTCCATTTTTCAAGGCAAATTTCTTTGTAATAATATTCTTATATGTTTTTTGATGCTTGAAATGGATGTATCTATTCAAAGAGGTGTATCTTTGTTTAATTTGAAATTAATAAAGACATTTAAATAAAAAATAAATAAAATGCTTGCATTCAAAATCCCCTCCATTCCCTGCTGGCCACAAATTTGCAGACGGAAACCCCAAGCTTTGCTTATACATCATCCAGCAGGATAATTACTAAGGAGCTGTGCACAGTAATCCCATAGCAGAAATGTGCTGTTTATTATTTATTTGAATTTGACTCACACTTTAGCTCAAGATGAGTTACAGTTTGCCACAACAGTTTCTTTCCTTTCCCTGTAGGGCTCACAATCTAACTTTGTACTTGAGACAATGGAGACTGACATTTGCCCAAGGTCACAAGGAGCTGCAGAGGGATTTCAAACAGGTTTCCCTGGTTCTCAGCTCCCTGCTCAAACCACTAGGCTCCTCCTCCACTCTCTTGTCCTTCTTTGCATGTCCCTGGGGTTACTACTACTACTATTTAGCATTTCTATAGCGCTACAAGGCATACGCAGCGCTGGGGTTAGCTACAGGACCTACCTCATGAGTTTTACTGCATGTGTTCCTGCTTGAGCCCATTAAAAGATGGGTAAGCTCTTCTACATACAAGAATGCAAGATTCTTAATAGCCAAAAGCTCTGTAATTGTTCAGAGTCAATCCTCTTATCATGCCCAGTGCAACTGTGTGTGCACTAGGATTGTCATCTGGCTCCCCATTTGTCTAACAGGATTGATACATTCCTGATTTTACCCCACTGCATCCTGAGAATTGTAGTTCTGACTTTTTAAATACATTCCCTAGGAAAAGTAAGACCACAAGTCCTTGCGTATAATAGAGTAAACCTAAGACTGGATCGACTATATCAGCCAACATAGCTTAGCACAGAGGGCCAGAGGGATGAGGGACTACTTTAAGAATGCAGAAATAGGGAAGAGGCATATCCCTAAGGATATCTGCCAGTGATAGAGTGCCTTGTCCATGGGGCAGTTTGCTGACAAGTTCTGGTCAGGCTGCAACGCAGTGTTATTGGATCTGTTTCCTTAAAGGTGCAGTAGTTGGCCACCAATGATTCTATAATGCTCCAGTTGGCTGAGACTGCAGGCTGCTGCCCTCAGCTTTCTTCTAGATGGCAGGAAAAGGGCAAAAAGACATACCGTATTTCTTTGATTCTAACACACAAATTTTTACTCATTTTAATTGCATGGAAAGTAGGTGTGGCTTACATTCAATGGCGTCTTAGAATTGATGACAAAAATTACAAATCACGCAGCCTTTGGGTGCCTAAATGGAAATCTACGATATTTGGCACACTCAACAGTTTACTTTTAAAATACTGTACTTACCAGTATCATATTTTTCACTTTTGCAAAAGGGGTGTGTGTCTTAGAATTGATGAATTATGGTATTTCCTCCCTTCTAGGAACTCATGGACTCTTCTATAACATCACCTAATCTCCTCTAATGGTCTTCCAAATGGGGAAGCCATCTGCATATATTTCTCACTTTATACATGTGTGGTGTAAATTTATAAAGGCATTTTGTACATATATAATAAGATATGCACATAGAATTCACTTATAAACTTACTAGAGATGAGTGGGCAAGGCAACAGAGTCAAATAACAGACAAAGGGAGAAAAACAGGCAAAAAGGGAAAGGCTGCAATTACATACATAAGTCAGCCAAGGAGCAGATCTCACAAGAGCCAGGAAACAAACACAGCAGACAAAGAGTTAAAGCAGGCTAAAGGGAAAGGCTACTTCTAATACACAAGTCTGCTTCTAATACACAAGTAGTGTTCAAAGGAGCCAGATAACAAACACAGCAGACAAGGGGTTAAAGCAGACTAAAGGGAAATGCTGCTTCTAAATACATAAGTCAGCAAAGGAGTAGTGCTCATAAGAGCCCGGTAACAAACAGAGCACATAAAGGGAAAATCAGATTAAAAGGAAAAGCTGCTTCTAACTACAAAAGTCAGGAAAGGGGGCAGAGCTCACAAGAGCCACAGAACAAACACTGCACACAACAGTTAAAGCAGGCTACAGGGAATACTAAACAAACAAAGAAGTGCTTACCAGCACTCACAGCCAGAAGGGAAAGGCAAGGCAGATGGAGAGGCAGCAGACACAGCTGCACAGCAGTGAAGTAATCAGGGACAAGGCAGTCTTCTACAGACTCTCAGAACAAACAGACAAGAACTACACACACCCAGAAACAGTACAAGCAGAGCTTGAAAACAAAGCTAACTGAAAAGTAGTCTATTCGGGTACAAACAAGAACCACACACACAGGGAAACAGAACAGAGCTTTGCTGGAGACATAGCTAACATGAAAGAATCCATTCAGGTTCAACCAGACCCATTCCCACAGGGAAACAGAACAGGGCTTTGCTTGAGAGCAAAGCTAACAGGAAAGTAATCCATTCAGGTTCAAACCAGAACCACACACAGAGCTCAAGGCTGTGCCCTGAGGTGCAGCTAACAAGAAGACCAGTTCCCTCATAATCAAATAAGGTTATAACCATAACAAGAAAGGGGAAATAGACCTGTTGCAAAGACAACCCAGGAAAGTTTCCTGGGTCCTTATAAAGGAGATGGCTGATGATGTCACACTGGGCAATGAGGCTTGGAAGCAGAGAGACCAAAGTGAGGCTTGGCTTCAGAGACACCAAAGCGAGGCTTGGCTAGCAGGAACATCAACAGCAGGAAAAGAGTCTGGAGGGGTCATAGAGCCAGATACAGAGAATCAGAAGGTCTGGACATAAAGGCATGGCCACAGCCATGACAGGCACATGGAATCACATCTTCATCTGTTTTATAGAAGTTTACATTATAGATACACAAATGGATTATTCTGTTTTGAACATGTTTCAGGGGCAAGTGGTTTTTATAAGTCAAAATAAAAATAAATATTTTGTTTCATGCAGAAGTTTATACAATCCTTTCAAGAAAGCTAGTTAATTGTTTAACTTATATGTGGAACATAACCACAGAGGCATGGTATGGTTGCATTTTCAATATGGTAATACTAGGGCCCAGCTAAAGAACAAGTTATTTTGAGTTAGTCTTCACTGGACTAAACTTGCCTTCCTTGTGCCACAACAGATTAGGCCGTGTCTTAAAAGGTGCAGGATAAAGGATTTTATTTTTTACATTTATATCATACATTATTCCAAGCAAAGTCAGGTTCAATGTGGCTTAAATTTGAAAATACAGTGAGACAGAATAATAGAATTCAGTTACACCATGGGATGGATATGTCTGAAACATTTAACAAATTTGAGATTAGCATATAAATACCCAACTGGTCATTTAAAAGTCTGTCCTTTAATGATGCCACATTGTTCAGAAGTCATAGCCATAAGTATAAACATGTATTCAAATATTATCACATGCATACACCAGAACAGGCATCCATACACACATTGCAAAAGTAATCAACAACTTCTACAGAGTACATCCATTTTATTTTCTCATTTCCATCTTCCAAAATTCCAGACAGCAGATGTACAGATCAGCAGGACCCAAATCAGTCCAAAACAAGTAATGTCAAAAACAGCACAGTTTATGTTTAATTGTTCCACCACCCTTAGGATTCACCTTTGTGTTTAAAAAACAAAACCATGTGCATGTAAGGACTTGATAAATGAATTAAAACAAAGTTTAAAGCAAATGCCCTTAATATGTAATACTTGGTAGCAAACAGCTATGAAAGAGTGATGGAATATTCACATAGCAAGCAGCCTGAGCCAACAGATTTATTTCCCATTGAACATAATTAACTTTGTATGAACTTGGCCGCTAATAGTGTGCTGAACTGGACAATGTTGGTATATTTAGACTGATTCTGGATTTCTGCATGAAGGTAGCTCTGCCCTCATTATTCAATATCTGTCTTTTAAATAGTAGTAATAACAAATATCAAGTACATTTTATAATATACTACTGCAATCCACAAAACAAAAGGAGTAAGTTCCCACATGCCATCTTTTTCTTTTGATCTAGTCACAGAGAAAAAAAGATTTTAAATGCTCTCAGGTTTCAACCTAATTTATGTTTGATGTGGGATATAAATGTCATAAATAAGTAAAAAATAGATAGATACTCTAAATGTTGACCACCTGATTCTCATAACATGATGTTTGTTTTAGTGGCCCTTTACCAGGAGAAAAAAAATCTCTACACAATATAACACATGCTAGGGTGTCCATATAACCAGCCCCTCCAAATGACACACTGATTATGATGTATAAACAAATTATTACTCTACCTATGAAAAGTTATTACGGTATTATACTTCCTCTCTGTATATCCATATGCTACACAAGCTGGCATGTTTGAAAATATGTGAGATAATTAAAAATGCTACCAACAATAAGAACAACAACGTGGATGCAGCAGCTCATATGTTTGTTTGCTTTGTTTTGGTGTACTGGGATGTCAGCAATGTGGGGAAGGGGAAACAGAGGCTAACCTAATTGGCTTCAACTTTTTTGATGTCATCCCGTCTCCTATTTCATCCAACCTCCTTGCTAGGGACAGGCAGGTCCTCTACAATCCTGCAGAACTTGCCTATCCCACACTATTGAAAATATTATAATGAAAACAGCGCCCCCTACTGTTAGGACTGTAGGTGGAGGACTCCCACTCAGCTTAGAGGGAACAGTGGGTGGGCATGGAGGCGTAGCCTAATGATTAGTTCAGTGGGCTGAGAACGAGGTACAAAACTTAGATCGTGAGCTCACTAGGGGAACATAGAAAAGACCTGTATATCATATGTAACCACTAAACCACTTTGTACCACAGAAAGATGGTCTATCAAAAGCCTTACCTTTATTTTACATATTCAAGGTGGGGCATGGGAAGAGTTGCCACATCTTCATAGGTAAATATCTGGATTATGGCTGCCATTATCTGATTATTTGTGTTGACTGATCTATCCACAGATCATACCACTGAATATCATTCCAGACTGCCTTGGCACACAGATAGTGCCAGTGTGGTATGAGCAGAACATGGGCAGAGGAAGAACTTATCTTCTTAGCAGCAATATTGAAAATGCTATCTGAATAAATCTCCAGATAAAGTTAGGTAAGAAAAATTGCTGTCCTAATGTTATCTGGATAGCCATTCAGCCCGTGGTTTCAGTATCCCTGCTATCCAGATAATGGAGGCGTTCACTACCAGGATATCCAGTGTTGCTCAGTATCCAGGAAGCAGTGTTGCAATGTTTCAGGTCACTATTCAGCCGGGCCATATCCAGGCATCGACACTGAATACAGGGCTAACTGAAAGGGCCCTGGTCACTGAAGCTTATGTGGGTCCAGGACAATATTCAGCCAGGGCCCGTATAAGACAGTTACGTGGGCCCTGGTTGAATATCACCTGGGACCCATATAACAGGGGTTATTTAGCTCCCCAATCCCCCACAAAAGTTCTCCTCCTTTCTTCCCCCTTCCTCCCCATCCTGCAAGTTACAAAATACCTCCCACCCCTGGCCTACCGATATCCTTGGTGGTTCAGTGGGATTGATGAGGGCAGGAGCAAAGGCCCACACTCCTGCCCTTTGCAGCCACTAGAGAACAAAGTTGTGCAACCTCTCTTGGCAGCTCGCAGTACTTTGTAGTACCTTGAGGCTGCCATGAGAGGTCTTAAAGGACTAGCCACAGTTAATACATAAGCTGCTTCCCCCAAGGTCCATCCCCAATCACACCCCTCTCCAGAACATTCCTCAACGTAAGCAGACCCATCAAGACACCTCAATGCAAGACCCCCCAAAGATAAAGAACCCCCCAATTGGAATATCCTCCACCAAGAATCTCCCCCTGAACTCATGGCCCATTCATAGAAATATCCCCCAAATAAATTCTCCCATTTGAAGGCCCCCCCCCCCCCCACCATCTGTAGGTCACCCTGGGCCTAACTGCAAACATCCCAAGTGTCTAGTGGGGGTCAGGTAGGAATGATCCACAGTCACTCCTGCCTTTGCTGGCGATGATATCAAAATGGCGCCAGTGGCCCCTAGAGGTTGTCTCATGGTACTACTACTAGGAGGTCAAGTTTCTGTATAAGGACATAAGAGAGGTCCAGAAGAGAAATGGAAAAGAGCTAAGGAGATGGGAAGGCCAGTGGTGACCGGCAGTTGATGGTACTGACAGTGGTTGCAAAGAGAGTGGGCCATCAGAATAGGTTTCCTAGGCTGGTTTGAGAAGGTAGTTCAAACCTTGAAACACCCCAGTGAAAGCTCATGGTGCCATAGTCCCACTATAGGGAGCTGCTTTGGATTCAGCTAGAAGCCCAAAAGAAAAGAAACTGCTTGAACAAAATATATGCAATTGTCTGCTTATTTGTACATCTATATCTTTTTAAGGCAATGCAAGCCAAATGTTGTCCACAAGTAATCAAGCTGCATGGACACTTTGACTCTGGTATTTTTTTCACAAGAGACCTGGCGGGTATTACTGAGATACCAGTTCAAGAAATTTGTTAGTCACCATCAATTAATCTCTTTGACTTCTCCCTTGTAACAATCTTGCTTTTTACAATAACTTCCTCTTAGGGTTTAAATAGTGTTGCTTAGCAACACTCATCTCAAACATCAAAATGTGGACTATTGCTCTGCATGAGTACTATTGACCATTCCTTCACTGTGAACTTACATCAGTATAATTCAGCAAAATTCAACAAAACCAGATTTAACCTTCCAAGTCACGCTACAAAAAAACAGGCAATGCTTAATACTGGATATTCATATATATATCACTGCTGAATATAGCACATTGTAGAGGCGATTTTAGGAGGTCTGCATAGGTAAAAAGGGCCATGTACACATGTAGATTGTTGTGCATTTTTAAGTAGTGATTTTACAACAGGTCCTACTTACATTCCTACACAGATGGCATGCACAGTTAGGCATAGTTTATAGAACATGCTCACGTGCCATTCTAGCGATTAAAATTTAGGCGCACCCATTTAAGCCACCTAAACCCAGGCCTAAATTCCTGCGCCTAACTTAGGCACAGATCGGGTGTGTTTCCATAATAATGCGTGTAGTTTTTTGACACACCCACAACCTGCCCATTCCACTCCATGGCCACGCCCCTTTTTCCAACTGGTGTGCATTACAATTTATACGCACCGCGTTATAGAATATGCCTGGAAAGTTGAGCACGTAAATTCTAGTTTAAGTTGTTAAGTAAATGGTTGTTAAGTACCAATTAGAGGCACTGATTGGCTTGTTAATCAATTACTTTGTGCACACAATTTGGCCATGCAACCAAATCAGGGGCGTAGCCACGTATGGGCCTGGATGGGCCCTGGGCCCACCCACTTGAGCTGAAGCCCACCCAGCAACGGTGCAACTCAGTCAACGAAAAAGCACGAGTTCAGCTTTCCCTCCTCCCAGCCACCAGCCGGCGCCCCGCAGGTTTTGTTCCCTCCCGGCCTGCTCCCTCCCCTGTCTCCCATCCGGCAGTGGCGTTAGCTCCGCTGAGCTGCACGGCGCTGGGGCCGTCCGCACGCTGCTATGAGTGCTTCCTCTGCTCTGGCCCCGCCTCTTCAGAAGAGTATCGGAAAAGGTGAGGCCGGCCGGAAGGAAGCAGTCATGTAGCGGCAGCGTGCGGCTCTGCTGCAGACGTCCGGCGGGGAGGGAAGGGGAGGGAGGGCCTGGGGCGCACTGGCGGGTGCTGGAGGTGGGAGAGAACGACCATGACGGCGAAAAAGGTGCAGCTGCAGCATGTCAGCGGGTGGCTGGGGGGAGAGGGGAAAAAGGTGCAGCATGCTGGCAGGTGGCTTGAGGGGTCAGGGAGAGTGGGAGAGACAGGAGCACTGTTGGGGTGAGGGAGTGAGACAGGGTAGTGCTAGGTGGGGTGGAGGAATGAGAGATGCTGCAAGGGGAAAGAGAGGGAGAATTGTTGGATATGGGTGGGGTGGGATGGGATGGGGAGAGGGAGGAAAAGCTGCATAGGAGTGGTAAAGGACCAGAGAGAAAAAAAAGTGTTGGACATGGAAGTGGAAGGAAAGGAGGGAGAGATGAGAGGGGAAATGTTGAACATGCATTGAGGTGAGGGGAAGGAAGGATGGAGAGATGCTGTGTGTGGGGGGGGGGAAGAGATGTAGACCAGGGGCTCAAGGCAGGGAGAGGGAGAAAAGTTGGACATGAAGTGGAGGGAGGAGGAGGAAGGAGAGATGCACAAGCGGGGGAGGGGAGAAAGAGGGAAGATGGATCTAGGGAGAGAAGATGGACAATGGATGGTAGGGAAGAGAAAGGGAAAAATGCGAACAATGGAGGAGGGGAGGGGAGAGAGAGGGACAGGAAGATGCTGGTGGTGGGAGGTAAAAGGGAAGGAGATATCAGGCTAGATGGGTGAGGATGGAGAAAGAGGGAACAGATGCTGGGCTGGAAGGGTGGAGGGGAGAGAGACACTGGGAATGGTGGAAAGCATGGGGAGCGGCCAAGGAGTGGAGATGGCCAGGAAATAAATGATGAAACAGTGATTACAGGGTAGAAATAAGGTAATGGTGCATAGATTGAAGATGGAAAGGAATGATAGGCTGGGAAGGAGAGGAGATGGGGAATGGGAGAGCTAGTGGGTGAAAGGAAATGGAAATGTGATAGATATCTGAAAAGTAAAAGAAGGAAAGATTAGAAAGAGGATGAAATTTGAGTGTACAGAGGCAGGAAATGAAATGGCAGGAGAAAAAAGACAAATGACAGCCGCTTGAAGAATTAGCAGAAGACAGGAAAGCGGGAAAGAGAAATTGGAACCAACATCATGGAAAAACAAAATGTCCAGACAATAAAGGTAGAAAAATCATTTTATTTTGAATGTTTTAAATGGAATATGTTAGCTTTGGGAAATGTGCATAGTGGATGTCTTTTATTGTGTTAAGTAGAAAAGGAAATGCGCTTTTGTTTTGTTTTTTTTCTCCAGTGTTGCAGTGCATGCTAAGGGTTCCCAGTTCAATTTTGTTTACATATTTTTATTTCTAATTTGTGATCCCTTGTTCTGTAATTTGTGAGGGTCTATCAGTGTGATTGTAATAGCAGGTGAAGAGATTGGAGAGGAGAGGAATTGGGGAGGGGCTTCTTTATTTTCTGCCCTGGTCACCAGCATGGTTAACAGCAGCCTTGAACCTTGCTGTGGCTAGTGGGGATCCCCAAGCCCTGCCAGCTGGGGATCTCTTCCGGGGCTGGCCGGAGCCTGCCTTCCGCCGAGCTTGGCGGATGGGGACAGTATCCTGGAGCCACTGACAACTAAGCATGTATGGGGTGCTGGCATCAGCGGCTCGAGGAGGTTGCTACTGCCTGCTGGGCTTGGCAGGAAGGAGTTCTGGCCATCTCTGGTGGAGGTCCCCAGCTGACGGAGATTGGGGGATCTCATCAGCTAAAGTATTTATATTTTGAGTTGGGAAGTGCTGGGGGAGGAGGGGGGAGAGAGAGAAAATTTTGTGCCCACCCACTTTGTGCTCAGGCCCACCCAAAATTGGTTGTCTGGCTAGGCCACTGAACCAAATTAGCACACACAACTTAAGGCACCCCTATAGAATTTGGAGGACAAAGTACACATACAGTTAAACCTTATTCAGAGTGTTTGTGGTTTTTTGAAGCATATACTGAAGCTAATGTCACTCCAAACAACATCCCTATGATAATTATAAATCTAACCTACAGATCACTAATGGATTTTTTTAACTGAAAAGAGATATTAGTATTGCCGTCCCACATTTTATAGTTTTAGCAGATGTTTAAAAGCCCTGAGAAGTCCGTTTATGTTTCAATTTATGTTCTCGATCAGAAGGATAGGCTTCCTGAAGAAAAGCAATCTGAATTTTGTGTTTCTGCACATCAGGTATTATTTTGGGCTGACATGCTATATCTGTGTCAGTGTATTAGTACCAACTCTTATAGGCATTTTTGGAAAGAGCAGCTGCCTCCCAGCTCAAACAGAAGCATCTCATTTATATTTCATTCTCTGTTAAAATTACAGGTATGTCCTTGACCTGCTGTCAAAACCAGTCCCTAAAGTCCCCAGATACACTCTCTTCAATCCTTCCCTTCTTTGACACATCCACATCCTTTAAACAACACACCCTCAATAAAACATTCCAACTGGACTGAAGTCTCCATATTTTGAACAGTTGTTTCCCATACCGGGTACATTACTAAAACAGGGTCAAACCAACTTAAAAACCCGCCCTAAAAAAAAAAAAAACAACACAGGACAATCACCCCCAAGTTAATAAATTCAATAGAAAAAAATTTGAAGTGATAAAGGGGGTCTTTTACAAAGGAATATAATGAGCATCTTAGCATTTAACACACGCTAAATTTAATTCGCACTAAAAACATTAGTGCAAGGTATTCAGTAAGGACTGAACCACAGTCCGAGATCCATGAATCTGATATTGCCTTCAATCAACAGGCTATTCAAAATGCTCTCCTCACATCATAAAACCTTCCAAAAGGTAACTCTTTAATGTCTATTTATATCCTGTATGAAGTCTTCAATAAAATTGTGAAACAAACAACATAATATTACAGTCACACAAAAGTGTCATATCAAACATGTTCAAAATTATTCATATGTAAAATGTTCAAAGGGCTGATACTTATCTTTCAAACGTGTAGCAGGCAGCTGCTCAACAGAGTCTCTGTTTTGATTAGTCTCTTGAGCTAGTCCCCCCCCCCCCCCCCCCCCCAATTTTGCCTTTGACTTTTTGTGTGTTCTTTACTCAAAATAGGATGTCTAAATAATATTTGAAAAGTGCAACAATTCTATATTTATTCCCTCAAATTCTCTATATGGTGCCCAGATTTGCATGCTCAAATTTATACAGGTGCCCAAGAGGTGTGCGTAAATTAGTTGAGTAACAAGCCCTTAACCTCAATGTATGGGAGTTGACAACCAATTATTGATGTTAACTGGCACTATTAAAATTTGTGCATGCATCTGGCTACATGCTTTTCTATAAGGCATGGCACCAAACTCTTCTAGCATGTAACTCAAAATGGGTGTGGCCATGGGTATGCCATGGGCATTCTGAAAAGTTGTGCGCATAGTTATAGAATATGCCTCAGTGCGCCTAACTTGGGAATCAGCATTACACCAGGTTTCAACAGGCATAAGTCTGGTACCTAAATTTAGATGCAGGAATTGGTGCACTCTCTATAGAATAACGCTAAGCAGCTTAAGCTCTGTACTGTGACTGGACAGTGGGAAT
Source organism: Microcaecilia unicolor (assembly GCF_901765095.1). NCBI lineage: Eukaryota > Metazoa > Chordata > Amphibia > Gymnophiona > Siphonopidae > Microcaecilia > Microcaecilia unicolor. The sequence goes on from NC_044033.1 coordinate 300,091,958, forward strand.
GGGGAACCTGTTGTACCCACTCCTGGGATCAAGGAGTAAAGGTGAAACTAGTCATCGCTGTGTATTTCCAGCAGGGTAAAAGCAGGAAAACAAGAACGGAGCCTCTATGTGAATAACCAGTCAAGAAGAAAGAGTAGAGGGATGGAACAAATGACGATCAGCTGTAGGGATGCAGTCTTCAAGTCTTTATTAAAAGCACCAGTACAATGGGGCCCAACACGGGCCATGTTTTGGTAGGAACAGGGGTCACGAGTAACTCTAAAACCTGATATTTGGCTAAAAAATCTATTTCTGGTGCACAAGGAAGGAACTGAGCCTTGCTATGGACTCAATATACCGGAGGGTAACCAGGACCACCTATCACCTACACAGATTCCTGGAACAGCTCCAGAGGCTGAAGAAGAAACTATAAATTGCTAACAGCTGCAAGTCTCCTGGAGACCACCACATATCCAACCAGGACCAAGATACCTAAAGCACTGTTTAGGAGTCTGAGAATCCCCAAATCACTCAACACATCTAACAGTGACTGTGAGTGATAATCTTCTTTGAAACATATTTATACTTGCTAAACTGTAATTAAGGAGAGGTCAGGAAAAAAAATCCATCTAGTTTCACAAGGAGAAAAAGGATAAGGAAGGAGATAATGAGACTTTGTAAATTCTATTTGCTTACTGCCTCTGCCAAAGTTGACTGCCTTTGCTACAATTGTGTCCTGATTAATTGACAAGCAAACCTTAAGTAATCCAGTTGGTTCAGAATACCAATACTGGCATGATCTGACTTATTGACTGTGTGAAAAGTGCAGCGTGTCTGGAATAACTGCCTACAGCCTTTCAGTGTTTGCTGGTCCTGGCCCTGGTCCCAATCAACAAATTAGTTATGTGAGTAAGCTCCCTATACAGTCTGCAGGCATAAGCAAGGGACCCACCTTACACGTTTATAATTGTTATATGTTGGTCCACTGTTGGGTCAATATTTAAAGTGATTTAAGCAGGCAGGAGAGGCTAGGCTAGGCTAGAGGTCACTGCAGCCATTTTGAAGGGGTAGCCATGACAGGCAGGAGCAAGTGGGCATCACTCCTGTCTGTTTTCCACCACTAGACCACCAAAGATCGGATAGGTAGGCCAGGGAGATCCTGGGTGGGTCTATTGATTTCCAGGGAGGTGGGAGGAATAATTGGGATCTGGCCAGATACCCCTTTCTGGGTCCCAGCCGATATTCAGCCAAGACCCACATAAGAACTGGCAGCTAGAAAATGCTGAATTAGCCCCATATATTGAATGCCAGTGCCTGGCCTGTAGTAGTCAGCATTTTAAAAAATGATGACCACCACAGGCTGAATATTGACTAATGTATTTTTTTTGTAATTCTAATAAGATGTTTACATTTATTGTAACCAACCAAGAACATTGAGAATTGTGCAGGATATAACGTATTATGAGCAGTGCCAGGATTGATGTTTTATTGTGAACAATGTTGGAACCAATATTAGCTCTTCATCTCCAGGAGCCAGTTCAAAAAATTATGGGTATTTTGATAGCAAATATGTGTAATATGTAGAAGCAACTGGGAGTGGCTCTTGCATCTTCCACTGATGCTCCTGGGAACATTTGGGCAACTCCCTTCACCCTCCATTGCTATAGCTACTAACGTGCCAACCATTTTAGTGTGCACTAACACCATTACTGCATAGCATTTTACCACACCTCATTTTATGTAATGGAACTTTACTAATAATGCACTTATAGATATTAGCATCCACAGTAAAATTACTACAGGATTCACTATCTGCTAGGGGAGTCAAGTAGCACCGTTTTTTTAAATGGAGATGTCATGGAGCAGTGACCATGGATTACTCCTCTACCAACTATACTCCAGGTGCCAGAGGTGCAGGAAGAGGGTCAGAGGGATGGAGGTGGAAACAAAGATAGTGCTGTAAACTCTATTAAAAACAGGAGAAGAATCTGGAGGAAATGTTTAACTTCATATTTTGGGGTCAGGTGGAGATATGGCTGTCATCACTATATCAAACACCACAATGGAACAGGCCAATTTCCTATGGTACAAAAAGCAGGAAACAGACAAAGAGTAGGGAAAGGATGTTTGCCAACCAAAAGACAAAATATAGTCCAGAGGTGGTTAACAAGAAAATGTATTCAATAGGTATCAGGCACATACAGACTCAACACAGAACCATTGATTTCGTCATATTGACGTTTTTTGGCACACTAACAAAGCTTCTTTTGTGACCTGTAGCTGCATATGTTGTAGATATTACAAATCAGATATACAGATTCCTGACGCAGGCATTCTATTGCCGAAACAAAGTTCCGTGTCAAGTCTGTATGTGCCTGATACTTATTGAATAAATTTCCTGTTAACCAACTCTGGGCTATATTTAGTCTTTTGGTTGGCCAACATCTCTTCCCTACTTTTTGTGTGTTTTCTGTCATCACTATACCACCAGGGTACTGGCTGGGGTGGGGGAGAGGGTGGTGGGCTTTCATTTTGTGCACGCCAACCCCTTCCTTGCCCTATTAACACACATTAGTTGTTTGATGCTCCAAAGGTAAAGTTAACACCACCTCTGAAGTTGAGAATCATGCAGCTTGCAAAATTTAACACAAGATTCACTATCCAATTTGCATAATAATGAACTGCTTGTCTTTGCATTGTATTTGCATTTGATGGAAGTATGGAACTCATTTTTTCATATACATTGGCCTGACTTTCGCATGTAATAGAGGAGTACACATTAAATACAATTAATGTGCGTTGTAGGCTTTTAAAACATGTTATTTGTCCTTGAATGTGCGTTATGTCATAACACTGCTTTGTAAATAGGGCTCTTAAATCTCTTTGGGCTGTCTGGAGCCTTGAACTGATTTAGGGCTCCTTTTACCAAGCAGGGCTACTGATTAGCGTGCGCTGAAGGTGAAGAAGACAATGGGAATTGAATGGGCTTCTTCGCATTCAGTGCGGCACTAATTGGTAACGCTGCTTTGTAAAAGGAGCCCTTAGAAAATGAGTCATTAAGGGCGGAGATTCTTTATATGGCGCCTAAAAAATGCATGGAAAAGAGTTCTGACTAAGCATATTCTATAAGCAGCGCCTAGATTTAGGTGTGGTATATAGAATAAGCTTAGTCGATATCCCAGCGCCTAAAGCTATGCACCTCCATTTACATCAATGCAAACATGGCATCAATCCCGGCGCAAAGATTTAGGCGCACAGAGCTAACTGCGTGCAGAAATTTCAGAATGCCCATGAAAGGCCCATTTTTCTGCCCATAACCACGCCCCTTTTTGCCTGCACACGTTAGAAGTTAGGCGCACTGCGTTACAGAATCTGTTTAGCAAGTTTTTTTTTAATTTAAAAATTTCTAGCCCACCTACAACTAGGCGAATAACAAAATCAAAATACACAATCAAAATAAAACCAGTACATAGACAAAATAATACACTATCCCAGATGGTCAGCTTATAATAACAATTACATGCACGTTCAAATAGGTAAGTCTTCAGTAGTTTTACAAATTGAACCCTACTGCTACATAGTCTCAACTAATGGCAATCTGTTCCAAATTTGAGGTCCTGCTATTGAAAAAGCTGATTTCCACACATTGGCATATAGCCAAGGGTGTCCTGTTACACATGCCAAAAGCTTCGCGTTCTCAGACTGCAAACATGTATGCAAACAGTTGATGCGAGTTGTGCACGTAAATTCTAAATATTGCCAATTATTGCTCATTATTGCTTGTTAAGGGCTGTTATCAACGCTAATTAGCTTGTTAAGCCAAAATCCAAGTGATTCTGTAACAACGCAAAGTTATTTGCGTTGTAACAGAATACGCTTGGATTTTGGCGCAGATCTCTAGACATGCTATAAAGAATCCAGGGGTAAGGGGCCATTTTACAAAGCACTTACTGCGCCAATTCAGAACCACTGCCGGGCTATCGCAAGAACCTGGCAATAGTTCCCACCCCCCAGAGCGTATCATTTCCAGCACTACAAAAATATTTTGTATTTTGTAGTGCTGGGGCTTACCCAACAGAATTCGGGCAGTGCTGCCCAATTACCACAGGGTAAGCCCATCGCTTACCAGTTACCACGAGGTTAGTGCAGGAGCCCTTACCGTCATCTAAATAAGTGGTGGTAAGGGCAGCGGCGTACCAAGGGCGGGGCGGTGGGGGCGGTCCGCCCTGGGTGCACGCTACTGGGGGGCTGCTGCGTGCCTGTCGGCTCTGCTGGTTCCCTGCTCCCTCTGCTCCGGAACAGGAAGTAACCAGCCAGTGGAGCCGAGAGCCACGTGGCTGCTCCCCACAGCTAAAGATGCACCCGGGGGGGGGGGGGTTTGATGCGCCAGGGGGGTGTCATTTCGCCAGGGGGAGGTTGTGCTGCACCTGGGGGGGGGGTGCGCATCGGCGATCCGCCCCGGGTAGCAGCCAACCTAGGATCGTCACTGGGTAAGGGCTCCCCCTGGAAATGGCCACATGCCAATCCCTGTGATTAGCACGGGGCTATTTCCTTTTTTTTTTTAACAGCTTTTTACCTGTTGCGGTAAAAAGGGACCTCAGCACAGGCGCCAAAGCTACTGCAGGCCTCCTTTAACCATAACTTGGTAAAAGAGGGCCTAAATTCAGAGCTGCACTCCAAAACCAAACCCTTATGCATGTTTCATTACTGCTCAGTGCAATAAATATCATTCTTGTTATAACAAACTGAGACACAAGCAATTAATCTAACAGTCCTATGCACTCTTGTTTTTTGATGGGCAGGGAATTAATCCAGTTATATTTCTTGATATTCTATCCAATCACTTGGGGTTTTTTTGTTTGTTTTGTTTTTGCTGGTATGAATAGCTAATAATCAGCAGACATTTGATCAGTCAAAAGACAAAACACTGCAGAAAAAGGATTCCTTTTTCATGGAAACTAATCTGTTATTTCCAATGGTTTTTTTTTTTTTTAGCACATTCACCCATGTCAGTGCAGCTTAATAAGAAAGAGAAACAAAAACCATCTAATAAAAAGGCAGGGATGAACATATAATTCTAGTATCAGATTCCAAAAAGTATATTAGGAATTATTGCATATTCCAAAGGAAGCACAGAAAAGAATCAGCTTTTATTGTTATATCATAAAACCCGTCTTTAAAATGTAAATATGCTTAGAGCACAAAAATGCAATTCAAATTCATGTGTTCAAATAAATCCCCTTATAGAAATGTCATAAAACTGAATGCAAAAAAAAAATTATATAGCTTTCTTCGGCGTAAGACTATTTCAGATTAATAGAATACTTCCCAGTCTGGTCATGACCACTCTATGACAATGCTTCTGGTCTGGAATGGACCACATTTCAGCCAAATGCTTACTTCATGGCAGCCATGCAATCACCCTCCTCCCCCAAGAATCCAAGAGATGAATCTTGCATGGAGTTCCTCTTCAGCCTGAACCATTTTCTTAAAATGGTACTAGAAACATGTCTGCAGTGGTACAAGAGAAAAGCAGACCCTTTTCAAGAAACTGAATTTGGATTCAGAATGAAGTGGTTTATCACCAAGACGTTTCTTGTGTACTGTTTGAAAAGAAAGGTGGCATTGCTCATTTTCCTTCAATCTTGGGAGTTATCAGTGTACTCACATAGGGGTCCTTTTACTAAGGTGCTCTGAAAAATGGCCTGCGGTAGTGTAGGCACGGGTTTTGGGTGCGCGCAGAATCATTTTTCAGCGAAACCTGTAAAAAAGGCCTTTTTTTAAAGTTTTGCCAAAAATGAACATGCGGCAAAATCAAAATTGCTGAGCGCTTATTTTGGGTCTGAGACCTTACCATACCGCCAACCGTTGACCTAGCAGTAAATTCTCATGCAGTAACTGGGCGGTACCAATCTACGCATGCCAAATGCCACTTGGCGCGCGTCCAATACGTGCGGCAAAAATTAAAACTTATTTTTAGGCTGCGCATATTGGACATGCGCCAAAAATGAAATTACCGCAAGAGCCATGCAGTAGCTGTGCGGTAACTCTATTTTGGCATGCGTTGGGTGCACATAGACGCTTACACAGCTTAGTAAAAGGGCCCCATAATAACTGTCAGAGCCAGGACCAGCTTTTTCTGTGCCTGGGGTGGACAGTCAATTACCTCCACTTCTCCCCCCCCCCCCCCCCCCCCCCCAACAGTTCTGTATTTGAGTGTACATTTAACTATTGACAATGTGGTTTATCATCCATTGCACAAGTTGTATAAATATTACTATGATAATGTAACAGTAATCAGTTAATCAGAAACAAAATTACTTGTGCACAGAATCCAACTACTATACAGTAGATGCCAGCACCCCCTGCCTCACTCTCACCTACACGTGTATTTCAGCCACATGCTTTATATCTGCTCCCAAGCAAGTGTTTATGTAATTCAACAACTTGATGTACTGCTCCACTTGTACATAGACAAATCCAAGCAGCTTACAATAAGCAGGATGAAAAAAAAATTATTTAAAAAAATGAAAGAAGACAAAAAGGATAATGAACCATCCTCTGCCAATCCACCATCCTGCCAGGCCAGCATGCTCCAAGTCAGTCCTCAGGTACACTACTGGAAAGAAAATGACTTTAACCACTTCTTAAATCCTTTAACATTGGTTTCAACCCTCCAATATAAAGGGGCATCCCAAAGAGTTGATGCAAGATAACAGAAGGCTACTAGTCTAGTAGAATCTAACCTAGCAGTGGCTACAAGAGGAGCCATTAGGCTATTTTGGTCTTGTAAATGAAGACATCTAGAAGGGGTATAGGGAATCAAAAGATCACAAAGCTAACATGGCAACCCACTATAAAAGGCTTTGAGACAAAATTAGTAACTCAAATGTGAGATGATAGGAGACCCAGAACCAATGTGCATCTTTAAGAAGAAGGGTGACATGATCAAACTTACAGCATATGAAATTTATTTAATAGCTGTCTTCTGGATCATTTGCAGCTGATACAGAAGCAACCTATAAAGAGAATTACAGTGAATCTATTGATGAGAAGAGTAAAAATCAACATAAAAAGTGCAGTCTTCCAAGTAGGGCTAGATCACTCTAATGGAATATAATAACATGAAACAAGCTTGCACAACTGCAGAAATTTGTACTTAAAACAAAGCTGAGAGTCAAAAGGAAACCTAAAATCCCAAGAGAAGGTTCAAGGCATAGAATATGTCCTGCTAGATTAGTTGCTACACTGGGGGTTGGGATCAACCAGAATTTCACATAGCTTTAGATTTTGATGGATTCACCTTCAATTTATGGGCCTCAAGCCAAGAGGAAACAGATGCCAGACAACTGTTCAGTAGAGACAAATCTGAATGGACTGAGTTGGCATACTTGATCAGTTAAACATCATTTTCAACAAAGTGAACACTAACCCCAGGTGACTAAAAAGAAGGGCCAGAAAACTCACAAGAGATTGATGAGAAGGAAAGAAAGTACAATCCTTGCAGGACACTTGCAGAATTCTGATAATTTTTTTGAGGATAGCAAAATAAAAGAAAATAGTAAGAGTGTCAAGAAAGAACTAAATCAATGAACTAGTGATAAAGAATGATCCACTGAATCAAATGCAGCTGTGAGATCTGAAACTATGAATTTCACTTAACAGGGCTGCTAAGTTAGATTTAGTATAATGTAGTTCCCTGAAACCAGACTGTCTAAGATGTAGAAGATTAGTTTTTGCTACAAAGTCCCTCAAATGAAAATAGTTTGTTCTACTAATAGGGCAAATTAGAGATGGGTCTATAGTTACTTGGTGAGGAATGATCTAAGAAACCCTTTTTTTTTTTTTTCAGAAATGGGCACATTGCTACAATTTTCCATGACTCTTAGAATTCTCTGGAACTCATAAAGCACAAGAATTACCATAATGGATCAGACCAAAGATCCATGTACAGCAGTGTCATAGGAGCCGACTCTGTGGGTGCTGTGGGTGCTTGAGCACCCCCCAATATTGAGAAAATTCCTTCTATGTGTCCAGGGAGGGGTTATTTCCACTGGGCTTAGCACCCCCAATAATTTGAAAGTTGGCTCCTATGTGCAGTGTCACAAGTATCTGACAGAATCACAAGATCCACATTGCTTAAACTAACGGATAGTGTCTTATGATTTATAACAAATTCTTTATTTTCCACAATTGCTTGAAAAATTTTATATATAAAATGATTTTTTCATAGCTAAGCTAGCTTTGTGAAGTCAACCTAATTACTCTGTACAAAGACCGTTGACCCTTATACAGAGTAATTAAGTTGACTTCAGAAAGCTAGCTTAGCTATGAAAAATCATTTTATATATACAATTTTTCAAGCAATTGTGGACAATAAAGAATTTGTTATAAACCATAAGACGCTGGGCCAATTGTTTTGATTGATGGACATACAATTGTCCCCATCTTTCAAATGAGATGGATCTTTAAGTGTGTCCATTTAAAGTTAAACTAAGGGATAAGTAGTGGTTTTCCCCATGTATATCTTAATAAAGGTTTATGGACTTTACCTCCAGGACTTTGTCCAATCCTTTTTAAACCCAGCTATGTTAACTGCTTTTACCATCTACTCTGGCAACAAGTTCCAGAGCTTAACTGTGCAATGAGTGAAAAAATAATTTTCTCCTATATGCTTTTAAAGTATTACCATGTAACTTCATGGCATGTCCCCTAGTCTTTATACTTTTGAAAGAGTAAAAAATCAATTTACTTCTACCCATTCTACACCATTCAGAATTTTGTAGACCTCAATCATATCTCCTCTCAGCTGTCTGTTCTCCAAGCTGAAGAGCCTTAAACCTTTTAGCCTTTCCTCATATGAGAGTCATTCTGTCCCCTTGATCAGTTTGATTGCTCTTCTCTGTATCTTTTCTAATTCCACTTATCCCAGTATAGAGTGTGGCACCTTGCCAGACATCAAAGAAACAAAGCGGCCTCTTCACTGGCTAAAGACATATGCTCTATTATGATTATTACTGTTCTTATAAACCACAATTACTCGTCAGGTTCTATGTGGGTTACAAACAAGAAGGCTTAGACAATCCCAAGGAATTACAAATTTAAATAAATGACCTAAATTCAAAAGTTTCCTTTTATCTTATCATAATTCCTATATTGACATTCACTAAAACATTTTTTACTGCTCTCCAAAACATAAAATAATTTTTCTGCAGCCAGTAAGGTATTCCAAAGTTGCTTGATATGGAAGTAATGATGTTAACTGTTTTAAAATCTGATCTCATTAACCACTAGGTAACATAAAATCATCTGATCCCTGAGAAAATAAACAAAACCTCCATTTAATATCTGTATAAAATGGACCATAAAGGCTTGTGCACTCCTTTACAAGATTTTGAATGTTATTATACACAGTTTAAAAATTATCCTAGCTTCAATAGGTAGCCAATGAAGTGCAAGAAAAAAAAATGAGATGACTCTCTCTAGTCTTTGTCCTGAAAAAAATAATCTGAGGGCCACATTCTCAATTGTCTGAATTTCCTAATACCTCCACATGCTTCGTTTCCCAATAGCTTGGAATCCACTTGAGAAAGTAATAACGCACAATCAAAGCAAAAGCAGAAGATTCAAAATATTTCCTGACTATTCTTATTTTTCTCAATAGAATAAAAGCATTTTTTGCAATTTTGTTCACCCACATGTCCATTGTTTACTGTCTACTTGAATTCCCAAAATCTGAGTTGAGATTTCAAACTTTTACAGATCTGAGTCAATTTGAAAAGACTGATTAAATCCAAAAACTATTGGGGCTTCCAAGTAATGAGAATTTATTTTTCTTTCTATTCGGTTTGAGTCTGTGTGAAGATATCCACCTATCAATAAGATTGAAACACATTTTTATCTTATTCATTACCAACCCCTTTGTCTTGAGGTATGGGAAACATAATTATGATGTCATCTGTATATATAAATGAATCAACACCCTGCTTATTTAATGGTACTGCCAGAGATTGCATTAAACAGAATGGGGGAGAGCGGGGATCCCTGTGGGAACCCACAGCTAGTTTGCCATGCCTATCATAGAACTCTATTCATCTTCACCTTGTAGGATCTTCTTGTTAACCCCTAGAACCATCTTAGCACATTACCTGTTATTCTATAATCACTAAGGGGCCCTTTTACTAAGCCACACCCAACGAGCATCAATTTTCATTTTGCCACACATCCATTTTCAGCAAAAACTTTAAAAAAGCATTTTTTACAGGTGCGCTGAAAAATGATTCTGCGTGCGCCCAAAACACACGTCTACACTACCGCAGGCCATTTTTCAGCGTGCCTTTGTAAAAGGGCCCCTAAGCTTCCTTAAAAGAATATCATGATCTACAAGATTGAATGCGCTGGATAGATTAAATTGCATTAGTGCTTCCTGACCCCTAAGCAATAAAGATTTTCTTCAAGATATAATAGAACCAAGCACTGTTTCCATACTAAAATCTTTCCAAAATCCCGACTGTGAAGGATGAAGAATGTGAAATTTATCCAGATATCAATCTAAGGGCCTCTTTTACCAAGCTGCAGTAAAAAGGGCCCTGCGGTAGAGTTGGCATGTGGATTTGCCACACTCCAAGGCCCCCTTTTTTGCAGTGGATAAAAAGCCAAAAAAAAGGAAATGGCTGTGCAGTAAGTAACCACTTGCCATGCGGCTATTTCCAGTGGGAGCCCTTACTGCCACCTATTTAGGAGGCAGTAGGGGCTTCCGTGCTAACCCAGTGTTAAAAATAAATGTTCCAGTTGCTCTGAAAATGGTGCATGCTGGGCAGTGGCACAGCTACAGGAGGCCTTGTGGGCCTGGGCCCCCCAAATTGGATCTGGGGCCCCTGGTTTGGCTGGTGGGGGCCCCCAATCCCCACCAGCTGAAGCCTTTCTCCAGCACAGGCCTGTGCGCATTGTTTGCTCTGCTTCCCCTCACATTGCATGCATGCTTGGTTTTAGTGAAACTAAGCATGCGCGACACTCCGCCGCCACACAATGAGCAGAAGATTTCAGCGTATTATCTACAACAGCACCTAGAATTTTTCTTGGGTGTTGATGCCCAAGGTGGATCCTAGTATCAGGTAACTATGATTCGGATTATTCTTCTCAATGTGCATCACTTTGCATTTGTCCACATTAAATTTCATCTGCCATTTGGATGCCCAGGCTTCCAGTTTTCTAAGGCCATCCTGCAATTTTTCACAATCTGCACATGTTTTAACAACCTTGAATAGTTTTGTGTCACCCTAGGGGGCACTGCATAAAATGCTCCCAGGTACATAGCTCCCTTACCTTGTGTACTGAGCCCCCCAAAACCCACTACCCACAACTGTACACCACTGCCATAGCCCTTACGGGTGAAGGGGGCATCTATATGTGGGTACAGTGGGTTTGTGGTGGGTTTTGGAGGGCTCGCTGTTTCCTCCACAAATGTAACAGGTAAGGGGGGTATGGACCTGGGTCTGCCTGTCTGAAGTGCACTGCAGTACCCACTAAAACTGCTCCAGGGACCTGCATGCGCTGTCATGGACCTGAGTATGATATCTGATGCTGGCATAGAGGCTGGCACGAAATATTTTTAAAGATGTTTTTTGAGGGTGGGTGGGGGTTAGTGACCACTGGGGAGGTAACAGGAAGTCATCCCCAATTCCCTCTGGTTGTCATCTGGTCATTTTGGGCACCTTTTTGTGCTGTATTCGTAAAAAAAACATGTCCGGGTGAAAACGTCCAAGTTTTACTTTAGGCCGTCCTTGCTTTTTTCGATTATGGGTCAAAGATGTCCAAGTCTTAGGCACGCCCAAGCCCCGCCTTCACCATGCCTCCGACATGCCCCCCCCCCCCTTGAAATTTGGACGTCCTTGCGACAGACTGCAGCTGGAGACATCCAAAATCGGGTTTCGATTATACCGATTTGGACGTCCCTGGGAGATGGACGTCCATGTTCTGATTTATGTCGAAAGATGGACGTCCATGTTCCGATTTATGTCGAAAGATGGATGTCCATCTCTTTTGAAAATGAGCCTGATAGTCTTCCCATTTAGAGCGCAAGTATTGCTGAAGTGTTTATCCTCACAAAGGTAAGCTAGAAATTGCCAAGTTGGTCACTCCCCAACAGTCTGACCCCAGTCTAAATCCACCCAGAGCATAGCATAATCAGTTATCAAGGTCAGACCAATCTCCATCTGGTGAACATGCTGATATAGGGAGTGTGAAAATAATATATGATCTATGTGCGATAATGTGCTATGAGTTTTGGACACATGCGTGTAGACCTGCTGTGAGGGAAGGAGTACCCGCCAGACATCCACTAAACCTAAGGAGGTGCACAGATATGGCAGCTCCACTTCCCGTTCGCACACTGATTTACATTCAGTCAGTTTTATGATTTTTTGTAAATCATATACTGCCTAATTCTAAGACAGAGGCATTTGTGCACATGTTATAGAATATTTGCAATTATGTTTATTCTGTCCTCTGACAGCCTTGAACTAGTTTATAGTGTGACCCTAAAATGTGTTTAATGCCTTTACTGTTATTTTTACTTCTAAGGTTTTTTTACTGCTGCAGTCCTCACTGCAAAGATATATGAACAATGCATTGTGTGTAATGTAGTCATAAGCACATAAGCACTGCCATACTGGGAAAAGACCAAGGGTCCATCAAGCCCAGCATTCTGTCTCTGACAGCAGCCAATCCAGGCTTCAAGAACCTGGCAACCCCCCCCCCCCCCCCCCAAAAAAAAAAAATTTAATACTGTTCAATGGACTTTTCCTTCAGGAATCTGTCCAAACTCCCCTTAAACTCCGTAAGGCCAGCCACTGCCACCACATTCTCCGGCAACGAGTTCCAGAGTCCAACTACACGCTGAGTAAAGAAAAACTGTCTCCTATTTGTTTTAAATCTACCATATTCTAGCTTCATCTTGTGTCCCCTGGTTCTATTATTGTTTGAAAGTGTAAACAAACACTTCACATCTGTCTGCTCTACTCCGCTCATTATTTTGTAGACTTACTACTACTACTACTATAAATCATTTCTATAGCGCTACCACATATCACCCCTCAGCCGCCTTTTCTCCAAGCTGAAGACCCCTAACCTTCTCAGCCTTTCCTCATAGGGAAATCGTTCCATCCCTTTTATCATTTTTGTTGCCCTTCTCTGCACCTTCTCCAATTCCTTTATATCTTTTTTGAGATGCGGCGACCAGACTTGGACACAATATTCGAGGTGCGGTCGCACCATGGAGTGATACAACGGCATTATAACATCCTCGTGTTTGTTTTCCATCCCTTTCCTAATTATACTCAACATTCTGTGCGCTTTCTTGGCCACCGCAGCACACTGAGCAGAAGTTTTTAATGTCTTGTCAACGATGACTCCCAGATCCCTTTCTAGGTCTGTGACTCCTAACGTGGAACCTTGCATGACATAGCTGTAATTCGGGTTCCTCTTACTCACATGCATCACTTTGCATTTGTCAACATTGAACTTCATCTGCCACTTGGACACCCAATCCCCCAGTCTCGCGAGGTCCTCCTGTAATCTTTCACACTCCTCCTGCGACTTGACGACCCTGAATAACTTTGTGTCATCTGCGAATGTAATTACCTCACTAGTTACTCCCATTTCTAGGTCATTTATAAATATGTTAAAAAGCAGCGGTCCAAGCACAGACCCCTGAGGGACCCCACTAACTACCCTTCTCCATTGAGAATACTGACCATTCAATCCTACTCTCTGCTTCCTATCTTTCAACCAGCTCTTAATCCATAGTAATACCCTACCTCCGATCCCATGACTCTCCAGTTTCCTCTGGAGCCTTTCATGAGGCACTTTGTCAAACGCCTTCTGAAAATCCAGATACACAATATCCACCGGCTCCCCATTGTCCACATGTTTGTTTACCCCCTCAAAAAAATGCAGTAGATTGGTGAGGCAAGACTTCCCTTCACTAAATCCGGTATCCCTCCCAAATCCTACTCGGTGAAGACCGAAGCAAAGAATTCATTTAATTTCTCCACTATGGCTTTGTCTTCCCTGATCGCCCCTTTAACACCACTTTCGTCCAGCGGCCCAACCGATTCTTTAGCCGGCTTCCTGCTTTTAATGTATCTAATATCCACTATCCAGGCTGCACTTGTGTTGGGAGCCTTAAGTGAATTGTGAAGACAATTCTAATCTGAGAAGGTTGACCTTGGGAGATTAAATAATGGCAAAGGATGTTAATGAGTGCTCGAAGGCATGGAATACATTATGAAACACATTTCAAATATGCATGGAAATCATTATGCCTCTTTCAACATGCAAAGCTTCTGCTGCTGGGTTGATTCCCTAGAGAAAAAGGTCTATCAAAAGCACAAAGTATGCTAGTGCAAACAAAGGGAAAGATGCCAAAAATGCTTGCCCACACTCACTTGTCTACTCTCCAGTACTTACTCAATCCAGTTCCATAGGATAAAATGGGGTTGCAGGCAGAACATATATAGAAAATACCCTAATAGAGACTGAGGAACACCTGCTGCCACTTGGCAAGGAGAACTCCTCTTTGGAACTATAGCTGATGTGTGAACATATATCCAGCTGAACAAAACAAGACTTTTTTAATGCATGTACTCTCATCTTCACCTCAACTGATGAACCATTCTCACTGCCACACTGGCAGAGCAGTGACACCTCAAAAAGCAAAGCACACACATGACTGTATTCTGAAGTAGCCAAGGGTGTAGCCACGGGAGGGCCTGGGCCCTCCCAGGCTCGGCTCAGGCCCACTGAAAATTCTGACACTCATGGCTGGCAGGGATCCCAAGCCCCGCCAGTTGAAGATGTCCTTCAGCAGCCAGTGATTTTCCTACCTGCTACAGCTGGTGGTGCTTTTCACTCATTGCCACAGTACCAACCCCCCTCCCCCCTTCCCACTTCATACAAATGCTTGTATTTTGGGCATGCCTGAAAACCGAGCATGTACAGGAGGGGAGATGCCAGCACGGGTGGAAAGTGCCAGCTGTAGCAGGTAGGAAAATCACTTGTTTTGTCCACTGAAGGACAACTTCAGCTGACGGGGAACCCCTGCCAGCTCAGGTATTTATTTTATTCTTTGAGGTCAATGGTGCGGGGAAGGGGCAGAAAGCACACCGGGGGGGGGGGGGGGATTGTATGCCCACCCAGTTTGGGCTCAGGCCCACTGACAATATTATGTCTGGCTACGCTACTGGAAGTAGCAGCCCTCTATTGTTCAAACACTGTTATGGCCTGAAAACTCAGACAGGCTTGCACCAGGTTAAAGAAGCACTGGAGATGTGGGTGCAGTGTGAAAAGGTGCCCTGTCTGCTCATTTCATTTCATTTAAACAGTAATTTATAGCCTGCCCCTATTGATTAAATTCAAGGCAGTTTACAATAACTCATAGGCACAATTAATCAACATACATATTAAAAATTCACATTATCACAATAACCATTTAACACCTTACTAGGCATCAAAATATTAATTCATGTATCCATAAGATTAAAACCTAATATCCACCCACCCCCAAATCCAAATTAATACCTAGAAAATCAATGCTTCTTTCACTTAACTTTGAGAAAAGTCATGTTTTTTCTTCTTTCTAAACAGACAAAGATTTTTCTCAGCCCTTAATAAATGGGGGGGGGGGGGGGGGGGGGGGGGAATCCTACTCCATTCCAAAGGGTCCAAACCCAATATGTTTGTGCCTGTGGGAACTGCAACCTGCAAAATCCTGCTGGTGGGATCTCTTAACAATACATCATTCTCTGACTACAATTTTCTTTGAGGTGTGTAAACCTTCAATCACTTCTCCAAATATCCCAGATGCTGATCACAGATGACCTTCTGAACAGTCATCAGCATCACAGAGCCTGATATTCAAAAGGGATTAACTGGGCAGGAGAGGCTCCAAGGAACAGGATGCATGGAAAAATAAGAGTTAACAACCAGATCAACATGAGGTATCATCAGGGACAGAGTGTGGTCTAGGCCCATGGGCACTAAGGGTGGTCTGGGCCCCTGCCCAGCTGCTACCCGACACTCACCCTGCTGCCACAGCTGACGCCCCTGCCCTACCTGAAGGGTCCTGGTAGTCTGGTGACCTCTGCGGGAGGGGGGCATGTTCTTTCCTGCCCGATGTGCTGCTGCTATTCCCCCGCCTGTCGGTAGTGCCGTGTTTTCAAAATGGCGGCTGAGACTTCCCGTGGTAGTCTCACAGGTCTCAACAGTCTCACGAGATTTCCACAGGGAGTCTCGGCCGCCATTTTTAAATACAATGGTGCCGGGCGGGGGAATAGTGGCAGTCTAGTGGGCTGGGCAGGAAAGAACATGATTCCCCCCCCCCCCCCCCCCCCACTGAGGCCACTAGATTACCAGCGGCACTGGGCCCTTGGGAACTGCCCAGTTGCCCAAATGGTCAGTCCGCCCCTGGGTACCATGAAATTCTATAAATCAGGACTAGAAGGGCTGCACGACTGCAGTGTTCATAGAATTTACCCATAGAGTTCCAGCTCTAGGATTCCAAGCAGACATGTATAGTGCTTATAATGGGGCTCTGCTGTAAGAAATGGGTATCATAGCTGGTATGCATGAGTGCAATAAATGGTCCTCTTTTCCAATGTGATGAGACTCTCACAAAGAACTCCTCATGTTTCTCCCATCTCTCATTTTCAGTACAGTGATACTGGATGTAGTAAGGCTTATAAGTATAGCCTCCAGAGAAAAATAATACTGGCACATCTGGAGATACTCATGTCTCCTCGCACTCTCCAGAAGGATCCAGTAACCAGATAAAAGAGTTGTCATCACTTTCATTTCAACAGATGAACTGTGAGCGTGGCCTAAATGAAGAATTCTAATCTACTCCAGCTTATTGTCAATGAAAATTTTGATGTTTGTCTAAAGGGCACCTTGTATCTCCCGTGACTGGCTCTAAAATGGCTTCTTTACATTTTGTTTCATTGAATGTTAAAGGCATTACTCGTGTTATTAAATGTAAGAAGATCCTGTTATACCTTAAACGTCTTCAAGCGAATATGTTAATGTGTTTTAATAAAGCTGTGGCCATCTATTCCCAAAAGAAAAACTTGCTTCATGCTCAGTCATCGTGTGCCTTGTGTGTGTGGACCAGGGGCGAGAGTGTGTGCAGCCTGCCTATGTTATTTATTTATTTATTTATGGCATTTATATCCCACAATATTCCCGCCCATGGGCACGCTCAATGTGGCGTACAATAGTTATTAAACAAACAATAGTACAAGATACAGTACACAAGGTCGCAAGAGGGAAAGAGAAATAACTGAGGAGGGAAAGGGAGAGAGGAGGGGTGATGATTTATCACTGAGAAAGTCATGGATCAAAAGGATGCGGTGCCAGACGGGCTCACAGCGTATGCTCTGCCAAAAAGGAAGGTCTTGAGTCGCTTCTTGAAGGTCGGGTGATCTGGAGTGAGTTTAACCTCTCGAGGCAGCCCGTTCCACAATTGAGTACTGAGATAAGAGAAAGAGGAAGCACAGACGGTCTTATATTTGAGGCCACTAAAAGCTGGGTAGTGGAGACTGAGGTACGAGCGAGCTGACCTTCGGGAGTTCCTGGGCGGCAGGTCAATAAGGGTGTCCATATAGGCAGGGGCTTCACCATAGATGATTTTGTGCACCAATGCGCAGATCTTGCCCCATCCTTGACCACCTTTAAATCTAGATTGAAAGCCCACCTCTTTAACATTGCTTTTGACTCCTAACCACCTGTAACCTCTCACTTCTACCTACCCTCCTCTCCTCTTTCCTCTACACATTAATTGATTTGTTTGCTTTATTTTTGTCTATTAGATTGTAAGCTCTTTGAGCAGGGACTGTCTTTCTTCCATGTTTGTGCAGCGCTGCGTACACTTTGTAGCACTATATAAGTGCTAAATAGTAGTAGTAATCTTGAAAGTGATGCGGTCCTTCACAGGAAGCCAGTGCAACCTCTCACGCAACGGCCTCGAACTTTCAAATCTCGATTTGCTGAAGATGAGTCGAGCTGCTGTATTCTGAGCAGTTTGCAATTTTTTTAGGAGCATGTTTGTGCATCCCCCGTAGATACTGTTGTGATTTTCTAAGTGATTTTTGTAGCTCAATTCCTCATAGTTTGCATTTGTTATATTTCAATTACCCCGCTATTTGACTGGGTAAATGTCTCATATAGACATGTTAGGGAGGTAAAGTTTCTAGATGCTGTAAATGACTGCTTCAGGGAGCAGCTGGTTTGGAAGCAATGAGAGGTGGGATTGCTCTAGATCTAATCTAGAATGGAATGAAGGACCTGGTGTAAGTGGTAATGATAATGGAGCCTGTTGGCAATTCTGATCACTATGTGATCAAATTTGTCATAATCACTGACAGAACTGCATTAAAGAAAACTAGTGTAGTACCACTTAATTTTAAAAGGAAAGGCTATGATGAGAAAATTAGAAAAAAAAAAGCTAAAAGGAGCAGTAGCAAAGGTTAAAAGTGTACATGAGGCAGGGATGCTGTTTAAAATTACCATTTTGGATGCCCAGACTAAATGTATTCCATGCATTACAAAAGGTCAAATAGTTTCTGGCATGGTTAAAGGGTGAAGTGAAAGAGGCTATTAAAATTAAAGTGATGTCTTTACAAAAATGGAACATGGATTCGAGTGAAGAGAATAGAACAGAGCATAAGTACTGACACATTAGCCAAGCGAGTATTTGAAAATAAGCTTGCCATAGAGGCAAAAACTCAAAATACATTTTATTCAAGTACCTTATCTAAACCCACCCTCAGGTTTGGGGCCCTTACCTTTATACATTCTGAGCCTGCATTGCCTGATGTTGCTTGATGTCCAGTGGATCTGCAACAAGGTTTTGTTTTTTAGTGACAATGGTTACAAATCAAGGGTCACCCCAGATAATTACAACCCTTGTGGCTGGTTCAGATGAGACTTTTCTTCCTTACTGTGTTCTGAAATAATTAGGTTCCTAAACCCTCCCGGTCTCCTGAAGGTAGAGAGGGAAAGCAGAGGTTTAATAATAAAAGTGAGTAAAATGTTAGAAAACCATCAAATTAAATGTAAAAGCAATGCTTTACTGCACACACAGAGCCCTGTTACGGATTTCATAAATATTATTGCACACCAGCTGGTGGTAATGCTGGCAAGGAATGTGGAAGCTCAATAAAAGAAAATTAAAGTGCAGATACATTGTCAAATACTTTATTTTAAAAACCTTTCAGCAGTTTTCAATAAACATTACACAGTAATTTCTTAGGCTGCATATAAAATTACCCTCTTTTTCTGTTTCCTTGCAGAAATTCTTATTACCAAAAAAGAGTATATTAGATAAGTATGATTATGTAAAAACTCCCAGCCTCTTTCTAAATGTTTGTTTCATATTAAAGAATGTTGATTCTTGGCTTTTATTTTGGTTTTCTTGCACCTGTTTCTTCTTCTTTGCAGAGGTGTTTCTATAATTTCTCTCTCTCTCTCTCTCTCTCTCTCTCTCTCTCTCTCACACACACACACTTCTATGTCTCACTCACCTTTATTCAGTGTTTCTGCTTGCATTTTTAAATATTTTTAAAATGTTTTTATTGATGACAAAATATAAGAAAACTCATCCAGCACAGTTGCTATACAATGAATAAAGTGTCAAAGCTTATACAAAAACAGTAATGGAAAATTCCTTCATCAGTTATTTTTCAGATTGTATCCTCCCCCCAACCTCTCTATATATATTGTACATGAATATTATTTATTCAGTATAACGATCACTTTGTTTTGACCCTTCCAAACAGTGCCCCATGAACCCTACATAATACACGAAAATCCATTACCACAAGACATAATCATAAAACATCCCCCCACCAAATCCATCCAACCAAAGCCATTTTTGAAAAAAGTACAATGGAAACAGCGGGGTGGGGAGAGATTCTTTTTTCATTACTTCGAACAAACTGGGAAAAATAAAAACTATAGATCCTTCTTCACTGCAAAAATCATCTTCACATAAGGCGGATGATGAACTCACCCAGGTAATACTAGAGGAACTTGGAGGCCTTCAGGATTTTCTTGCGGACACTAAGCAAGTCACCGGTGAGATTAAACAAGATCTGGCCTCGCTTCAAGAAGATTTTACACAATTTAAGATAAGAGAAGAAACACTGGAACCCAAAATGGGGGTCGCTCAGGAAAACATCATATTTCTACTGCACCAGTTCAAGAAAATCAATCAGAAAATGAGTCAATTGAGACCAACAACCACATGCGGCAAAACAACTTCTGCATACTGGGCCTCCCCAAAGGCAGGACTGCCGAGAGGGGGCGGGGGGGCAAAATTCACCGGGCCCGGCGCCAGAGTCTCTCACCCTCTCCTGCTTCCAGGCCACTGGTGACGCAGTCCCATATCCACCTGCCTACCCTCAGCTCCCTTCTGTCTGTCGTCCGACCCCCTGCATTAAAAAAATATCTCTAGAGCAGCAGCGCCTTCTCTGTGAAAGTGGCAGATCACCTCGAGCGGGCCTTCCCTCAGTGTGTCCCTCCCTCCTCTGATGTAACTTCCTAGTTCCACGAGGGCGAGACACAGTGAAGGAAGGCCCGAGGTGATCTGCCGCTTTTGCACAGAAGGCGCTGCGCCTGCTGCTTTAGAGATTTTTTTAAAATTTAAATGAAGGGGATCAGATGGCTGGCAGAAGGAGCAGAGGGTAGGTAGGTGGAGACTGAGAACTGCGGTGCCGGCGGCCTAGGAGCAGGAGAGGGAGGCGACAGAAGTAGCGATTGAAGGGTGTGGGGGTGATCCTTGGGGGGGGGGGTGCAGCCATGCCCCGGGCCCGGCTCTCAGCAGCCCTGCCCAAAGGATGTGAGGATCGCAACAAAACCAAATTTTTGGAGGGTCTCATCCTTTCACTATTACATCTTAAATTTCAGTGGGCCCACAGAGTACTCTCACATCCAATACTAAATAGAAAATACCTGAGACCCATGGTCATCAAGATGTTGTGGTATAACCAGCATCCGGAAATCATGC
The DNA here is from genome assembly GCF_901765095.1 of Microcaecilia unicolor. Taxonomy (NCBI): domain Eukaryota; kingdom Metazoa; phylum Chordata; class Amphibia; order Gymnophiona; family Siphonopidae; genus Microcaecilia; species Microcaecilia unicolor. Next base: position 300,112,998 of record NC_044033.1, read on the forward strand.
AACAGGTGAAAGTTATATCTCCGATAAAGTACGAAGGCAGTTCATTACTTTTTGTCCTGGACTTGAGTCAACAAACAGTGACAGCTCGAAAACAACTGTTAACCTTTTGCCTTCAGCTCAAATCGCTTGGAGCAAAGTTTGGAATGTTCCTCCCTGCTAGGCTTCGGGTTACATTCAATAATAAAACCAAGTATTTTGCCAACCCACTGACTTGGCTGAGTATATTGAAGAAATAAGACCTACTAATGTTGACCAGTTTTGAACTGCCATGTGCTCTTGTTGCTACTGTCATGACTCTTGGAGCTTGGTAACTAGAAGCCCCAATATCATGGAGTATAAGCCTGGCACAGCAATCACCTGAAGTCTCTATTATTTTATGAAGTCTCTATTATTGAATAAATCACAGATAATTTACTCACAGATAGATGATCAAAGATGCTGCTTCAGGATACAGAGACTTCTTAATCTGGAGGCTGTGGGAGGTGGAGATCTGAGGAGAGGTAGTTGTATTACAGGGGGGGGGGGGGGGGGGGGGGGAAGGTAGTTGAACAGGTAGAAATAGTCCAAAGCTAGGTGAATGGAATGTGCAATATCTCATTTGGGAGGAGATATCTTCAGGGTAAAAAACCAGGTTCATTACAGGGAGTTTTCAGCAGGACAGAGCTGTCTGGGGCAAGATGTTGTTTGCTCCATGTTCCTGGCTAGATGGTGTTGGAATGCCTCGTGGCTGAAAGGACAAAGAGGTGTTGGAGCTTTACACAGGCTCAGGGAGGAGCAGATAGAGGCCAATAGGAACAGAGCCTGCCATCAAGTAGCAAGGGGTAGTCCTAGAGATAAGAGGGAAAGGTCATACCTGGCTGACCTCTCAGGACAGAGATAGTAAGACTGAACAGGAAAAGAGCCAGGCTTGGCAGAGAGAGAAAGGAGGTCTGGGCAGCCTCACAACCAGTGGTAACAGTTCTTGCACAGCCAAGCAAGTGTGGCTGCACTGCCTGTGAACTACGTTACCCACAGTGCCTTGCTGCAGCAGCGAAAGTCCTTAGAAATGAGAATAACAGTAAAAGCATTACACACATTTTAGGATCACGTTATAAACTAGTGCGAGGCTGTCGGAGGACAGAACAGCTACAGTGGGGACTTTTATGTCTTACAGCAGTCTGCTGCGTTATATCTCCTCTAGTATCCTGCATGATGACATTCTAATAAGCTATCATTAAGATTTCAGAATGATTGACATGCCTATGTTTTATTATTGTCATGTCTCATAGTAACATTATTCTGTTGTTTGATGTAATCTTGTGTCAGCTGCCTCATGGACGATGGGTGAAGGTGTACATGGAAGTAAATAATACATGTCTGTTTATCATAAACATATATGGTTCCAAGATAGATGACCCACCTTCTTTGATTTAGCTACTGCTTTAATTGTTGATGGTTCAATGCCTGCTATACTGGGGGGAGTGAATTTTAATATGATACTCAACCCTGAACTACACAAATGTTCAGCAGTTACATATAAGAAAGCAAAATCTGTGTCTTTCTAACATATGCAAAATGAAGTAACTTAACTCTTGGAGTTTAAATACCAAACTACCTAATGATGCTGATTTCAGAGAACTAATCCAAAGTTCTATTAAGCAATTCTTTGATCCTGTGTGTGGGATAATTTTAAGTCCTTTATTAGGGGAATATTTATTTCCTATACTGCTAAAAGAAATAAAATAAACTTCTCAGGAAAGATGCATCTGATTTAGAGCACCAAATTTTCCAGTTAGAAAACAAACATAAACAAGATACCAGTAATAATAGCAATGTGTATGAACAATTATGTAAACTGAGATTTAAATATAACCAGATTCTTAGTAGCAATGCCAGAAACTGACTATTTATACAATCTGCATACTATTACACTAGCAATAATAAAAGTGGGCATCATCTAGCTGAATACTTAAAGATCAAAAGTGAAAAAGATAGCATTCTTGCCATTAAAGATCTCCATGGTAATGTCCTATTCAATGATACAGAAGTAGCTCAACAATTTCAATCCTTTTATGAAAAGCTTGTATACCTCAGAATTGGCCATTAAAGACATTGATACAATATTCTTAGATAGTCTTCCTCACCCTATATTAGCTGAAGATAACATATATTTATCCAAAGATATTGATTTACGCCAACTGGAAGACACCCTTTCTGATATGGCTAAAAAGAGAGCACCAGATCCTGACGGCCTTCCGGACAAATTTTATATGACATTTAAGGAGCACCTTTTCCCATATTTGTTATCTTATTTAACGCATATGATACAGACTGGTAAGATGTCTGGGTCTATTACAGAAGCTACCATCATAGTGTTACATAAACCAAATAAGGACCCTCTAAATTTCCAAAATTATTGTCCATTATCCCTAATAAATGTAGATGCAAAAAGTTTTGCAAAATTAATTTCTAGAAGGAGACGTGGTGTATTACTATCCCTAATACATCCTGATAATACCTGGTTGTTTACTAATGTAATTATTCAGGCAAATTCCTCTTCTCAACCAGCAATTGCCATGGACCTAGATGCAGAAAAAGCCTTTGACTGGGTAGAATGGCCCTATATCTTCAAGGTGTTACAATGGTTTGGTTTCAATATGTCTTATATTAATATAATCAAAATGTTATATTTATCCCCCACAACAAGAGTACAGATTAATGGTTTGTTGTCTTCTTCTTTCCATCCTTCCACAGGCATGAGGCAGGACTGCCCCTGTCACCTCTGTTGTTCATATTGCTTTGGAACCCCTATCAATCTCTATCTGTAATAATGCTAGTATTGAAGGTATCAAAAGTAGGTTTTTGACGGCCAAAGTGTCTGCATACATGGATGACATCATGTTACATACTACACCTGAATCTATACCAATCATACTAAATGCCACTGATCAATATGCTGCCATTTCTGGTTATAAATGAAACATCAATAAAGTATAAAGTCTGCCTCTTAATCATATTTAGTGGGGATTTTAAGAGGTGTAATTCCCAATGGTCACCCAATAAACTAAAATATGTAGGTGTCCTATTTGGCCCAACAATTGAGGATACAGTCAAGTATAATTCTCTATATATAATTGATATTGTGAAATTTTTGACTGAAAGATGGCCCTCTTTGAAATTGTCCTGGTGGGGCTGTCTTGAGTCTAACAAGATGATAATAGCTCAAAAAATGAATTATGTGCTAAGTATATTACTTTGCTTATTACCTATGGATACATATAAAAAGATTATTTACTTACCATACAGGGGCGTAGCTACGGGTGGGCCTGGATGGGCCCAGGCCCACCCACTTTTGCTCTAGGCCCGCCCCAACCCAACAACATCGCTGCCGGGAGTGTTGCCTGCCTGAAATTCTTCTCCCCGCAGCTGCCTCGGTCCCTACAGTATTCTTTTTTTTCGCCCGTGACCAGCAGCGCTACGATTCACAGAGGCCGCTCCGCTCCCCATTCGGCCCTACGAAAACAGGAAGTGCATCAGAGAGGGCCGGATGGACGCTGCAGTGGGGAGCGGAGCGGCCTCTGCACAGGGGGGTAAGGAGTGAGGGAGAAAGTTGGACATGGGATGGGAGGGAGAGATGCAGAAGAAGAGAGAGGGAGAGAGAGAGAGAGAGAAAATGTTGGACATAGAAGTAGGAGAGAGGGTGACATGTGGGAGTAGGACAGGGGCAGAAAAAAATGTTGTGCCCATCCAATTTGGGCTCAGGCCCACCCAAAATTGGCTGTCTGGCTACGCCACTGTTACCATATATCTTTGGAACAAAAGAATGCCTCATATACTCTCAAGAAACTTAAGGCATCCAAATTACAAGGGGATGTCAATTTTCCTAACACATATGACTATCATTTGTCATTTCTACTTCATCAAGGTGCTAGGTGGTTATTACAGGACATATCTACTAAGTGGAGCAAGATACAATTGCTACCTCTACTAAAACTGCTATTCTTGACCTAAACTCCAATGTGAAAACAAGTTGGTTTCTATCATCACTTTCTCCAATATGGAATAATCTACATATTAAAATCCAAAACTCCATGATAAACTGGCTCTTGTGGCAAAAGTTGGGCATTGGTCAGTAGACCAACTAATTAAGGACAAACAATGGATATCCTTAGAAGAATTACATTCCATCTTTCATGTACCTACCCATCAAGATTATAAATGGATACAACTACGGCACTATGGCACTATCTCAGTTCTACTTTCTAATCAACGACAGAGTCATTATTGGATACAGAACCAACTTTAGTGTTGCCATACTGGGACAGACCAAAGGTCCATCAAGCCCAGCATCCTGTTACCAACAGTGGCCAATCCAGGTTACAGTACCTGGCTAGATCTCAGAATAATACAATACATTTTATACTGCTTATCCTAGAAATAAGCAGTGGATTTTCCCCAAGTCCATCTTAATAATGGCTTATGGACTTTTCTTTTAGGAAGTTATCCAACCCCTTTTAAACCCCGCTAAGCTAACTGCTTTTACTACATTCTCTGGCAATGAATTCCAGAGATTAATTACACGTTAAGTGAAGAAATATTTTCTCTGATTTGTTTTAAATGTACTACTTTGTAGCTTCATTGCGTGTCCCCTAGTCCTAGTATTTTTGGAAAGAGTAAACAAGTGAGTCACATCTACCCATTCCACTCCACTCCACTCATTATTTTCTAGACCTCTATCATATCTCCCCTCAGCCATCTTTTCTCCAAGCTGAAGAGCCCTAGCCGCTTTAGCCTTTCCTCATAGGGAAGTCGTATCATCCCCTTTATCATTTTCATAGCCCTTCTCTGTACCTTTTCTAATTCCACTATAACTTTTTTTTAGATGCAGTGACCAGAATTGCACACAGTATTCAAGGTGAAGTCTCACCATTGAGCAATACAAAGGCATTATTATGTCCTCATTTCTGTTTTCCATTCCTTTCCTAATAATACCTAACATTCTATTTGTTTTCTTAGCTTCCGCTGCACATTGAGCAGAGGGTTTCAACGTATCATCAACGATGACACCTAGATCCCTTTCCTAGTCGGTGACTCGTAATGTGGAACCTTGCATCACGTAGTTATAGTTCGAGTTCCTCTATCCCACATGCATCATCACTTGCTCATATTAAATGTCATCTGCCACTTGGATGCCTAGTCTCACAATCTTGTAAGGTCCTCTTTTACCCTTCTCCATTGAGAATACTGACCATTTAACCCTACTCTCTGTTTTCTATATTTTAAAAAGTTTTTAATCCACAATAAAGCACTACCTCTTATCCCATGACTATCCAATTTCCTCTGTAGTCTTTCTTGAGGTACTTTGTCAAATGCCTTTTGAAAATCCAGATACACAATATGAACCGGCTCACTTTTATCCACGTGTGTTCACCCCTTCAAAGAAATGTAGTAGATTGGTGAGGCAAGATTTCCCTTCACTAAATTCATGTTGGCTTTGTCTCATTAATCCACGCATATGAATATGCTCTGTAATTTTGTTCTTTATAATAGTCTCTACCATTTTGCCCAGTAGCAACGTCAGGCTCACTGGTCTATAATTTCCTGGATCACCTCTGAAACTTTCATCCCTACTTAAAGCCTTCACCTACAAACATATGGAGGTGTCTAATTGGTATACCAACAGATATAGCTTACTTAGAGACATCAAGTTCACATCTTCATCTGCTCTGCATAGTGTCTGGCAATAAGATACTGGATTAGTATTAAATGACAAACAATAGCAAGACACTTTGTTATACCTTTTCAAATCCCTCAAATCAGTCACCTTGATACAAAGAGCTTTCTGGACTCCAAATAAAGTAGCAAAAGTGAGCTCCTCCAATATTAATATATGTTGGTCATGTAACTCAGTCAATGGAACTCTGGACCAAATGATTTATAATTGCCTGAATGTATTGGTTTGAGGTCTGGAACAAAATATGCTCTTGCTCAAGATACAGGATACATTAACCCTTGCTATCATATGTTATGGCGCTCCTGCCCTCCAATGTACCTTAGACCTATACCTATACCTATATCAATCTAAGCTAATAAGGGGCTTGCTATTTATAGCCATTAAGTTAATTTGTTCCATTTGGAAAGATTGGTCAAGACTGGATTATACTATACCGTCTGTCAGTATGTTAAATATGAGATAGCTGCTGCAGTGTGTTCTGGCTCTCTAAAATCGTATACCAAAATTTGGGTACCTGTTATCCAGTTCTGCCAGGGCCCAACTAACATTCATGCCATTGATGTTACACAAACATAGCACATAACTAAAGTTATGTCATAAAATGGATGAAGAGCTCAGGTATTTTTTTCATTTATAGTTACATTTCTGCTTGTAGTTTTCTTTTGTTGATTCCATTTATCTTATACTACACTTCTGGACATTTTATTTTATGTATTAACACCACTGGTCCATGTTTTATTATTTGTATTTTCATTACAAAATGCAATAAAACTTATTGAACTAAAAAAAAAACCCATGGAAACAGCAGAGAGGGCTTGTGTTCTTATAGCTGCTCTAAGAAAACCAACATTTCCATTCCCTCCTCCCCCCCCCCCCCTCAGAGCCTCATATTTGCTTGCATTTGTTTTTATCTATGTCGATTGAACTTCACCTTGTTTTCTGTTTATTTTTTCCAGCCTTCTGGATATTGGAATGAGATTGTACCATTTTAAAAGGGCAGAAGAGGCTCCTGCTCAGTTAAATTGCACTGACTGGCCCAGGAGCCAATATTCAGTGGCACTTCACTGGATAGTGTCACTGAATATCCACTCTTACTGCCACAGAACTCTCTGATTCATGCTGGGCTGGTCTGGGAGAGGAGATGAGGAGGTGCTGTGAGTTATGCAGGCACCGGTGATGTCCAGTGCCAATACCTGTGTAGCTAACTAGGCATGTAGGACTGCATGTAAGCAGTCCTGGTTAGCTATGCAGATATGGCACTGAATATCGGCCATATCCAGCTTCCAGGCACCACGAAAGCCTCAAATATTCAGTGTCGGTAACCAGATAAGGTCTGACACTGAATTTCTAGGTGTAATTTAGAAAGCAGGGGGGGTATAGAACATCTGTCTGCGTGGGGACAAAATAATTCTCTGAAAATTAAATGGAATGGGACTAAATTTTGGAGTGAGGGAAAAACTAGAGAAAAGAAACATCAGAGTTGAAAGTGGGTCAGACTGGGCTGAGTGTTCCAGAGAAATAAACTTCCTCAAAATTTGGTCCAATGCACTTCTTCTGCAGCATTGAAACTTTGATACACTGAAACAAAGTATCTAGAAAATGCCTTTTTTTTGCAAATTGCCTCTCCCCTGTTCTCTGCCGTCCTGTTCACAGACACACATAGAGCCAAAACACACACACACAAACACACATACATACACACATACATAGAGCCAAACACACACACACAAACGCACATACATACAGACATACATAGAGCCACACACACAAAGCACAAACCAGCAAATACACAAGCACATACCAACAGATACACACACAGATACATACAGACAGACACTCACACTGCTGCACTATCCTTTAGTGTAATGGTTTCCTTTTGATTTTCCTGTGCTGACCTTACTCCTGAGGTGGGAAGAGTTTAACAAGAAGCCATGTTGCTACAGGGAAGTGTGACTGGGATGTAAATCGCATGCAAACATAGTGAATTTGGAATTGCTTACAATGTAAAAAATACAACCCTAAATTTTGATGCACTTTTATACTTTCTCTTTAGAATCTTTTACTTCAGCTCAGGGTTGAAGGAAAGATCCTACACAGCAGCAGCAGGGTTATCTGAGGTGAAGTGCAGCATTTACTGGGAAGAACTCCTTTGTCAGACTGACCCCTAGTGGTGCACCTAAACATATCTGTAGGATTCAGGCAGTGCCATTTTCAAAGATGATGGCAGGAGGAATGGGACGCTGCTGGACAGCTTCCTGGACCTGGTAAGTATTGTTGGTCCAATGGTATGTTGCAACATGGAGGCTCTCTGGTTGAAGGCCATTTGTCATATATGAGGAGCATTACACAACATGTCATAAAAAAATATATATGTCAAGCCAAGAAGCCCCATCACCTGAACCCTGTCTCCAACAACTTGCATTTTGCAGATGATTTGGCATCCACCATGGCCTTGAGGTGCTCAGATGCCTATACAGGCACATTCGGCAGGAAGACCCAGGCTTCATCTGGTGCATGAGGAGGCATATCAGGGCTCAACATAAGTACTCCTGACATTGCACCCCTATAACAGCTCTGTCCTGGATCAAGGCCTAAGTATGCAGCTACCCTCATTATACTGTACCCACAATCCCCATATCCACTAGGATGTGTTGCAGCCAACACCAAACCTATGAGATGATATGGAAGGGGGAGGGGGAAAGATTATTGGACAGCACCCTCCTGTGACCCAAAGAAAAATAGCACATCACACACACACCTACCAGGCACACTGCAGCAGCTATGGCATGGTAAATAAAACTGTAACCTGAAAGAACCACAGTGAGAATCAAATCCACATCCCCTGAATTGAGGGTCCACAGTCCTAGCTCCTATGCCACACATGTACCTGACCAAGGAAAACAGTAGACTGACCACAGAGGGCTGTGAGAGCATAGGTTGCCACCCAAATGGATGCTCTTTCATGCCCCACAGCCCACACTGTATATACCATTGAGGTTCAAAATTAGGTATGCTGCCCTGTGAAACATCCCTCAAGTCCAAAGATGGGGGCCCTTGAAACCTCTACATGATGAGACACAAACCCCTTCTTAGGGAAACTAACACCTATGTATTCTCTCCGTCCCCCCCCCCCCCAGTCTCCCCAAGAGCGTGGCCATGAGTCATAGGGTGATATGCAGCCATTGGCATCAGTGAGGGCCCCAAACCAGCTAGCATGATTTCACCACAGACAGATACCCCCAAACCTAATTTTCCCACTTTGCAGTATGTAAAGTGTTATTTTCATGGCACAAAGGTGGCCAGAAGGATGGGAGGATCAAACAGGGTCTCCTGCCATCTCCCAGCCAGCTATAGCCACATAAACATGGGGATGCACATCCACCCACGTCCTTGACAAGAGCTATAACAATGGTCCCATCCCTGCAACAGTGCAGTGGCATGCTACCTCCTAGACACTGCCTGGTCACTCAGTGCCCTCCAGCAGTGCCAGGACCCATCTTGTGTGCTAGTAGGGAGACAACCCTCTCAGCTGTCATATCATTAGCTCTGGGGTTCCCTGCAATATAATCTTATTGGTACCACGGATCATAGATGTCCCCCCCAGGCTGTCCCTACCATTAGTATGCAAGCTATGTAGGATGTGTTGATCTAAATTGCAAACCTTTTAAACACGCAGGTCAGTTGCTGCCCAGCCTGTCCCAGATCAGCCTGCTGCCAAGAGGGCCTGAGAGAAATGTTGGAATGTAATTGTATTTTACATGCATTGCCTGTCACCTATTATTTCTCTGTGATTACTCTGTGACCTCTGATGTGAATTACTTAGAGAGGTCACACAGCTATGCAACTTCCTGTGGGGGTCAGACACAGCACATGCAGCACATGCAGCACATGGAGCACATGGAGCTCATGATCTCTCCTAACCTGAGAGGATCTATGGTGGTGTGAGCATCCATTACCATCTAAGCACATGGAAGGAGCTGATAATACAAATGTATAGTAATATGTATATAAAAGCCTGTCTGATTATAATCTAACTGCAAACTGTGAGTAAACAGATGTTTTGTTACTTCAACTTTAAAGTGACTCAGCAGTGAATTATTCAGGGGTGAATGAGAGAGAGATGAAGAAAGAAATTAACATTTCTAAAGCTGAAGCTGTGTGTACTAAAATCTGCTAATTATTTACTACAAATAATCCAACAAAAGGGTTATGGGCCCAGGGTCCAGGAATTGAAAAAGAAGAGAAATATTACCAGGCAGAAAAAAAGGCCACATTTTTCTCTTAAGTTTTAAAGGAAAGATTCAGTCTGTCTCTCTCTCCCCCCACACAGCAGACAGAAGGCTAAGAAAATGGCTGAGGGAAGAAATTCACCATTTTTCTATTCTCTCAAGGTGCCTAAATTAACTGAGTTTAATTATCAGCAGTGGGAACTAAGATTCATATGTCTCCTTCGAGCAAAAAGATTAGATATATGCTTAGACCAAGACAGAACAGCTGAAAATATGGCTGAATGGGACAATGCAAACTATTATGTGAAGTGCATGCTTTTGGAAGCTCTCTCAGAGAAACAAGCCATATTAGTGGAGGGAAAAGATACACCAAAGGACATTTTATATAAACTGAGAACTATGTATGCAACTACATATGCAAAGCAGCAACCAATTTGGCTGGCAGAGTTGAATGAAACCAAATTAAGGGATAAAAGTAAATGTAATGATCACATTATGCATCTTATGTCTTTATTTCAAAAGTTAGAACTTTCTGGAATTCCCATGTGTGATGCATTGAAAAGAGCATTTCTTTTTACCTCACTATCAAAGAAGTTTGATGTTTTTAGGTCTGTAAATGAGGCCATTGAAGGGCAATCTTTTGAACAGACAACATCAAAACTAAGGCAGGAATGCATAATAAATGATTCTGAGGAGATGTGTTCTCAAAGTCAGTCAGAGAGAAATGAAACAAATTTCTTGGCAAAGAACAGAGGAAGGCGGAGCTATGGGAAAACTCCACCCAAGGGCAAGCTGATTTGCTACTCATGTGGAAAGGAGGGACATGTATCTAAATGGTGTAAGGAAACACAAAACACTCCCTCTAGCTCACCTAAGCCAATGGAACTAAAGAATTTTCAAACCAGGAAATGTATGAAGGACAAAGATAAACACAAGGGCTATCTAATGGCAGAAAAATCTTTGACTATGGTAAATAATAATTCAAATGAAAGTACTTGGATTTTGGATTCAGGGAGCACATGCCATTTAACCAATTGTAAAGATTTCTTTCAGGAAATGTGTCCAGAGGAAGGTATTCTTAAAACTGCAAACGCAGGGACTGCTCAGATCCAAGCAAAAGGAATTGGATTCTTAAAATGCAAAGTGTCTAATGAAGTTAAAGAAATTCCTGTAAGTGATGTCTTGTATATTCCCCAAGCAGTTTGCAATATGCTTAGTGTATCTACATTAGATAAGAAGGGATTTGTGATTCATTTTGAAAACAGTAAGTGCACAATCTCTAAAAATGATGAAGTGTATGCTGAAGCTTTTATGCATAATGATGTTTATAAGCTGAACATTTCAGGTGAAGCCTCACATATGGCGCAAGTAAGGAAGAATGATGGTAAATGTAGTCCGGAAATCTGGCACCGCCGCCTGGGACATCGTGATTCTAAGGTGATCCAGGATCTTTACAGTAAGCAACTAGCCACTGACATTCAGATAAGTGCAGATGCTGGTAAAATGGAGAAATGCATAGACTGTGTTACTCAAAAAGGTATGAGACCCTCATTTCCTGCATACACAGGAAATAGGAGTAATAAAGTGCTGGACTTAATACACAGTGACTTATGTGGACCGTTTAATATCCCATCATTGGGAAATAACAGATTTGTGCTAATATTCTTGGATGATTTCTCTAGATATTGTGTGGCCTATTTGCTGAAAGAGAAAAGTCAAGTCACAGACATGCTGAAGAAATACGTAGCCATGGTGAACAATAAATTTGAAAGAAAACCAAAGGTTCTTCAGACCGACAATGGTGGTGAGTTCACTTCACAAAGCATGCGCACATTTCTAGAACAAGAAGGCATTCAGCATATCACAACAGTAGCTTATACACCAGAGCAAAATTCTGTTGCAGAGAGAAAATTTAGGTCACTTGTGGAAATGACCAGATGTATGCTGTCAGATAGCAATCTCCCTAAAAGACTATGGGGGGAAGCCATTCTCACAGCAGTGTACCTACAAAACAGAATGCCAACTAAAGGCGCTGAGCGCACACCACATGAGACATGGCATGGTAGGAAGCCAAACCTGTCACACATAAGAACATTTGGAAGTACAGCATATGCTCATGTACCAAAGCAAAGAAGGCATAAGCTGGATTCCACAACAGAAAGGGGCATTTTAGTTGGCTATGCTCCAGGACACAAAGGATATAGAATTTTGAATCTGAAAACTGGCATTGTTGGCATAAGACATGTTACATATTTTGATGAAAACAAAAGGGTTGATAAAGGCTGGATTATCCCAGATGAGCCTTATCATCCAGAATATGAAACTAGAAACATAATAGACATGCCAGTGTATATAAATGCCATACCAAGGCAGATGTCTGAAAGCAACTCACCTGTATCTAACGAGGAACAGGCAGAGGAAGCAGACACAGAAAGGATCATTGAAGAAGACAGTACAGTTGGAGAAGGGGAATCAATTGGAGAAGGACTCTCAGATTTAGAGGATGCGGAAAGGTCAGACCAACCTGTTGTCAGACGCTCATCCAGGGAAAACAAAGGTGTTCCACCCCCAAGACTGTCTTACCTAACAAAGTCAGCAGAAGCTCAAGAGCCCTTAACATGGGATGAGATTGAGAAAATGCCAGCAGAAGAAGCTGCTGAATGGCGTAAAGCTGCACAAGAAGAAATTGATGCATTGGATAAAAATAATACTTGGATTCTTACAAAATTACCTCCTGGCAAGAAAGCTATAGGATGCAAATGGGTATTCAAGTTAAAAAGGAATGCACAAGGAAAAGTGGAAAGGTATAAAGCCAGATTAGTGGCAAAGGGATATCTTCAAAAATATGGAGAAGATTTTGATGAAGTGTTTGCACCTGTAGTGAAACACACGACAATCAGAACACTTCTGAGCATTGCAGTCTCAAAAGGCATGCAAGTCAACCACATTGATGTGAAAACAGCGTTTCTTCACGGAGATATAACTGAAGACTTGTACATGGAACAGCCAACAGGTTTCATAAATACAAAACAAAGACAGCTAGTGTGTAAATTAAACAAAGGTCTTTATGGATTAAAGCAAAGTGCAAAATGTTGGAATGAAAAATTGCATGAAATATTGACAAATTTAGGATTTAAGCAAGGTGAAGCAGATAAATGCTTGTACACTAGGTGCACAAATGGACAATATGCATACATTTTAGCTTTTGTTGATGATCTGCTCATTGCAAGCAAAAGTGAGCAAGAGTACAAGGACATTGTAAAGTGTTTAAACCACAATGTTGAGATAAAAGAACTTGGTAATGTGTCATACTATCTTGGTATAGAAATTGAGAAACAAAATGATGGTTCTTATCTTCTAAGCCAGAAGCAGAAAATAAATGAGCTTATTGAAAGTTTAGGTATGCAAGATGCCCAAGTTGTAAGCACTCCCATGATCACTGATTTTCTGAAGGATGAAACAGTAAGAGAACCTTTACCAGATAACATCCAATATAGATCAGCCATAGGTAAGCTTTTATATCTAGCTACCACATACAGGGCTGATATAGCAAATGCAGTAGGAATTTTGAGCAGAAGGGTCAGCTCACCTACCAAATCAGATTGGACTGCAGTTAAAAGGATGGTAAGGTATTTAAAGGGTACCATTGATTGTAAATTAAAGATTTCAGCCAATAGTAATCCAAAACTAATATGTTACTGTGATTCAGATTGGGCAGGGGATCATTCTGATTATAAATCCACAAGTGGATATGTGTTTATGTATGGTAATGTACAAATTTCATGGGCCAGTCATAAACAAAGTATTGTGAGTCTGTCTTCTACAGAAGCTGAATACGTGGCCGTATCGGAAGCGTGCAGAGAACTGATGTGGATTGAAAAACTTTTGCTGGATTTCGGAATAGCTGAACAGAGACCAATCCAGATAATGGAAGATAATCAGAGCTGCATCCGACTGTCACAGAATGACAAGGTTCAGTCACGCACCAAGCACATCGCAACGAAATACCACAACGTGCGAGAGTTGGCGAAAGAAGGGGTCATCAGTCTACACTATTGTCACACCAGTGAGATGACAGCTGACATCATGACCAAACCGTTACCCAGAGAACATTTTGTGAATCTGCGTATAAAGCTTGGACTTTGTATGAATAAATAATTGCATGACAGTTATGCATGAGAAGGGGTTTGTTGGAATGTAATTGTATTTTACATGCATTGCCTGTCACCTATTATTTCTCTGTGATTACTCTGTGACCTCTGATGTGAATTACTTAGAGAGGTCACACAGCTATGCAACTTCCTGTGGGGGTCAGACACAGCACATGCAGCACATGCAGCACATGGAGCACATGGAGCTCATGATCTCTCCTAACCTGAGAGGATCTATGGTGGTGTGAGCATCCATTACCATCTAAGCACATGGAAGGAGCTGATAATACAAATGTATAGTAATATGTATATAAAAGCCTGTCTGATTATAATCTAACTGCAAACTGTGAGTAAACAGATGTTTTGTTACTTCAACTTTAAAGTGACTCAGCAGTGAATTATTCAGGGGTGAATGAGAGAGAGATGAAGAAAGAAATTAACATTTCTAAAGCTGAAGCTGTGTGTACTAAAATCTGCTAATTATTTACTACAAATAATCCAACAAGAAAGTGGTGTTGGACCCTGGACAGTGGGAGATGCCCCTTACTCCACAATAGGGCAACACCCAGCACCTGATGTCCTCACTGGAGGAGGAAGCAGGGGTGGACAGAGCCCCCCCCCCCCCAAGGCAGCTAGGTAGGAGGTCATAGCAGCTGAGTCCCCCCCCCCAAAAAAAAAACAGCTGCCACGCCTAATGGTGAGCCCCCCCTAGCAGCCATCCTACCCCAATTCCTGCTGCAAGTCACAGGCATGCACAGAAACATGCAACAGGAGCTGGCAGCCATATGCCACATTCAGGGAAAAACATTGGAGCTCAGGATGCTCTGTGAGGATCAGGTGCACTAGCAGCTGCTGCCACAATAAAGGCAATGGACAATAACTGTTGTAAATAGTTTAAGTTAAATTTTTGTTCCAAATACAATGTTTTCTGCCTCCATTCTCAAAAATATGTCAATACCCTGATATGCAAGACTGACAACTGCTGTGGTTTAAACACTTACTAGCCAATCCCTGGGAAAGGGAGACCATAGAATGAGGGGGGGGGGGGGGGGTTAGAAACCGGGGAGAGAAGAGTCCAAAGGAACCTTAGTGTCCACAATCAGAGCAGCTGCTCCTTTCTGTCAAGTGCTCAACCAGAGGGTTGCTCAATGGAGAGGGATCTAATTTGGCCTGCATCACAAGAAGCCTGATGCCATGCCAAGGGACCCAGGCCATGCCTCCAGTAGCTAGAAAAGAGGTGACAGGGAATGTCTTATGGCTTGTTACAGCTAGCAATAGCAGTTGAACTTAGGTTGGCCACTCCAGCACCTGACACAAGTATGAGGTATATGGAAGCTGCTCCCAGGTTCCACAGTGGTGGTGGGGGGAAGCACACATAGTAACATAGTAACATAGTAACATAGTAGATGACGGCAGAAAAAGACCTGCACGGTCCATCTAGTCTGCCCACGATAAACTCATATGTGTATACCTTACCCTGATTTGTACCTGTCTTTTCCAGGGCACAGCCGTATAAATCTGTGCAGCAGTATTTCCCATCTCCCAACCACCAGTCCCTCCTCCCATCACCGGCTCCGGCACAGACCCCGTATAAAAAGTCTGCCCTCCCCCATCCTAGCCTCTCAACCACCAACCCCTCTTCCCCCTGCCACCCAATTTCAGTTAAGCTTCTGTGGATCCATTCCTTCTGCACACATGACTGCACATGACTGCAAGCTCCCTTTCTAGTCTTCTCCAAGGTCATTGCTGTAGGGCACCTGTGAGTGGGGCCTTTCTAGAGATGAGACATTAGGCCAGATATGCCTGGTGCCCCCGGGACCTGGCAGGGAATGCCTGGCCTAATGTTTCATCTTTGAAAAGGCCTTACTCACAGATGCCCTACAGCCAAAGCATAGCCAGTTCAGATAAACAGCATGCTGGGTCCCCAGTCTAACTCCAAGTTGGAGCCTGAAACCAAGTTCCTATCACAGGTGTCCCTTGACAAAGATGGTAGGTAGACATTTGCACTGCTGCCCCCAGGAAGGGGGAATCAGCTACTGATGTGGGCCACATTTGGCCTACTCTAAGCATTTCCCTCTCTGTGCCTAACAGTTGTAGCAGGAGCCTATGCTCATATACCCCCTTCATCCTGCAGGCCCACACCATTTTGCTCTGCTGAGTTCAGTTACAGCGATCTAGCAAATATTAATAAACTTTAAACATTGGCAGACTACATAATTAAAATAAAGATGTGTTGTCTTGCCTAGCCACCAATCTGGAACCAACCAGCGGGTGTGCCTAGGCAGTGCCCACACTAGAGTTTACTCTCTGTTCAGCATGCTACCTTGCCCACAACCAGCATGGCTGAGGGCTTAGAAAGATGTAAAACAGCTGCTCAGGGGCAGCACACACTGCATTGCTGGGTGCTGGGCCCAGCAGCAGCTCAGCCACAGGACCAACCAGGTGGCCAGATTTCCAAGGAGCATCAGAGGCAACTGCATGTACTCATGACAAGAGGGCAGTGGGAACCCCACAGGGGAGGACTCTGACACTGTGTTCACTCCTACAAGGCCAGGACCATCCCCAGTAGCTAGAAGGAGGGGTGGGAGAGATAGCCCCAAAAGGAGATAGAGAAGCATGACGTAAGGCTGTGAGGGACCTAATTTCTATGCTTTGGTGGTGTTTGTGGGGGGTGGGGGTGTGTGCTGGGGGAGGGGGTGTGGGAATAGGGTGTGGGGGGGGAGGGGAAGGGGTTAGGGTGGTGATGGTGGATACAAAAGATATGATGGAGCAGAAATAAATACTGCATTTAACTTTACTAAAAATGTCTTTGAGTGTTTGCCTGGTATGGACCCTCAGTTGGTGTGGTTCCTGGTCAGGTTTTTTTTTTTGGGGGGGGCGTATCATTCCCTTGGTCTGGCTGCTACTGCTGTGTGTCTTCTAACAGGGGCTGTCTTCTTTGCTGTGCCAAGTTTTGCAGCATACAGCAGGCCATGAAGATTTTGGTGGCCCTTTCTGGGCTGTAGAGGAGCTCCTCTCCAGAA
This sequence comes from Microcaecilia unicolor, assembly GCF_901765095.1. NCBI lineage: Eukaryota > Metazoa > Chordata > Amphibia > Gymnophiona > Siphonopidae > Microcaecilia > Microcaecilia unicolor. Next base: position 300,130,114 of record NC_044033.1, read on the forward strand.
TGGTTGACATCTAAATCTATTTTTGAGCTGGTCAAAGGTCCATTTGATGATGGTGCGGATGTTCTTATGGCTCTTATTGTATTGCACCTCTGCCTCATTTTGGAGGTGGACAATGGAAGTCATGAGCCAGCAGGGCCGTGCCTAGGGTCTCTGGCGCCCCCCTGCAGACTATCAGTTGGCGCCCCTACCCCCCGTGAAAATGATCACGCCCCCCCCCCCCCCCCCCCCCCACCGGTGAAAATGATCGCTCACCACTTGCCACACTGACAGGAATTGTCAGCAATATTCTTAGAAACAAATTGCTATACATTGCAAAATAAGATAGCAGATGTAAATTCTCAAAGTGGACATATTCCAAACGCTATTTAGACAAAAATTAAACTGAACCCCCAAGATGCCAGACTCTGCATACAATGCAACACCACAGAAACAGAAAATGTCCCCTAGTACTGTGCAAAATATAAAGACTGCAGATGTAAATTTGAAAAAAAAACTAACAAGAACCAATCACCACTTTACAAATTAACAAATAGAAATAAAACAAATATAGAAAATAAAATAATACCATTTTATTGGACTAATACATTTAGCTTTCAGAGGCCAAAACATCCTTCCTCAGGTCAATACAGTATAGTGTTGTTACAGTATCCTATCCTGACCTGAGGAAGGGGGTTTTGTTCTCCGAAAGTTAGTCAAAATGTATTAAAATTAGTCCAATAAAAAGATTACCTATTATAAACATTTATTAACACAGCTACAATACTACTATATCCTAAAGCAAAAAAATAAAAGTAAATATTTTATTTACAGTTTGTTGTCTCTGGTTTCTGCTTTCCTCATCTTCTTTTCACTGTCTTCCTTCCTTCCATCCAGCATCTGTCTTTGTTCTCTCTCTGCCATCCAGTGTCTGCCCTCTCTGCTGTCCCCTTCATCCAATGTCTGCCCTCTCTCCCTGCTCCTTCCATCTACATCTGCCCTCTATCTCTGCCCCTTCCATCCACCATCTGCCCCTGTCTGCCCTCTCTCTCCCCCTTCCATTCACTGTCTGCCCTTTCTATCGCTTCCATCCACTGTCTGCCCTTTCTCTCTGTCCGCTCAATCCACCATTTGCCCTCCCTCTCCCATCCATCTAGGGTCTGCCCTCCCTCTCACTCCCCCTTCCATCTAGGATCTGTCCCCTCTCTCTGCCCCTTTTTTTCAGCCCCCAGTTCCAGTCCCACTATCCCACCAGTCCCCAGTTTCAGCCCTAGCCCTTTTCTCCCACCAGTCTTGAGCTTCGGCCCCCAGCCACTTCTCCCTGTCCCCTTTTCAGCCCCCAGTTTCAAACCCAGCCCTTTTCTCTCACTAGTCCCGAGCTTCAGCCCCAGCCACTTCTCCCTGTCTTCTTTTCAGCCCCCAGTCCCCACAGTTTCAGCTCTTGTCCCTTTTCAGCCCCCAGTCCCAGTACTAGCCCCCTTATCCCACCTACCCTCCTTTTCAGCCCCCAGTTCCAGCTCCCTTCATCCACATGCCTTGCATTAGGGACCCCATCTGGGCTCCCCTCCCCATCCCCTTCTCCCATCTGGGCACCCCAACCCCTTCTCCCATCTGGCCACCCCATCCCCTTCTGCCATCTGGGCTCCCCTCCCCATCCCCTTCTGTCATCTGGGCACCCCATCCCCTTCTGCCATCTGGGCTCCCCTCCCCATCCCCTTCTGTCATCTGGGCACCCCTGATCCGACCCGACTACCAGCTCCGTCGAGATGACAGCGGGTGGGGGGGGTGCTCCGCTCCCGCTGCTCCCACCCTACCTTCTTTTAAAAAAGAAATCAGTAAAGCGGCATGGCAGGCAGCGCAGCTTCGCGTCTGCCCTGCTTGTAAAACAAGTAGATCTCCTCGTCGGGCCTTCGCTCACTGGGTCCCGCCCTCCTCTGAGGTAACTTCCTATTTCCTCGAGGGCGGGACCCAGTGAGCGAAGGCCCGACGAGGAGATCTACTTGTTTTACAAGCAGGGCAGACGCGAAGCTGCGCTGCCTGCCACGACGCTTTACTGATTTCTTTTTTTTTTAAGAAGGTAGGGTGGGAGCAGCGGGAGCGGAGCACCCCCCACCCGCTGACACCCGGGGCGGACCGCCCCCACCGCGCTCTTGGTTCCCTCAGTGTCCACCTTCTTCTGACGTCAGAAGAAGGCGGGAAATGCTAGTTAGTTAGACACTGAGAGAACCAATGAGTGCAAGGGAAGGGAGATGTCGGCAGCGCTTTCACCGACGCTGCTGCGACCGAGGTAAAAGATTTAAAGTCCTCGGCGGCGCGGGGCGAGGGTAAGCACCGCGGTGGCACCCTCAAGAGGTGGGCGCCCCCCTGCGGCGCTTACCTCACTTACCGCATCGGCACGGCCCTGTGAGCCAGGTTTGCTGGGGGCAGCCTCTGTCACCTGTGGGGGGAAACAGGAATCACAGACATGGGTGTGTATTGGCTGGTATGGGGACTTTGTGGAGTTTGGGTCATGGGTGTGGGTTCTTGGGGCATCTTGATGGAGGGAATATGGTGACAGGAGGGGGAGGAGTGGATATAGGGGTTAGGAATCCCTGTATTGCTTACCTAGGAGCCAGTCGCCAGTGATTCCCCTTCAGTCAAACCTGAAGTAGATTCCTGAATGCTGGATTATATAGGCATCATGGGTAGACCCTGGGTACCACATACATCCACAATCTCCCCCTGGACATCACACATGAACCACATGTTCATTGAGTGATATGATTTTTTATTTCTATAGGTGTTCTCATGTGCCCGGGGGGGGGGAGGGGGGCTGCGTGTGACGTGTGTGCAGTCAATGAGGCCCATGACTGAGGAGAAGTGGTCTATGGTGTAGAACTAAGTCATGTTGTTCTGGAGAGCCTGGGCAGTACTGGGAAAGGTAATATACTGTGAGGAGTGGGCAAGGAAGGCAATGAGGAACTGGGCAAGGCATCTGGAGATGGTGGCTGGATAAGGCCGGCGTTAACCGTTAGCACTGACTGAAAAATGCCAGCAGCAAGAAAGGCAAGGGAGGCAATGACCTTAAAATGGACTGGCACTGGGTTATTCCTGTATGTCCTGAGTTGGAAGAGGGGTTGTAGCTGCTGTCAGATGTGCTCTATGGCAGCCCTATCAAAGCTGTACATAGTAAGGCATTCCTGGTCAGTGATGTCCAGGAAGCAGGTCTTGGACCTAAATGCTCTCTGATAAGGGTATCTCCTCCTAGGCCTCCCCTCCAAACTCTCATCCACATCCAGCAAAACCTCAGCCACAATAGCATTCAGCGCATCCATGATTGATGTGCAGGTGTCCCACCACCACAGGTGTAACTCACGAACCCCAGTAACACCACTGTGCAGACCTCCACCTCCTGAGACCCAGAACCAGCATGCAGCACTCACTCTCCGAGCACCAGCAGTCCTCACACACACAGCAGTAGCGCAAAGCACTCACTCTCCCAGCATCAGCATACAGCTCTTACAGAAACAGCAACAATACACAGCACAATGACAAACTGGGGCTTGGCAAACAGAGCAACAATGAGACAGAAGACAAGCAGATAGGGATGTAAAATGACAGGTGTGGGGACTTGGGGACAGTGAGAGTTTGGTGGAGGAAGGGTGTCAGATACAGAGCAAGGGATGGATGTAGCTGGGGGCTATCAGGTGTGGGCAAGGATTTGAGGATGTGAGAGGGGGGTAGGGGGGAAGATTCCCTGGTCCTGGCTTCCAAGAAGGGCCCGATGCCAGCCATAGAGAAAACATATTTTCAGTGATGCAGCAGCCAGCCTGACAGCCTCACTCAGTCAGATCCAGCATCTTTCCCTCCCTTCCAACCTTCCCCCCCCCCCCCCCCCCCCCAGATCCTCTACTTACCTCGGAGTTATTGGCTGGCAGGCAGCAGCGATCGAGAGAAACTGCTCTGCCAGCCACAGGTCCTTCTTCCTGTTGTGTCCCGCCTATGCAGGACACAGCAGGAAGAAGAACCCGTGGCCGGCAGAGCAGGCTTTCATGATTGCTGCTTGCCAGCCAATGACTTTACTTTTGACTGATGATGCCGGGGGGGGGGGGGTGTAGCAGCTGGCAGGGGGGGACAGTAGCAGGGCCCTTGATTGTTTGCCCTGGGCCCAGTTTTTCTCTCAGTGGCCCTGGAGGTGAGACACAGAGGAGGCAAGGCAGGAAATGTGAGGAGCAAAAGGATCAGACTGGGGCAGGCAGCAACGATCAAGACTGCTCTGCGAGCCACGGATTCTTCTTCCTGCTGCATCCTGCCTATACATGTATTCAGTGTGTGACACACGCAATCGGGCCCCTTCTCCAGCTCACACACTGAAGGGGCCCGATCTCATGCATTGGCATCCTCTCCCCCTACCACTGGCAATTTGTACCTCTCCTCTTCTTTTAGAAGTTCTTCTTGCTACGATCTGTGCAGTGCCAGGCTTGCACTCTCAGCAATACCACTATATATCCTTGCTGAAGGAAGGCCCTGGGATTGGTTGATTCTGCATGGTGGGGGAGGCAAAGAGGGACACAGGTGCTGCATGGTGGGGGGGGGGGGGGGCAAGAAGGGAGACAGATGCTGCATGGTGAGGGTACAAGGAGGGAGAGAGGTGCTGTGTTGTGGGGGGCAAGGAGAGACAAAGGTGCTGCATCGGGGGGGGGGGGGTCAAGGAGGGAAATAGGTGCTGGACAGGGAGGTCAGGTAGGGAAGGGAGAGATCCATTGAGGGAGGTGAGGAAGAAAGGGGGCACAGAGAGGGAAAAAGTTGCAGGAGTTTGTTGGGGGGGAGGACAAGAAAGGAGAGAGGTGCCAGGTCCTGCAAGGAAAGAAGGAAGAGGGAGAAGTGCTGGTCCTGCAAATGGGAGACAGAGCAAGAGCCAGGAAAGAGAGATGAACACTTGCTGCACCCTGGAGGGGGGGGGGGGCAAGGAGAGGGAAGAGAGGGAGAAAGGTGCTGGCTGGAAGAGAGAGGCAGGAGGAAAGGATGAGAGAGAGAGAGAGATGCTGGCACGTAGGGGAGGGGGTGAATAGGGACACAGAAGAGTTATGTTGGACAGGGCAAGAACTGGGCCACAGAGATGGGAGATTGTTAACATGGTGGGAAGAAAGGGGTAATGTTGGGTCAGATAGATAGGAATGCAGAGAGAAGATGGATGGTGGACTTGGAGAGAAAAGAAGTGCCAAATGGATGAGGAGACTATGTCAAGACAGTTAAGAGAAGAAAAAGGAAAACAAATAAGAGACTAGGACCAACACAGTATGAAAAATGAAATGACTAGACAACAAAGGTAGAAAAAATAATTTTATTTTCTATTTATTGATTGGAATATGTCAGTTTTTGGAATGTACATCAGCCAGAACTAGTTTTAGACATGGCTGAGGCCCACGAGGAAAATCTTACTCATTGGCCTTCAATCTTCACCATTGTAGTGGTAAATTTCCAGCATTGGGATGGGCCACCCTTGGCGTCTATGCTGATGCAGCAGGAAGACATTGGCTGGCAGGGTAGTCTTTCTTGATTTCTGCTGCCTGCCTGCCAATGACATTACTTTTGACTGATGGTGCGACAGGAGGAGCAGGGGGTAGCAGCCATCGAGGGGAGGGAGGACAGTGGCAAGGTCTTTAACATTGTTTGCCCTGGACCCATCTTTGTCTCTTGGCATCCCTGGAGGTGAGACACACAGCAGGCATGGCAGAAAATGTTAGGGTCAAAAGGTTCAGGCTGGGGCAAACAAAGGTAACAAACCACACAGCAACTCTCCACTGGTTTTCACAAACAACCAATTCTACCTCTCCATTCTCCAACTCAGCAGATTCATAAATGAGTCCAAAGACAGCTTTGGTCTTGGCCTAGATGCTTTTAAAGCAGGTCTAAATCACAATGTTTTTCTTTCTGGTCCCAGGAAGTCATTTTGCTATCCGTTATCGCAAAAAAAATGTCCATCCCATAATGCCAGTAAAAGGTCTTTTTACTGGTGCTCTGAATAAGGTTTCACTAAGTAACATCTCCTGCGGTGGTTTGTCCTTTTGGCCAGCCTCCACTCCTTCCCTGCCTGTGCTGCCTTTCGTAGAGGTTCCTTCCTGTTTGCTGTGCCCGCATCATATAATACCGCCCATCTCACGCCCACGACACCCTCCGAAATGCCCTTTCTGAAAATGTTTTGTTTTCAGCAAATATCAAACCAACACTTTTTGGGTATGATTGATTATATGATTTAAATGTTTTCACATGAGAAATGTCCATCTGCCAGTGATGCCATTGTTTGGATGATTTTTTTTTTTTTTTTGATATGAGCCCCACTACTTCTTTGAATAGCAGTTCTGAATATATGTAGACAATTTAAATGCCATACTTCCAGCTTTGACTGCATTCGCTAGCAACCAATTCCACTCCTTAATTGTGTATTCATTGAAAAAGAAAACATACTTGAGTCTGTTTTAAATCCATTCCTTGATTCAACTACTCTTTGAAAGGGTAAAATCACTATTTCCTATTAACTTACTTGAACCAATCTATGCTTTATAAACCTGGAGGAGTAGCCTAGTGGTTAGTGTAGTGGACTTTGATCCTGGGGAACTGAGTTCAATTCCCACTGTAGCTCCTTGTGACTCTGGACAAGTCACTTAACCCTCCATTGCCCCTGGTACAAAATAAGTACCTGAATATATGTAAACCACTTTGAATGTAGTTGCAAAAACCTCAGAAACATGGTATATCAATTTCCATTTCCTTTTCCCTTTTGTATCCCTTCTCAGTAGGAACATAAGAAAAGCCATTTTGGGTGAGACCAAGGTCCTTCAAGCCCAGCATCCTGTCTCCAACAGTGGCCAGTTTGGGTCACAAATACCCAGCAGATCCAAAAACGTCAGGACTGGCTTGGCCACTAAATGGCAGGTACAGCAGTGCAGTAGTGGCACAGCTGGCAATGGCATCCCTTTAAAGACACAATCTGCAGCTTAAGGCTGGCTACTGGATGCACACATGGAAGCTGAAAGCCTGTCACTGCTGATCAGGGGCTCTCAACTCAGTCCTCAGGATACACCAAGCCAGTCTGGTTATTAAGATATCCATTATGAATATGTATGAATAAATTAGCATGCACTGCCTCCATTGTATGCAAATCTATGTCATACATATTCATTGGGGGTACCCTGAAAATCTGACTGTGTCCTGAGGACTGGGTTGAGAATCCCTGCTGCAGGTTACGCTCTTGGTTCAGATCCAGCAGTGAGGGCAGCAGCAGCAGCAACAGTCATGACAGAGGGAGCAGAAGGGTGGGGTTAGGGGGACACTGTGGGGAGGGGAGAAAGGAAAGAGATGCTGAAAACTTGGGAAGGAGGGAAAGCGAAAAATGCTTTTCTTGGTGGGGAGGTAGTGAAAGGAAAGAGAGATGCTGGATAGCAGAGGAGGGATAGGGAAAGGAAGATGTTGGACTCTGATGGATGTAGGGCAAGGCGGGGGATGGATGATGGTTTGCCTAGGGCAGCAAATATCCTTGTGCTGGCTTTGCAAATACTAGGTCTATTTCTCATAGTTCATTCCAGGCATGAACAATATCTCTCCCAAGTCTACCTGGCTAACCGCCCCCCCCCCCCCCCCCCCCCGCCCTTTTTACAAAGCCACGCAGCAATGCCGACATCCCTCACTTTGAATGGGCTGTGTTGGCATTACCACACCAGGTGGCTTTGTAAAAAGAAAGTGTGTGTGTGTGGGGGGGGGGGGGGGGGGGTGATAAATTTGTATAGACATTTTTCCTTCAGAAACTTGTCCAAACTTCTTTTGAATCCAGCTCTGTTGGTTGCCTTAACTGTATCCTCTGGCAAAATATTCTACAGCTTAAGCGTGTGTGGCATGAAAAATAACTTTGTACAGTTTGTCGTAGTTATCTCTTCTCCAAGCCAAAGAGCCCTTGCAGTATATTAGCTTGAATAGATTTGATATAGTTGATATAACTTTTTGTTGCTACAGTCCTCCAATCTAATAGCAGAAGGTAAGAAAGGAGTGAAGCTGTTTCTTGGTGCTTTTTGACATTATTGGTCTTGTAAGGGCAGAGAGCTTTTGAGATAACTGCTCACTATTGATAAGCTTTGACCTTTTCTATGCACACAGTGAAATACTTTTCTTTTTGTTCCTGTTGGTTCAGATAATCGACTTATGTTAGCCAGATTTAGACAGGTTGAGGATCTATAGTCCCGCAGCGTCCTACTAATTTAGACAGCAGAAGCAACATCAGAACAGCAATGGAGATGAGCTGGCACCTTCCTAAGGATAAATATGCTCTCAGACTTTAAGAAAAGTTGCTGTTCACTGTGGTTTCTTTGTACTGTCGCTCAGGTAATCTGCAAAATAAAATCACATTTAACAGGCGATAAAGACCTCCAGGCCCAAAGAGTCATACTATCTATTAGAATATATCAGAACTCTACAAGATTTCAGGCTTTAAATACTGTATACTTCCTTCACTGTTAAGGGTTTTTGTGTCTGTCTCGTGCCTTCTTAAATTCAATTTTTCCCCATTGGTTCTACTGAGCCTGCCCATGAAGAAAAGTGATGTCTTTATGAGAACTAAAAGACTAGTTCAAAACTATTTGTAAAGGCGCCTAGGATCCTTTAACTGAGGTGCCTGCTCTTTCCACTGGGAGTAATTTTATAACATTGCACTTATATTTAGGCATATATTATTTATTATTTATTTATGACATTTATATCCCACATTTTCCCTTACAATTTCGAGTTCAATATGGCTAACAAACTAAAAAGAAGTCATTACAAATATGAAACAAAATACATAAACCCACACTTATCAATAAGGAAAGAATCATGAATATATAAAGAATTCAATAATAAAGCATAATGGGGAGAATGGAAGGGGGAGATTAGGCATAAGGATCAATTGACAGAAATTTTTTGAAAAGGAAAATTTCAGAAACTTACAAAAAACCAAGTAATGATGCTGAGATCATATATTTTTTGGCAAGGAATTCCACCATTTAGTACCTTGGTATGAAAATAACTGAATATATAGATTTATAAACTACTTTTACAGGAAGGAAAATGAAGACACAGATAGTCTCTTGCACCAAAGATTGAATTGTGAAAGGGCAAAGTATATAGTCAGGGGCAATACCATACAAAATCTGAAATATGAGAGCACAGAATTTGAATACAATCCAGGCCCTAATGGGAAGCCAATGCAGATGTATCAGCAAAGGAGGTGCCTACTTTCCTTTATAGAATAACTAGGAAAAAATGCCCGTTTCTGAGCGCAATGAAATGGGCGCTAGCAAGGGGCCCCCTCCCTCCATCCCTCTGAGCTACTTGCCTTGTTCGGGGTTCGCGTCGCTGTGTGTGGGGAGGTTTTTTTTTTTTTGCTGCACCTCCATGGCCGTGCCTGTGGCGTTTCCGTTTCGGCCCTCGAGTGTCATAGCTCCACCCTCGACGTCATGACGTTTTGACACGAGGGTGGTGCAGACACTCCAGGGCACACCGGATATCTCGGGCGCCTCAACTTCCGTGGAGGCTTCAGAACGTTGGGGTTGCCTTTTATATAGAGAGATAGTGTATACATGGTAAAAGTTAATATACATGTCTATGGTTAGGCAAGAGGACTTATGCCATTAATAGAGAGGCATAAGTCCAAGGGCCTAAATGCTGGACATATGTGCCTAACATATTCTATAAGTTACATATGTGAGTTCCACCCCTCCATGTTCCATCCAGACTGCCTTTATCAACATATTCACCCAAGGCAGTGTACAGCAGGTACAGTTTAACATAAAACTTACAATTCTGTTAACAGCATAACAATAATAAATTAGCCAAGAATAAACTAAATACAATATAGGGTGGGGGTGGAAGTAGCTATTTAATCACATATACTGGCATTCACAACTCCCACTGCTTTGTAAAAAGGGATGGTATGTACTCACACAGTATAATCACGCATTATATTTGTGACTAGTGGGGGGCGGGGGGGGGGGAAGCCTCAAGGTGCCTGGATCAAAACGATCTCACAAGCAACAGTTGATCCTGTTGACCAATCACATGGTCTTAAGAGGACCCGCTCCTCATCATGGGCAAAAAAACACCCCAAAGTCTCAAATGAAAAACAAAAGAGGAAAAGTACAGGGAAACTCCGTCATTAGTCCTCAGTATAGGTTGCTGCTACGTGTCTACCAACTCTTCACATATACAATTCAAAAAGAAGATGAATGGCAAACCACTTAGCTCTTTGACGGTCTTTTATTTACACAGTTGCCACAGCTTCCTCGTCCCTGACCGATGATGGCCAGCGTTTCGCTGTGCTTACAACAAGCTTTAGCTGCTTCAGGGTCCGTGTGGGAGCGGCTGTGGAAGAAAATGAAGAATTCTAACTGTACTCGTCAAATTCACCTGGTTCCACTCTCCTATCTAGAGAAAGGAGCTATAGAAAGAAGAAGCAAGTCCTGAGTCTCAGACCTCCTGTATTGGGTGGAGAGGGCCACAAACCAAAGTCCCTGTAGCTGTGCTTTTGGTATCTTATAGTGACAGTGTCTCCAAATGGGTTCTTTTTGCACGTACTATGACAGCAATGAACTGTACTCCTAAGTATGAGCTCAGTCTCATAAATTTACTGCTTATGTTCACCATAGTATATGCATCATGCCAAAGGGAGCTTCCTTTTGGAGTTCATACATGTATAGAAAACCTTTCAAAGTGTGCCTGAAAATTCCTTTTAATCAGACAAGACACCCAATACAATGGGAACTGTTTCTCTGTCTTTCTGCCACATTTTCTTGGTCTCCGACCACACTTCTTGATACATGATCTGCTCCCCCTCAATCCAATTTACAGAATAATCACTGGGGAAATGACACCTTTCATAATCAATTCAATTATAGTGCCTTTCTCCTTTACCACAATGTATATTTTCTTAAATCAAGCTGTGTATTGGTTGGAATTGGAATGTCCCAGGTGATCACCTTAACAAAGGAACCACAACTAATAAAAGTCCACACAACACCAAACACAGATGACCCATTCCAAGCAATCCAAGTCGGCTACATCAACGCCAGATCTGCTGTGAACAAAACCGCAAAACTAACAGACTGGATCACGTCCGAAAACAACCTACTCTTCATCACCGAAACCTGGATCCATGACCAAAAAGACCCCATAATCCTAGACCTGTGCCCTCCAGGATACAAAATCACGCACTGGACCAGGAAAGAAAAAAGAGGAGGAGGAATAGCACTAATCTTTCAGTCCCATTTCACCACCAAAACCACTGCCAAGTCTATAACACCCCAACTCAAAATTGCCTCAATTAGAATCCACAACAAAACCCTACGTGATCATTTGAATTGTGTCTTGTTTTACAGACCTCCAAGGCAAGTGGAACGAAGTCCAGACTAACTTCATGGATTTCATTTCGAACACATGTGTAACCAACCCCAACATACTAATACTAGGAGACATTAACCTTCACCTAGAAGACCCAAACTCTATCAACGCACAAGAATGTAAGGAATTCCTCCGTTTATGGGACCTCAAATGGCCACAAATGCAAGCAACCCACGTCAAAGGGCATACACTTGATCTCATCTCACATAAACTTTCAACAGATCAGAATTTAATACTAACAGATACCAAATGGACAGAGACACCCTGGACCGACCACTACAAACTAAACTTGTCCCTACACTGGCGGAACAAAGGCTTACAATGAATACGAGAACACACATCTTACAGCACAAGAGGTCAAGTAGACATGAAAACATTCTGGCAACTGATATACAACAACGAATGGCTAACACAAACAGACTCAATATATTACCTCATGGAATGGGATAAAAGATGTAAAAGAATACTAGATGAAATAGCATCCTTACGAACAAGAACCTCACGCAAGCACAACTCGATACCATGGTTTAAAGATGAACTAAAAAAATGAAAAACACATACTAGGAAACTCGAACGAGAATGGAAAAAAATAAGAGATGAACAATCACTCAACACATGGAAACAAATGCAAAGAAATTACAAATATGCAAAAAAAACAGACCAAAAGATCATACTATAAAACTAAAATACAGTCAGATTACAAGGACACAAAGAAATTATACCAACTTGTAAACAAACTCCTAGACACCAACTTGGTCACTACAACGAACACAGACATCCCATCTGCAGAGAAACTCGCTAAGTATTTCAATGATAAAATTGTAAACCTCTGCAACGCAATACCTCAAAACAACACTAACATCGAAATCTTCCTTAACGAGTTGGACCCCACCATTGGTGAATACCCGGCCGACTGGAGTTGGTTAAACTTCGCCCTCCTTACCGTCGACAGAGTCACCCAGGCGATTGGCAGGTTCTCCAACACTCAGTGTAAACTAGACACCTGTGTCAGCTACCTAATGAAATCCACTCCAGACCGCTTCATAGTAGACCTCACAGCCCACCTGAACTACATGCTTCAACAAGGTCTCTTCCCCAAGGAAAATGGCAATATCCTATTCACCCCGATACCAAAAGATACCAAAAAAAAAAACAAACGAAATCACTAACTACTGCCCAGTAGCATCGATCCCGTTGGTAGTCAAATTGATGGAAAGCATGGTAACCAAACAACTTACAGATTATATAAACACATTCTCAATACTACACGAATCACAGTACTACTCACTGTCCCAGCCAAATTCAAACAGGAGATAGCAATAGGCAAAAACATCCTTCTCCTCCAATTCAACATGTCCAGTGCATTTGACATGGTAAACCATAACATACTAATAAAACTACTTGATAAGTTCAGGATTGGTGGAAACATACTTAGCTGGATTAAGGGCTTCCTAACTACAAGAACATATCAAGTAAAATCAAACTGATGCATATCATCACCGTGGAAAGCAGACTGGAGTACCACAAGGATCACCGCTATCACCGATCCTCTTCAACCTAATGATGACCCCACTAGCCACAACCTTATCAAACCAAGGCCTTAACCCTTTCATACATGCAGACAATGTCATAATATACATTCCTTACAAAACCAAATTGACAGAAATCGCCAACGAAATCAATCTTAGTTTGAACATCATGGACTCATGGGCAAATGCATTTCAACTAAAACTCAATAAAGAAAAAATGCATAGTCTCATCCTCTCATCACACAGCGTGGACAACCCCAAAAGCATCAACACCCCAGATTACACCATTACTATCTCAGACAGCCTGAAAATCCTTGGCGTGACAATGGACCGACATTTAACACTAGAGAGCCAAGTGGCATCCACAACAAAGAAAATGTTCCACTCCATGTGGAAACTCAAATGCTTAAAACAATTCTTCCTGAGGGCCACATTTTGCAACCTGATACAATCAATGGTACTAAGCCACGTAGACTACTGAAATGGAATCTATGCGAGATGCAAAGAAGAAACCTTAAAGAAACTTCAGACCGCTCAAAACACGGCAGCTAGACTAATATTTGGAAAAATGCGATTTGAAAGCACGAAACTGCTCTGTGAAATGCTACACTGGCTCCCAATCAAAGAACGTATTGCTTTCAAAATCTGCACCCTGGCTCATAAAGAGGGGCATAATCAAACGTCGCCAGCGATCTATTTTGGTGGCAGCGCAACAGCTGGCTGGAACCATATTATCGAAAAAGATGGCCGGCCATATTTTTTTTCGATAATACAGTTTAGCCCAGCCAAATGCCAGAGTTCGCCGGGTTTCAGATCGCCGGTTTTGTTTTTCAGCGATAATGGAAAAAAATGCGGCCATCTCAAACCCGGTGAAATCCAAGCCATTTGGTCATGGGAGGAGCCAGCATTTGTAGTGCACTAGTCCCCCTGACATGTCAGGACACCAACCGGGCACCCTAGGGGGCACTTCTACAAATGTTTTTAAAATACACAAATAGCTCCCAGGTGCATAGCTCCCTTACCTTGGGTGCTGAGCCCCCCAAATCCCCCACAACCCACTCCCCACAACTCTACACCATTACCATAGCCCTTATAGGTGAAGGGGGGCACCTACATGTGAGTACAGTGGGTTTTGGGGGGGTTTGGAGGGCTCAACACTTAGCACCACAAGTGTAAGAGGTGGGGGGGGGGTGGACCTGGGTCTGCCTGCCTGCAGTGCACTGCACCCATTCGATTATACTGATTTTGCTGCTTTTGAGAGATCGCTGGCCATCTCCCGATTTATGTCGGAAGATCGCCGACGATCACTTTCGAAAATAAGCCTGAAAATCATTTACGGTGAAGCCCCGCAATACATGACAGACCTAATCGACTTATCAACTAGAAACATATCCGAATCAACACGAACATATCTAAACCTGCACTACCCAAACTGCAAAGGCCTTAAATACAAATCAAGCTACTCATCCAGCTTCTCCTACATAAGCACACAAATGTGGAACGCATTACCAAAAACCTTGAAAATGACGTACAACCACCTAAACTTCCGGAAATCACTGAAAACTAACCTGTTTAAAAAGGCATACCCTACCGATCCAACTTAAATTCCTGATCTCTGCAACACAACAAACTAAAGTGCCTAATAGACAGAACTCAACTCTTCCACTGTACAATTCCTTAATGTGGCCATGCCACATGAACTCTATCTTACCATAAACATCACTTTGTATTTGTTCACACCGGAGTCTGCAAATGCCTCTCCGGTACTATGTAAGCCATATTGAGCCTGCAAATAAGTGGGAAAATGTGGGATACAAATGTAATAAATAAATAAATCATAACCTCTTCATTCTTGTAATTGTGATCCTGGTGCTTTCCTTCAGTGATATTATAGTGTTTTACAAAGTTTCCAATGGATGAGATGTGCTACTTTATTGTGCCTGTCTGTATACACATTTTCTGCCATCAGCACTTTGAAGCCAGCTATAAATGTATAACTGTTTCCAACTCTTTCTTACAAATCTACATATGTCTGTTTTACCACTGTTTTTCTATAATCCATAATCCACTGTCCTTACTGCAACTATCAATCTCTCATTCTTAGGTTTCAGTTCACCTCTCCTTAACCATCAAGTATTTGGATTTGATCCACAAATGGTTCCTGGATTAACATGCATTTGCCTCTTGTTTTTTTCATCATTTGCTAATCCAGCTCTTTAAAGATTTTTTTGTGTTTTGCAAATCCTGTAGCTTCTTTTCCGTTGTGTTCTGGTGGATCATCACTCATCCCTTCTGACCATCTGAATGTTTGTCCAAGCTTAATGACAGTAACTTTGTACATGTGGAAGGTCATTTTTGATATGACATCTAAATCCAACTTTGACATTTTCAGCAAATCGTCCAAAAATCATATGATGAACATGGCCATTTTCGAACTTGAAAAATCTCTGTCTTTTTGTTTTGAAAATGGCCATTTCCTAGATGTTTTTAGATGTTTTGTGCTCAGTTCGTTTTTCTTCGATAACTATTTCTGAAAAAACAACTTTCCAAGGGGAAAACACAAAAATAAGCCATTGGGATGTATGAGAGGCTAGCATTCTTAGTAGACTTGCCATACAGACATCCCAGCAGAGCAGCGGGGCACCCTGGGGGTGCTGCAGTGGACTTCACATAAATGGTCCCAAGTACACAGCTCACCAAAAAACCTACAGTACCCAACTGTACACTAGTATAATAGCCCTTATGCCTGCAGGTGTCACCTACATGTGGGTACAGTAGGTTTTTGGTAGGTTATGGAGGGCTCACTTTCCACCATAAGTGTAACAGAGTGGGATACTGGCCTAGGTCCCCTTCTCCACAGTCCACTGCACCAACCACTAGGCTTCTCCAGGAACCTGCTTGCTGCTCTAATAGGACTGGCCATAATATCTGAAGCTGTCACGGAGCCTGGTATGACACTAATTCTCAAAATACTCTCCCATATAATAAGCCAAAAGTCTTTCCAAACTTTGAAAAATTCTCATGGAGTACAAAAATTCCTGAAAGGGAAAAAGCCTCAGTACCCTCACCTCCACCCGTTGCACAAACTTACAGGGTGAAAAGGACTTTACCAGGGTAATCTCTCATCACAGGCATAAAAAACCTGGTATGTACTGTTTCTTTCACATCTTTGGGGGGTGGGAGGGAGGGGTCAATGACTAGTGGGGAAGGGGTCATGCCTTAATCCCTCCAGTGGTCATCCGGTTATTTTGAGCACCATTCTATGACTTAGTTGTGACTGAAACAGGTCTAGACCAAAACGTCTAACTTTTAATCATGAATGTTTTTGCTTTGCTCCATTATGGCAGAAAAACGTCCAAGTTCTAGGAACGCCCAGATCCCATGTCCACAACATGCTCCCTTGTGATATGGACGCACTGCAGTCTACAATTCCAAAGTTATACGAGAGTGCAGGGATTACAAGCTGATCCTTAGCTTGTATCTTACTCTGTGATGTTAATGCACTTACATCTCGTTATATCCTTTCTTGAAGGATCCAGCAGAGAAGTGTGATATGTCCTAACTCTGAATGAGTAAACATCTAATTCTGGGTCTGGGTCTCACCTATATTATTCAACCTAATGATGACACCACTGGCTAAATCTCTATCCAAACAAGGCCTCAATCCATTTCTCTATGCAGATGACATCACCATCTATATTCCCTTCAAACAGAACCCCACAGAAATCACCAAGGAAATAATAAACAGCATGACTATCATGGAATCCTGGGCATCGACATTCAAGTTAAAACTCAATAGAGATAAAACCCAATGTCTCATTCTCTTGTCCCAATACAATAATGTTCCCCCCTCGGCAATTAATGCATAAGGTTCATCCCTCCCTATCTCAGACCACTTAAAAATTTTAGGCATAACAATTGACTGCAACCTAACGCTAGAAAGCCAAGCTAAGAACATGACCAAGAAAATGTTCCACACTATGTGGAAGCTCAAATGTATAAAACCTTACTTTCCCAGGGATTCATTCCGCAACATGATCCAAACCATGGTGCTAACCCATGTAGACTACTGCAATAGTATTTACGTAGGCTGCAAAGATCAAATCATAAGAAAACTACAGACAGCACAAAACATGACTGCAAGACTCATCTTTGGAAAAATACGCTTCAAAAGCACAAAACCCCTTCTAAGAAGCTTACATTGCTTCCTGTTAACGCTCGCATAACTTTCAAAATATGCACAATAGTCCACAGAATCATCTACAGACTCGCACCAGATTACGTGACAGAATTTATCGATCTACCAATAAGAAACGTAATGAGAACAGCAAGAACCTACCTAACCCTTCACTACCCCAATTGCAAAGGTATAAAATACAAATCTTCACATGCCGCCAGCCTCTTGTTTATAGACACACAACTTTGGAACTCACTACCCAAAGACCTGAAACTCACAGAAAACTACCTACAATTCAGAAAAAACTGAAAACACATCTTTTCAAGAAGTCTTTCCCCCCTGGATCTGCCTAATCCCACACCACCATACATCACGAAAAGTTCAGAAATGGGAAAACAATAATATTAACCTCTCTCACAATATGCTAATATATCAACCTAAGTGTTTATTGTACTTCTGTATTATGTAATAGACTTCTACAAATCTAAATTTTGTAACCGCCTTTTTAGCAATATGTAAGCCACATTGAACCTGCCATACGGTGGGAAAATGTGGGATACAAATGCAACAAATAAATAAATAAATTCCAGCAGTGAATACAATGTATGCAGGAGTAATGAGAAGTGTGTATCAGATCCTGGGGTGCTCAATTGTGTGGGAAGAAAAAAAGGAGAAAGAAGAGAGCTGTCTAGCTACTGGTGTCCAACTGAGACCAAAAGAGAAAAGAGAAAGGAGTAAGAGAGACAAGCATTTGGAGAAAGAGGTGCACAAAGGAGTGTGGTTTCAAAGTCTTAGAAACCACATACCATAAGAGTAGATCCCCCAAACAGACTTCCAACGGCACCAGCGCCTATTTTTCAAGTGATCTGTCATGCCTATGCACTTCACGTGTATGCCTACACTGTCCACTCTCTGCTCCCCCTGGTGTCACAACCTGGCTATGCTTCTGCCATATACACATTCAAAAAGTATGTACCGTATTTTTCGGACTATAAGACGCACCAGACCATAAGACACACCTAGGTTTTAGAGGAGGGAAATAGGAAAAAAAATTTGGACTATAAGACGCACTTTTTCCCTCCTCTAAAACCTAGGTGTGTCTTGCCGGAATCCCTCCCTCCAAGATCGGGATCGCCCTCCCTAGGGTTACCTCCCCTCCCCCTGGCCCTGTCACCACCTCTTCCCTTACTCACGCGATCTTCCCTGGTGGTCTAGTGACGTCGGGGCAGGAAAGAGCCCCCTCTTTCCTGCCCAGCGCGCTGCTCTGCATCCTCCTGTATGCTGCCTGTGATGATGGTCTCGGTGAGATTCAAAATGGCCGCCGAGACTTCAATTCTCGGCGGCCATTTTGAATCTCACCGAGACCGTCATCACAGGCAGCATACAGGAGGATGCAGAGCAGCGCGCTGGGCAGGAAAGAGGGGGCTCTTTCCTGCCCCTATGTCACTAGACCACCAGAGAAGATCGCGTGAGTAAGGCAAGAGGGAGGGCGGGTGGCCTGCTAAATCTCTACCTTCGGACTATAAGACGCACCCCCCATTTTCCTCCCAAATTTTGGGGGAAAAAAGTGCGTCTTATAGTCCGAAAAATACGGTATATACAGGCATGTATATTTATTTATTTATTTATTTATTTAGTATGACATTTATATCCCGCATTATCCCAAACAGAGTTCAGGTTCAATGTGGCTTACAATCCAGTTAGAAGCAGATACTATCTCTGTCCCTAGAGGGCTCACAATCTTGGTTTTTGTACCTGAAGCAATAGAGGGTTAAGTGACTTGCCCAGGGTCACAAGGAGCTGCAGTGGGAATCGAACCCAGGATGTTGGGATCAATACATAAGCATCATCATGCTGGGACAGACCAAGGGTCCATCGAGCCCAGCACCCTGTCACCGACAGTGGCCAAAAGAACAAGCAATTTGTCCCGCCCATCCTAGAAATACTGTATTATTCCCTCGTCCATTCAATAACATTGTATGGCTTGTTCCTCCAGGAAGCTGTCCAACCCTTTTTTGAAGTCCGTTAACTGCCTTAACCACCTTTTCCGGCAGCGAATCCCAGAGTTTAACTACGTGTTGAGTGAAGAAAAATTTCCTCCGATTTGTTTTAAATTTACCACACTGCAGCTTCATCGCATCCCCCTTGTCCTAGTATTTTTGGAAAGCATAAACAGATGCTCAACATTGACCCGTTCCATTCCACTCATTATCTTATAGACCTCTATCATATCTCCCCTCAGCCGCCTTTTCTCCATGTCCCTCACTGTGTCCCGCTGTAACTTCCTGTTTCCGCGAGGGCGGGGCACAGTGAGGGAGGGCCCGAAGGGAGGTGATCTACTGCTTTCACACGGAGGTGAGGCGCTGCCAATTTGAATGCAGGGGCCCTGGTGGTGGACGGAGGGGGGCTGTCGATGGGGCTGGAGATGGGTGGGTGGAGACTGGGGACTGCGGTGCCAGCAGCCTGAGAGCAGAAGAGGGAGGCGACAGTGGTAACGATTGGGGGGTGGTGGCCCCGGGGGGGGGGGGGTAGTGGTGGCAGGGGCCTTGGGGGCAGCCTTGCCCCGGGCCCCGCTCAGTCTCTCAGCAGCCCTGCCTACAGACCCTATCCCCCACTCCCTGACCCACTCCCCAACTTACTGGGAAGTCCCTGGGGTCTGATGGGGTGGGAGTGATGCCAGCCTTCAAAATGGCTGGAGAGGCTTCTAGTGGTAATATCACAGTATTAGTGCTAGGGGACAGGCTTCCATATGTGCTTATATGTGGAAACCTGACCTCCTAGCAGTAATACCACAATATTACCTCTAGATGTCAGCTGCCATCTACACATGGGGATGCTTCTAAAATAAGGGCCATAGATGGCAAAATGAAGGTGGGGGTGCATTCTGGTTAGTCCTTCAAACTGTGTAAGTATTTCATATTTTAGAATAGTGCAGTACTTTTACCCATCATCAATTATACCTACTTTCCAAGTCACGAATAACCTGTGGCAAACTTCTTTGGACCTGGGTTGAAGGACTACTTAAAGGGGGAATAGGGTTTTGTTTTTAAAGATTGCTATCAGAGGCTTGTGATCAATTCCTGTTGCAATTATGTCTCAGCCACAGAGGTCATGATGAAAACGTTGGCAGGCAAACACAATGCTGAGGCATTCTTTTTCAATTTGGGTATAATTTTGCTTGGCTGCAGTAAGTGCCCTGAATGCAGAAGCTACTGCTTGACCTTCTTGCATTAAGCATCAGCCAAGCCCATTTTTTCTAGTCAGTTTGTGTCACAAAGGCTTGGTGACATCATAGTACGTCAACACAGGAGCAGCAGTGACCAGTGCTTTACTACTACTACTACTATAAACCATTTCTATAGCGCTACCAGTCGTACGCAGCGCTTCACAATTTAACATGAAGAAAAGACAGTCCCTGCTCAAAAGAGCTTACAATCTAAATATTTCCTGCACTGTCTGGCCATGCTTTACCCAGAAGTCTTTTCATCTCTCAGACAAGGCATGAATTTTATTAGGTAAATTACAACCCCAGTGAAGAGCTGCACTGATTTTACATCTGCAGGCAGTGACATATCAAGGTAAATCCTATAATCTAGACGCCCAAATTTATGTGCCCCATGACCATGTAAATGTCTAAATTACTAGCACTTATGATCCTGTGAAAGCGCCAGCAGGGCGTGGCACACCTAACATATCAGAAGATCAAAAACAATTATCATATAACCCAAGCGTAGGGACTCTCTGACACAAGAACATTCAAGCACATGCATACAGTGGAGAAAAAACCTCAGTTGAACCACCCAACCAACAGCAGGTTTAAAGCGTGAGCCCAATTCACCATCACAGGGAAAAAAACTCCACTACTATCTAAGGTGCAAGAAATAGCTTATCAAAGTGTCAATACAGAGTCACCAAGGCTGGGATAAAGTCACAGAAAAAACAATTATCCAACAGGCATCAAACAATGTTCTGGTTTAGGCATAACATAATGATGAAATAATACTCATCACTCAGTCTTCTTATTCTTCAATCCAAAGCCCACCAGCATGTTCACAAATCCCATATACCCAACAGGGATTCCCTGTTTCGCCGAAGCTGTGTCAGGGGTAACGTTAGGAGAGATAATCCTGTGTCATAGCCACGAAATCTCAAACGCCAGTGGGTGACCTAACTTATATCACATGTAAGTTCAAAGAGGGCATATTCATGGATGGACTGGCATGGGCAGGACATGGGTGGGGCTCCAGTTATATGCGTAACTTACAGGCAGGACTGGTTTTAGGCAGACTGGGGCCCGGGGCAAAAATTAAGGAGGGGTCCCCTCCCCCAATTTCCCCACCCACCACTGCTGCCATATGCTTTAAATGACTTCTTCGCACACAAAACACAGATAGGCCTTCACCAAATACAGAACAAGGGATCAGAATCACTGCAACACTGAAGAAATAAAAACAGAAATGAATTTCCTTTTTGTATTGGACACAATTGGTAGCATCACTACAGGGGCTCAGACCCACCAAAATTAGCCATCACCCTTGCTGTGGATGGCAGGAATCCTCAAGCTGTGCCAACTGAAGTCCACCTCCTCTTGTCCGGCAGACAGAGCTTTCCAAGCTCTGCAGCTGGTGGCTGTGTCTGCAAGCTGCTGCCGCTGCCATTGCTGGCCTCCCCCCTCCCCCATGCATGCTCAGTTTTCATGAATGCATTAAAACCAAGAATTCATGGGCGTGGGTCAGCAGTGGTGGCAGCAGCTCAAGGACACTGTCACTGACTGCAGAGCTTGGAAGAATTCTGCTGTCAGAGCAGCAAAGGAAGAGGAAGTCCTCACCTGGAGAGACCTGCAGATCCCTGCCAGCTCAGGTATTTATATTTTGCATTCAGGTGCGGGGGCAGGAGGCAGGGAGAGAATTTGGTGCCCACCCACTTAAGTTCAGCCCTGTTCCTTCCCCCCCCCCCCCCCCCCAAATCAACCATCTGGCTATGCCAATAAACACAATACAAAGTCATTTGTGATACACAAATCCCAAAGTTAAATATAGCACCTGAGTCTTAAAAGACCCTACAAGCTCTACTATTACCCGTGGCCAAATACCTCAAGCTTGCAGTTCATCTCTGAACTGAGAGAAAATTAAACTAACCTTGTCTCCAAAGTTCTAAACTAGGGAGAGGAAAAAAAACCTAAAAGGATTTTAAGACTCAGTAACCAGACAGATGGTAAGTACAAGTTACTAGTTGTTTATTTAAACCCAATTTGGGGTATAGAAAATGTGGTGTTGTTAACACATTAGGTTCTTTTGTTGCATAAACATATATTTAAATATTAACAACAGAAATTTCTCTAACAGGTGCAGTAATATAGCTTAAGAGCAACAGTGAAACCATCAGATATGTATTGACCGAAGTATCTTATTTGCTCTCTATAGTTATAACTTTCCTTTATAGTGTATGTCTCAAGAATTGATTCTTTTTGAACTAATTTATGTCTTTCAGGTGTGAACACCCAGATCCAGTCTCTAGAACAGCTAAGTTAGATTAAACTCCATGACTTTTCAGTGTCCTTTCTTTAGCTGTGCATGGGAGTGCAGACTTATCTTTGGTCTTTCTTGGAGCTTCTTTCTTCTCCTTGCTTGTATGTTAGAGCTCAGGTTCTTTTCTTCCAGTTAAAGAAAATCAACAAAAAAACGTTCTTCCTGACTAACACCCTTAACTGGGATTCAGGGATAACTGTGACTTTCTAACTAACAAAATAAATAATAATTTTGTAACCTTAAATAGTTTTTCTATTCTTTTGTTGAGTACCCTAACTAAGAAAGGGCACTCATCATTAAATCCTGTAGTCACACTGCCCACAGCAACTCGGTCTCTCCAAAAAATCATTCAATCTTTCACACTAGCACACACCAGCAGATCATGCAGAACACACATGTTACAAGCCCAACCTTAAGCCTTGCAGACCATTTTTTCTAGTAGCTTAACTGGGATTAATCCACTTACACAAACCTGTTTTACACAATCATGAACTTGGTCTCTCCACCTCAGTCTTAACTGCAAAACTTTTAAACAGCACACAACCAAACAAAAAAAAAAATCAGTTTTAGTTCTTTTTTTCTCTTCTCAAATCCAGCAACTTTCACCTCCAGCTACTACTACTACTCCTATTTAGCATGTTTATAGCGCTACAAGGCATATGCAGCGATGCACAAACAGAAGAAAGACAGTCCCTGCTCAAAGAGCTTACAATCTAATAGACAAAAATAAAGTAAGCAAATCAAATCAATTAATGTGTACAGGAAGGAGGAGAGGAGGGTAGGTGGAGGCGAGTGGTTACAAGTGGTTACAAGTCAAAAGCAATGTTAAAGAGGTGGGCTTTCAGTCTAGATTTAAAGGTGGCCAAGGATGGGCCATCTGCATCATCTGCATTCAGTGCTCAAAAACTTGCAGAAAACTCCCTTTCATATACTTAAAAAGCACACAAATAACAACAACAACAACAACAAAAATCAGTTTTAGAACTTTTTTTTCTCTGCTCAAATCCAGCACCTTTCACCTCTAGATCACTTTACCTGCACTCAGTGCTCAAACACTTGCAGAAAAACTTACTTTAACATACTTTCTGTCTCAGAAATCCTGTCATGCAGTCAGAGCTCCCTCACACACATCTTTACTCTTTGGTGTCCTCAGCCCCTTTCTCCACTTCCAGTCAGGGTTGCCAGGTGGAAAATATTTTTCCAGCCTAAAGGAGCCCAAAATCCAGCCCAAAACCCGCCCAAACTCAAACCCCGCCCCTGACACCCCCGCCCCCGCGTCATCACCCCCGCCCCCGCCGTCATCAACCCCGCCCCCGCCGTCATCGGCCCCGCCTTCCCCGTCACTAACCCCGCCTTCCCCGTCACTAACCCCGCCTCCCACGTCACTAACCCCGCCTCCCACGTCACTAACCCCGCCCACAAACGTCACTAACCCCGCCCACCGCGGCCGAAAAAGCCACCTAAAAAAACCGCCCGAAGCACAAAAACCAGCCCAAAAAACCGCAACCCGCCGCGGGCAAAAATTTCCCGCGGCGGGTCGCGGAAAACCGCCCAATTGGGTGGTAAAACCGCCCACCTGGCAACACTGCTTCCAGTTCCAGATAAGCTGTTGCCAAGGGATACTGTGACTCAGAGTCACCAGCTGACCTCTGCCAGCCAATCAGGTTTCAGAACACAGGGTGTTTGCCTCATGGACCCTAATTTGCATTTTTTTTCACTGTCTCCATTTTGGAAAATAATTTTCCATAAAAAATAATAGAAAAGTTACATTTTTAGAAAAAAAAACATAAAATTTCTATACAATTTGATCAAAATATCCTATAATCATTAGTGCCGTCAAACCACACATACAGTACATTTTTTTATAATTTTAAACACACATTTAAAGACATTTACAGATTTTTATCGTAAATCTCTATCAAAACTTCTATAGCATTAGAGAAGTTCACTCTAATTAAATTCTGCATCACCCCACACATGCCCGAGGAATGCCCACTCAAAAAAAAAATCCAAAGTTTAGAACTGCGCATGCACTGTGCCACCTCCACAGGCTGACACTCGCCATTCTGCAGCTTACGCCCAGCAAGGAAACAGCGCTCCTTGGCCGGGAAGCATCAGGGGAGGTCGCAAACAGTGCGACTCCCCCCAAGAGACCCTGATGGGCACCGGAGCCCCTCCCCCCTGGAACAGCCCAGGACTGCCTCCAGAGCCACAGGTAAAAAAAAAAAAAAAAACACCGGGTTACATAAATTCCAGTTAATAAATTAAAAATAAAACACTTTTTTCTACCTTTGTTGTCTGGACATTTTATTTTTCTGTCATGTTGATCCTAGTTTCTCCATCTGTTGCTAATTCTCTTTCCAGTGACTTTTGTCCATTTGTCTTATCTTCTCTCTCCTGTCTTGTTCTATTCCTTCACTACACTATACCTTTTTCTGACATATTGATCCTTCCCTTATCTGTCATCTCCTTTTTTTTCTTTTCAGCTTCTCTATCCACTCAAACTTCATCTTCTTTCTCACCCTCCTTCTTTTAATTTTTCAGCTACCTATTAACTTTCCATTTTTTCTCTCATTCCTTATCTGTCCCATTTCCCATCACTCCTTCCTCAGCCTGCTATTCCCTCCCATCTTTTATCTACCTTCCATTACTACATTTCTACCTCTGTATTCACTACCCCCCTGTCACTAATTATCTTGCCATCCCTTCTTGGCCTGTCCCACATGGTTCTCGTCATTCCCACTATTTCCCCTCCCTCTCTCTCCCTCCCTCCCTCCCTCCACTCTTGGAGCCCAATATTTCCTCTCCCTATCCACCCCCACCATGGCCTAACACTCCCTGTCCCTTTTTCTCCACACCCTTATCATCTTCCTGTCCCATCTCTGTACCCTCTTGCTCCCCCCCATGATCAATCATCTCTCTTCCTCGCCTCTCTATGGTCCAACATTGCTCCCTCTCTCTTTCCTGCTACTGTTGTTCCCCTCCCACTCTATCCCACATAAGCCAGCATCTCTCTCTACCTCCTCCCCTCCCATTGTTCAACACCTGCCTCTCCTTCCCTGGGTCCAACATCTTTCACTTTCTCCCCAACTGCCCTTCCATCTAGCATCTCTCCCTCCCTCCCCACCACTCCTGAGTCCAACCTCTCTCTCCTCCTTCCTTCCCTCCACCCCATTACCATCTCTCTCTCCTCTTTTCCTGTTCCCAGGCCCATCATTTCTTCAGCCACCATCCCCTCCTCCCAGTCTACTTTAGCCATCTAATCGGTTTACAATCTAAAATCATTAAGGAGGGGAGTGTGAAAGGGAAGACATATAACAACAGTGAGGAAAGAGGGGGCAGAATTACAATTATAGATAGCAAAGCGTGGGGGGGAGGGGAATGTACAAAAGGTATGCTCTGTGTCTCCCATGGATTACCTATAGGGTTCTGAAGAGAGTAGTTTAGTCGAAAGCATCTTGAAATAAGAATGTTTTCAAATCAATTTTAAATTGAGTCATTGAGGTTTGAAGGCAGATGTGTGGGTAGGGAATTCCAAAGAAGAAGGCCCTGGTCAGAGAAAATGGAATCCCTTGTGTGTTCATGGATGATTTCTTTATGAGTAGGAGTATAAAGACGATTCTGATTGAGGGATCTAAGTGTTCGATGGGGAGCAACTTATACTTAATTTGGTGTGGAATGGGTAGCCAATGTGCTACTTTTAGGTGTGTGTGTGTGTGTGTGGGGGGGGGGGTAATATGATCATATTTGCCAATATTCTCCGTAAGCCTCAGAACAGTGTTTTGGATTAATTGTAGCCATCTGAGGTCTTTGCCTCTGATTCCTTGGTAGAGCGAATTGCAATAGCTGAGCTGTGAAATTATGAGTGAGTGAATTAGTGAATGTTGAGTGCTGAAGGATCTAGTAAGGGGCAAATAGATTGAATTAGATTAAGTTTGTAAAATGAGCGGTGATTAATCTGAGCAATCTGAGGGCAGAAAGTTAGAGCAGTATCAATCATTATCAAGACTTTTGAGGCTTGATGACTTAAGGCCCCAATATCTTGGAGTACAACCTTGGCACACCAATCACCCGAAGTCTCTATTATTTTTATGAAGTCTCTTTTATTGAATAAATCACAGATAATTTACTCACAGATAGATGTTCTGAGTTGCTGCTCCAGGACACAGAGAATCCTTAATCTGAGAGCTGTTGGGGGTGAAGATCTGAAGAGAGGTAGATATATTGCAGGGGGGGAAGGATAGTTGAACAGGTAGAAATGGTTCAAAGCTGGGTGAGTGGAATGTGTGATATCTCATTAGGGAGGAGATATCTTCAAGGTAAAAAACCAGGTTCATTACAGGGAGTTTCAGCAGGACAAAGCTGTCTGGAATGAGATGATCCGTGCTCCATGTCTCTGGCTAGATGGTGTTGGAATGCCTCATGGCTGAAAGGACAAAGAGGTGTTGAGGCTTCACACAGGCTCAGGGAGGAGCAGATAGAGACCAATGGGGACAGAGCCTGCCATCGGGTAGCAAGGGGTGGCCCTAGAGGACGGCTCTCGATTGGGGGGAAAGGTCATACCTGGCTGACCTCCCAGGTCAGAAATAGTGAGAATGACCAGGAAATGATAGCAGGAAGACAAAAGAGCCAAGCTTGGCAGAGAGAGGGAGGAGGTCTGGGCAGCCTCACAACCAGTGGTAACAGTTCTTACACAGCCAAGCGAGTGTGGTTGTACTGCCTGTGAACTACATTACCCACAGTGCATTGCTCATGTATCTTTGCAGTGACAAAGTGCAGCAATGATAGTCCTTAGAACTGAGAATAACAGTAAAAGCATTACTCACATTTTAGGATCACGTTATAAACTAGTGCGAGGCTGTCGGAGGACAGAACAATCATAACCCCAACAATATGGGTAGAGTCAGTTAAAAGAACTGGACTGTTGGAGAGGGTGATCAGCAGACATAAGGTTTTTTCGAATTCCTTTGTGAAAAGAAATGCCTTGGATTTAGCTGGATTTAAGACAAGTCTGTTATTATTTAAGTTTGATATTTCTTGATGATTTTTATAGTCAATAGGGCAAAGAAGCTGTATATCATCTGCACAGATGTACAGAGTAAGATCTAAAGATTGTGCCAAGGTGAGCAATGGAGTAAGGAAGATATTAAATAATGTGGAGTGCAAGATATATCCCTGAGGAACACCTGACGGTGGAGTGTAAGGAGTAGAAATTACAGTGAAACAGTGCACTGTGTAAGACCTGTCTGAGGGATATGATTGGAACCATTTGTGGGCAGTGTTGACCAGATTGATGCTATGATTACATTGGAGTAGAATAGATCAAAAATCACAGAAAGGTCAAGGGACAGAAGAATCCTTAAATTTAGTGTGATCGAGATGATAATGGATAAAAGTGGTGATACAAAAAAGAGCTGTTTCCATGCTGTGATGCTGACGAAATCCAGTCTGGTTTGAAGAAAAACATGTATAGTGTTGATGAAATATAATTTCAGTAATTTTTGCAAGAAAAGGTAGATTGGCTATAGGCCTGTAATTGTTCATATCGGGGATAGGTTTGGATGGATCTTTGAGTTTAGGGTGTTCAGTAGCTGTTTTCCATGCAGATGGGACTATACCTTCTGTAAGGCTGTTATTGATCATAGTATGAACAAATGGAAGGACTGTGGTAAAGAACTTTTTAATGTATAGTGAGGGAAGGGGGTCAATAGGAGCAGTGGTGGTGTGAAGAGCTTTTATAATCTTATCTAAATTTGCCTGTGTCGGAGGAGTAAACTTGTTAAGTTTACATGGAAGACTGGTGTAAGCACTGCTTACTAAGTAGATTGTATACTGGGGTTGTTGCCAGTAATGTTAAAATTAGTTCGTAGTGTTGCAATCTTGCTGTGAAAATGGTCAGCTAGGGATTGTGGGTTTGGAGGAGGGGTTGTTACGGTGGGAGAGAATGGTAAGTGGTAAGGTTCTTTAAAGTTCTACATAACACTGCAGTGTTAGGAGTGTTGGTAATTTGTATGGAGTAGTAAGTTTTCTTAGCTTGTAAAATGGCCTTTTTATACGCATAAGCTGTATTTTTGAAGCTAGCCAGTGTTTGAGAAGATGGATAATGAAACAATTTGCGTTTGGCTTGTCAGAGTTGTCGTTTAAATGCAAGAAGATCCTGGGTATACCAAGGTTCACTTCGGCGTCATGCGGAAAAACGATGTGGGTAGTTAATGATGCAATAGAGTTCTATGCAGTTCTCAGAGAAGTGTTCTATCGGTTTATTTGGTCTTCTAAGGGTAATTGTGAGAAAGAGTCAAGATCTAGAGTGGATTGTAGGATAAGTGTGGTTGCAGAGATTTGTTTGAGGTTGTGAGAGGTAATAAGTCTGTCAGATGGCTTATGTTGAGATTGTGGGGAAATGGCAGTGGAAGAGAATGAGTGAGTGATCAGTCCAGGGCAATGCATGGAGAGTTGCAATCTGGAGGGATGAATGAATGGAAAGCATAGAGATAATAAGATCTAAGGTGTGACCTTCAATGTGAGTGAGTGGCGATATATGTTGAATGAGGTTCAATTCATGCAAGAGAGCCTTGAGGTCTTGTGAACAGGGGGAGAAAGAGTCATTGAAATCACCAAGTATAGCAGGATGAGGAGATGATAAAAATTGGTCATTAAGTAATAATTGTACCTGCTGGAAAGAGGCTGCTGATAAAGGAGGGGGACAGTAAATTAATAGGAAATCCAGGGGTGGGGAAGTTGTCAGATGAAAATATAAATGATCTATAGCGAGGAGCCAGAGCTATCTGTAACTTCTGGGAGAAGATGACTGCAATTCTTCCACAGCGACAATGAGGTCTGTTATGGTAGCGACAGAGGTAGCCTGGAGGGGTGTCCAGATTTAGTATGATGCATCGGTGTCCTGTACGCAGGTTTTGGTTAGACCGAGAGAGTGAATGTCATGTTTTTAGATAAGGTCTTCAATGAGAAAATGTTCACCTTGTGTAGCAAGCGACAGTTGAGGATAGCCATGCATAATGAGTGTGAAGGGGTGGAGGGATTAGAGTAGGAATTAGAACTGGAAAGAGAAATAAGGTATCTTACCTTGCTTGCAGTGGCAGGAAGAGAGTAGAGTGGTGGGTGGTGCCCCCAGTGTACTGGAATGAGGCGATTAAGGCACAAAATAGCAGTTATAGCTATGAAAAAGAAGAATGTATGGCAAGTTAAGGGATTTGGAAAAGGGGTCCCTAGAACAGTAATTTTAAGGTACACACTCAGGGTGCACACAAAGGCATGCACAAAGGAACACACCATGCTCCTTGTGCGTGCTCCTTTGGCGCATGCACTTGGCGTGCACCTACGTAGTGTGTGCCACTAAAGAGGTTGATGATAAATACATTACTAGACCTGGCACTTCCAGTGGGGGCAGTACTACGGAGCGGTGGCTGCTCCATTTGCGGCAGTTCTAGCAGGAAACAGTGGTAGAAAATTCCTGGAACAAGCCTAGCATACACAAATACAGGGCAACAGTCAAGCAAAAAGTATTTATTTGGGGAACTCTGTTTGCTATTTAAACTATTGTGCAAGATCATAACTGCATTACTTGCAATCACAGTACAAAATAAATAAATAAATACAAAGAATGCAAAGAGAAGCCTCCTTCCCCCAGGATTACCTTACATTCCTTGGTGGTCTAGTAGTATTGTCAGGGCAGGAGTGATGCCCCAGTCGCGGCAGCCAATTTGATAGTAGAGCCGGCATGGGCAAGAGTAACTGGGGATCATTCCGGCCCCAGTTACACCCCTAGACCACCAGGGATTGTAAGATAGGCTAAGGGGAGCCTACATGTGTGTGCAGGGGGGGGGGGGGGAGACAAACAGAACAAAACGTTTGACTTCCACCCAAAACACATAAAATGACCTTTTGATCTATGGCCAATATGACTGCCAGCGTGTAAATGTTAGGCCCGACCGGGTTACGTTAGTATGCTATACTAGAACCTGGGCACCCTGGCCGATCAGTATTGCTGCAAGCCTTACTGTGCACTCACTGTTCTGCAACCCACCATATTCCGGAATATCTCTTCATTCTAGGCAGGAAAACAGTGCAGGTTTAGAAACTTCTGGCACCACATTTCAGGGTTTTAAAAAAAGATACATTAAATGCATTTGTGCTAGGGTTGCCAAATTTTTGGCAAAGAAAAATCTGATACCTGCCTTGCCCTGCCCCATGCCCCTCCCTTGTCTAATGTCCCTCCCCTAGTCCCTTGCCACACTCACTGTTGTACCCTTCTCCACCTCTACCACCAATTGTCCACACTAAAGCTGCCATCTCAGAAGAAAAAACCTACATGTATGTATGTTCTATGATTATATTACCAACTTGACATAAGAGAAACAGAGCTCCAGTAACCAAACCCTGGTACCATGCATCAGAAGTTGCATCAAAGAAAGCGGAACCAAGCAGAGAGAAGCACTAGGCCAGCTGGAATCAGCGTATCTTCAGCATTCCCTCAACTTGTTGGTTTTCCAGCACTGAGAGGGAGGAAGGGATGCCGCTGGAGCCAGAGGGGGGAAGGAATGGAGAAAAGGAGAGCTGCCAAACCCGCAGGAGGGAAAGGAGGGAGGGAGAGACAACTGCCAGACTGTGGGGCAAGGAGCCTGGAGCAGCAAAAATAGCCAGCTTTTTGGGTGCCAGTTTTAAGTGTTTGCCGGCAGCTGGCCTGGCCTTTGGAAAACTGGCCAGGACAGCTTAAAACTGTCCAGTTAGCAATCCTACTTTGTGCACAGCTGAATTACAACTAAAGGTTAAAGGTGACAACAAACTGGAAGGAAGAATGCAATGAGATATAACAATGAGCCACTAGGTGGCATCAGCATAAATTAACATCTGTAACACCTTAGGGCCCTGTTTACTAAGGCGCACTAGCGTTTTTAGCGCGTGTACAAAATTAGTGCACTAACTGTATAGGTGCCCATAGGAATATTGTGGGTGCCTACACAGTGTGCACTAAAGTGCCTCAGTAAACAGGGCCCTACATATGTTTTGGGGGCTTATTAAAGGAGCTTTTTTTTTTTTACATTTGTACCCCATGCTTCCCCACTCATGGCAGGCTCAATGTGGCTATGGAAGGTTAAGTGACTTGCCCAGAGTCACAAGGTGCTGCCTGTGCCTGAAGTGGGAACTGAACTCAGTTCCTCAGGACCAAAGTCCACCACCCTAACCACTAGGCCACTCCACTCCAGCTTTAGGAACATACAGAAGTATTGATTCAATCCAGATGGAAGAAAATCTGATTTTTTTTTTGAGTCTGTAAACAAGCAAATGCTATTGGGTTGAAGCGTTCTTTCTGCTAATTATGAATTTAAATACAAAGAAGGGATTGCTGATAGTCCTAGTGTCTCTGATAGAAAGACAACTGTTTGTAAGAGCACGTCAACACTTTATTGATGCTGAAAGTTTAAATGGAAATAACAAAGAAGAATGAGTTGTTATACTGAGAACTTAAATAACGCCATTTATTTTGTGTAGAGGAGACTGTTTTCTGTGATTCCTGCTTTTGAGATTACAATAAACAAATCACAAAGACAGATGTTTGATTGAGTTGGAGTGCTTTTAGAGGAAACAGTTTGCACATGGACAATTGTATACACGGTTGACAAAAACATGAGATCAGGATGGCCTGAAAATTTATGTTGCTGACAAGAAAAACCAAGGAAGTTTCCTGCAAAATAGAAGAGTTTTTATGAGAAATGGTATATTGTTTTTAATGTGCTTGTAAGATATTGTTCTTAATGAGGAGGGGCAATTTAAGAGGTCATCCATGATTGTGGAGGAGTGGTTAGTGCAGTGGGCTGAGAACTTAGGAAACTGGGTTCAGTTCTAACTGCATCTCTTTGTTACCCCAGTGTCAATCTCTTAACTCTCCATTGCCCACTAGGGATGGAGTGAAATACCTGCATATCAAGCATATAAATGGCAAGTGACCGACTCACCTGCAAATGCGCAGTAGAGACTTCCCTCTCTGTCCCGCCCTCGCGTCAAGACGTGATGACGTCAGAGGGTGGAACAGAGAGGGAAACGGAGTCGGAGTCACTGTCTGTCGGACGCTGCCGCCTGGAAACGAACATCGCGTGCACCAACCTCCACCCTCACCCCCATCCCCGCCGCCGCTCCCGCCCTCCTCCGTATCGGGCCCCCTGCACTGACCTGACAGCGCCTCTCACCTCCTAGCAGTACACAATTGTCTCTACAAGTTTATACCTGCACTGCAGAATGTGTCAATGTGTTTGTGTAAATGCATAGTTCATAAAATACATGTGTACATCACAATTCCTTTGAAAATACATCCTAGGAGTGCCTACATGCAGATCATGTGAAAGTATGCAAAATCTTTTGGTGCACCTAAGTTTTATGTTCAGGTCAGGGGCGTATCTGAGGTTCGGCGGTAAGGGGGGCAGGGGCTAGAGTGAGGGGGCACATTATAACCCCCCGGCCGCCGTCCCCCCCCCCCACCGTTGTTAACCCTCCCCCGCCTACCGCCAACCCTTTCCCCGCCTACTGCGGTCACCTACCCCCGAGGTCCGCTCCAGCCGTTTTTTTAAAATATTACTTCAGCTGGCGGGGGACCCCAACCCCCGCCAGCCCAGCCGAGGTCTTTAACTTTTTCATCCTCGTGCTGTTAAACCTGCAATGCATCCTTCCAGTTGGACGGAGTTTGACGTCGCAGCACGTTGACGTCCTGCACATACAACGTGCTGCGATGTCAAACTCCGTCCAACTGGAAGGATGCATTTCAGGTTTAACAGCACAAGGATGAAAAAGTTAAAGACCTCGGCTGGGCTGGCGGGGGTTGGGGGTCCCCCGCCAGCTGAAGTAATATTTTAAAAAAACGGCTGGAGCGGACCTCGGGGGTAGGTGACTGCGGTAGGCGGGGAAAGGGTTGGCGGTAGGCGGGGGAGGTTTAACGGCGGTAGGGGGGTCCAGGGCGAAATCTGCGGGGGCCCAGGCCCCTGTGGCCCCACGCAGATATGCCCCTGGTTCAGGTACCCCTGCACCCCTGCATAATTATATAAGAGTTATTTCTATATGTAAAACATTCTTCATACATGGCAAAAATGCATTGTAAAATTATCTCCACCTTCTAATGGGCTTGATTAAGACTGAAGACACCATTTGTGCTGTATGCTTACTCCACCTTTTAGTGATTTCATTTGTAAATGTGCCTAAACAAACAACCCAATGAGATACAAACTACAAAAATTGACTACACCCAAAATTAATATAGTTTGCTTAATAATAAAGTTGTTTTACATCCATTGGTCCTGTACATAACATATTAAATAACTGAAACCTCAAATCTCCCAAAAGGGGAATTTACAACAAATTTACCACCCTCTATCACAGTGGGAGTCAATTCTTATCATTGGTTCCTAGGAGGAAAAAAAGAACTCCCATTGTGATAGAGGGTGGTAAATTTGTTGTAAATTCCCCTATCGGGAGATTTGAGATTTCAGTTATTTAGAGGTCCTTTTACAAAGGCACGGGAGGGCTAACACGTGGGTAGCATGTGCCCAATTGGCACTACCGCCAGGGTAGCGTCTGTGCCTGATGGTAATTAAGATTTTGGCATGCACCAAATCCCATGGTAGAAACTTTTCAATTTTCTACCACAGGAGGCATTCCTGGTGGTAAGTGGAGGAGTGGCCTAGTGGTTAGGGTGGAGGACTTTGGTCCTGGGGAACTGTGTTCGATTCCCACTTCAGGCAGAGGCAGCTCCTTGTGACTCTGGGCAAGTCACTTAACCCTCCATTGCCCCCTGTAAGCCGCATTGAGCCTGCCATGAGTGGGAAAGCACAGCATACAAATGTAATAAAAATAAATAACCGGCAGCACACCCACATGTGAGCCATTACTGCTAGGTCAATGGGTGGTGGTAAGGGCTCAGGCATAAATAGGCACACACTAGTTTTAATATTAGTGCAGGCCCATGAAAAATAGCCTTTTTCCCAGTCACTGTAAAAAACGGCCCAGCATGCGCTTAAAAGATGTGCCCACCCTACCACAGGCCACTTTTTTACCACGGCTTTGTAAAAGGACCCCTCAATATGTTATGTACAGGAACAATGGGTGTAGAATAGCTTTATTATTAAGCAAACTATATTAATTTGGATTATAGTCAATTATAAATGTGCGGCATCATGCCATAGTCTTTAAAACAGGGCAAAACTTCATCATTCCTACAACAATGCAAATGCCATGAAATGGGTGAGTATAGAGTTAACTGAACAGAGGGCTAATATGTACAGCACTGCGTACATCTAGCAGTGCTATAGAAATGATTAGTAGTAGTAGTAGTAATAATAAATGATTCTAGATCATATGCATGGCTTCAGATTTGCATATTGTAATTTTAATGATACATGGTTTTGTTCACGGGAAGTTCAATGCGTTAAAGCATTTTTAGTGGTTGATCCCTGATGCAGGCATTTCTGTTGCCGAAATATTGTTGGTGTTGGATTAGCAAAAGTAGTGAAGATACATGCAATGATTTCTCAAGATGAATATTGATAAGTTTGGATGTTATCTTATTAAGATACTAGTAAAAAAAAAGCCCGTTTCTGAAACAAATGAAACGGGTGCTAGCAAGGTTGTCCTCTAATGGCAATTATGTCTTTAAGGGAACTGTTAGGAGAGAGTATGTGCGAGAGAGAGTGAGTGAGTATGTGTGAGAGAGTGAATGAGTATGTGTCAGAGAGTGAGTATGTGTGAGAGAGGAAGAGTATGTGTCAGAGAGAGAGAGAGTGCGTGATTGAGACAGAATGTGTGTGTCTGTTTGTGTGAGTGAGAGAGTGTAGTGTGTGTCCCGTGTGCGCCAATTATGCTCTCTCCCCTGCATTCATCCATATGCAGCAAACGTCCTCTGTGCCCTGCCCCCTTCATCCATCCATCTGCAGCATCTCTCCCCTGCCCCCTCCATCCAACGTGGTGCAGCAATTTTCCTCTGTCCCTTGCCCTCCCTCCTACAAGTGCATCAACTCTGCATTCTCCCCTGGCCTCTCCTCCATCCACCCATATCCAGGGCCTCCCTCCCTCCATCTCTCTCCCCTCTGAGTTCCAGGACCCCCTCCCTCCCCTCCCCTTTCAGTTCCAGGACCCCTCCCCTTTCAGTTCCAGGATCCCCCCTCCCCTCCCCTTCGAGTTTCAGGATCCCCTCCCTCCCCACCGAGTTGCATGCCCCCCATTCTTGTTCAAGTTCCACACCCCCGCGCCTCCCTCCCTCCCCTTCAAGTTCCAGGATGCACCCCTCCCCTCCCTCCGAGGTCCACGCCCCCTTTCCTCCGACTTCCACACCCCCGCGCCTCCCTCCCTCTCTCTCTCTGCCCTCCAAGCACGACCTGTCCTCCAGCAGTCCCTCGCCTTCCTAAGTGCTGGGTGTATTTTAAAACTTCTTACCTTGGGGTGCGGCGTCCACAGTGAAGGTGAGCGGTGTTTCAAACTGCCTTCGCATGTGTCTCAGCTCTGCCTCTGGTCCCGCCCTCATTTCCTGTTTCTGGGAAAATGGCAAGGCCAGTTCAAGATGAAGTATGCATATGTTATCATATACTAGGAGTTTATCTTGTTAGGCAGACTGGATGAACTTTGCAGGTCTTTATCTGCCATTATCTACTACAAATGTATAACAGCAAGAACCAAAGAAACTTCCTGTGGGGTAGATATATCATTATGTGTATGTAGACTTGTTGGGAGTCTAAGGAGCATAACCTGTCTTCTTTGCCAAACAGCAGAATAATGGTTGCAAAATGAATTCATCATTAACTTTTATCAAACCAGGTATCTGTTGAAGACTCTCATATGTAAGATTGGTCTCAAACCTCTTGATTTCTTCTGAAGTAAGGTGTATCTAGAATAGAACCCTTTGTTAACTTCATATTCCAGGAAGTGCTCTGTTGTTCATAACTGGAGAAAAGCCTGCTGTCAGAGACTGATATGGTGGATATCCTGAACAGATAAGCAGATCGGACAAATCAGAAGGGATCTAAGAGGAATGAAGCTGATACTTGGTGTTTTATTCTTAACACCCAGGCATCTGATATGATTAAAGGCCATATCTCTTTGAAAAGCTACAGCCTGCCTCCTACTGGAAAAAAAAAACTGAGAAATGGGGAGAAGACCTGGTTACATGGCTATTTCAAAAGATGTTCTTAGTTGGGAAATAGGTTGAGTTTCAATTGTCTTCTCTCTCTTTGCCAGGTTTGTTGAGGCTTCTGCTGTTGCTGGTGGTGCTGATACTTGTGTCTTGGGTTTTGTTGACAGTCCTTTCTTTGAAACAAGAATTATTTTCTACATAGATATAGAAGCTTTCTTTCAGGGACAGCAAAATACCTTTTTGGTTGAAGCAGCCAAACAAACTGTTCTGGAATTTTCTGGTCTTTTCTTTTAGGTCTGCTTATTTATGTGAGTTTCCACTGATAGTGACGAGACAGGAATTTCAGGCTGACCACAAACTGACAAAGATCATTGCCATGACATTCCAACCAACTGTCTTGTTACAAACAAACTGACAAGACCCCCCCCCCCCTATTGTTGTGACATTCCAACTGTTTGTTACTGAGCAGAGGTGTGGCCCTATCACAGGACTCCTATGTACTTGCAGGATTGCTGATTGGGTGATATATGATGTGGTCCCTTGTGACGGAAAGCGCATATAAGTAATTGCTCATCTAAAGAGACTCTGAAATAGTCTGGCTAGCAGGAGAGTTTCATATCCTTGCCACGGCCTATTTCCAGAGGGAGGGTCCTCCCCCCCCCCCCTCTCACCTTATAAGAACTAATTCTTTACAGGAAAGAATCTTTCATTCTTCCTTTCTTTCTCTCTGTTCTGTGACCTTTGTATGACAGTGAGGAATAAAACTTTCCTTCCTATTCTTAGACTCTGTTCTGTAAAACTACTAATGCCAAGAGCCAATAGTATTTCTTGTGCTGTTGCAGTGAGAAATAAAGATTCCTTTTGGTTTTCTAACTTAGCCTGAGTTTTTTTTTAAAATAAGAATAGCAATCAAACGCAGCCAGTACAAAACCAAAATCTGTCCCTGCCCCTCCTCCAAACTCCTTAACTGCTGGTGTCATGTAGGGAAAATGTTTGTTGGTATGCCCTCCCTAGCCCATCCTGTTACACTGCCTATGGCTTTTGGGGAAGTAGGATGACCTGTTGCAGGAGAGAGTCTGGAGAGTTGAGCAGTGATCTTTTATGAGTTGACTGTTTAAGAATATTAGAACAAGACTGTTTCTTTGACTCCTTCATTGAAAAGATTTTCTCCTATGCAGGGGACAAACAGTAGTCTGTTATGAATGCTCTTCCACAGCCACACAGCCCTTAACTAGGTTAATGTTCTGGCTCCAACAAGTACAGAGGAATTAAGGGTTGATATGTCAAAAGCTTCAACTGCAGAGCGTATTAAATTCTTTTAGCATTCATCCACTTGGTAAAATAGATGAATGCTATGTGTTCCAAGACGTTATCTGTTTCCTGAACATATAAGGAATAAGCAAAGGCTTGAACTTCATGCACTGGTGAAGCCTTACTAGTGAGTCATGATTCTGGAGCTTAACATCACAGTTTGGAAAACCTTTCTACCTACCAAATCCAACATCTTTGGTTCTTTACATGGAGGCATGCTTGACTATTCCCTTGAGCATTTTGCTTTTTGAAGGTAGGCTTAGCAACTACCAAAAGGTTGTGATAGTTGGACCAAGTTAAAATCCAAAGTAGATTGAATGGTACACAATATAACAGAGTTTGCCACATCCTAGACTGCAACTCCTTAAGGGTGTTCTGTGTGCACACCACTGCAGAGGAAGAGAAGCATTTCTAGAGAGAGAGGGAAAACATGTCATGGGTGGAAGAGAGGGACGAGGGGAGAAGAGCCTGTAGTGGGAGAGAGGAAGTGGGTGAGAAGAGAAAAAGTGTGTCCTGACGTAACATTGAGAGATGTAATGAAGGATCAGGGGGTGGAGGACCTAAAAAGCAGTGTTAAGAGATGGGACTACAGAATGAAGGCCAGAAAGAATGTGGAAATGGGAATGGAGAGAAGTTGTGGAGGAGGAATAGGAAGCTGGATAACGGGGTAAGAGAAAGAAGAAATGCCCTAGATGTCAGAAGGGAGTTACAAAGAAGGAACTGGTGAAGGAATGAGTAAGAGAAAGGTAGATGAGGACCTGGGAAGGGATGAGTACAAAGGATGGAAATAGGGAACTAGGGAGTTAGTGAAAGACAAAGGGAGAATGGAGTGGAAAAGGAAAGATAGAGACAGAGAAACAAGGGACAATGGGAATTTAGGAGGAGAGAGGAAATGGAAAGGAGATGCTGAAAAAATTAATTTAGGAAAAGAATCACCCAAGGAAAGTGGAAAAAAAATTGGGATCAGCCCAGTTCAAAAAATAAAATGGTAAGACAACAAAGGTAGAAAGAAACAAAAACTTAAAATTTTTAGGAACTGGAATGCGTCAGCTTTGTGAACAGTGCGTCTTTCTATTTTTGGTATTTTGTAACATACAGAAGGATTTTGGTTTGTGGTTTACCATACTACATTGCTTATAGAGTCTGGCTTCCTCAGACGTTTCCATTTCAGTTTTTGTCTGTCTGGTTTTTGGGGGTTTTTTTTACATTTATGGTCTCTTATTCTGTACTGGACAAGGTCTGTCTGTGTTCTTCATGTGTGGCTGAAGATTCTGCTAGCCTGTATTTACTGTGTAGGGATCTGCAGCAGTCCAGCTGGTTCTAGTTAGTAGTTACCTAACAGTAGCTGTCCTGGTGCTGTAGGGCCTGGTGTAATATCTACCGTGTGCCCTACATCCTAAGACAGAGATTTTCATTATTTTTCTAGTAGGGACCATGGTGGCAAAAAAAAACGTCAGTGCAAGTCCTTGCTGCACAAAGCAGATGGCACAGTGGGCACAGGGGTGGGGGCGGGGATTTGTCCTCCAGTGACACAGCTATCCTGATGGGTTCCCCTTCTGAGTTGGTCAGCCTTGCCGCTCAGGCACATTCAGAGTAATTTGTGTAAACCACCCCCTCTCCCCCAACACCACACATGAGAAATGCTTCAGTGGAAGATGGTGCAGTAGGAGACCCGACACAAAGAAGACACAAAACTGAAAGGAGCGAAGGCTAACGTGGCACTTGCAGAAGGAATGTGTCAATAAAACGAGGCAATGGCACTGCAGCCAGCAGCTGCGAATTAGACTCAAGTGAAAATGTAGTTAAGCATTAATATTGCTGTCACTATTTATTGAGAAGGACGACGTGTACAGGATAAAAAACCTAGAGGAGAATTGGAAACAAAAGTATGAACAATTAAGAAAGAAAGCAAGATACAAGATAATGGGGAAAAGAAATGGATCTTCCTGTCACGCATATCATGAAAAATACACAATAGAGCTGCTAACAATTAATCTATCGCACGCTACAAGTTATATTATGACTGATTTTTCTGGTGAGGGAAAGCGGAGGCAATGAATAATTTGGTACAGTGTTACAGAGTTTATTATCCGGAAGTTGCCAGCTCAAATCTGGCTAAGTTTGACCAAAAGCCACTATACGCAGTGCTGCCAGACTGTACGCAGTGCTGTACAAAAGTCATTGCTATCTAACAAGTATTGGTCTACTTAACTAACCTCTCCCATATGCACTGAGGGAGGAGGGATGATTTGAAGTTGCTGGAGGGATGATTTTAGTGCTGGGGGGGGGGTTGAGTCAGCCCCTCCCAGTCCCTGTAACCATTCTTCTCTGCGTTTTCTCTCCCCTGTCTTTTTTCCCCTCTCACTACAGCAGCGCCACTGCAGCACATCTGATACACTATACATGAACACTTCTAGTGGTAGGGATTGACCCTCCAAACACTCGAAGCTCACTCCTCCTGCCTTCACCAGCATCTCTTTTACTCCTGTACCGTGGCAGTCTGAGAGCAATCTTCAACCGCTGATCCTTTATCTTGTGCCTGCTTGAATGAACACCACTGCATTTTGTTTCTGTAGGCATAGCTCTGATTCATATCTGCATGGATGAATGGACAAACAGACAGAATGAATCTCGACAATAGACAGCATCACCTAATGTGAAACACGACTGAAAGGGATCACACAAATGTACCTTCTCTTTCAAAATTACTGTAGATATAAGTTTCCCAACATTGAAAGTGTTTTGCTCCAGCTTTTGAATATCCAGTTATTTTTAAGCTACTTAACACATAGCCACTTAAGTCGACATTCAGCACTTAAGTGGTCATGGGTTAGCTGCGCATATAGATAGGACAGACTTTTAAGTGGTCCCGTTTATGCGCTAAACCTGCCCACTGACTAGGCCCCTGGAACACCCCCAACATAGCTGGCTTTGAATTAGGTGCTAACCGTGAAATTAGTGGCTAACCCCAAACAAGCGATTTATCCAGTCAGAGGACAACTAAATCACTTTGAATATTGGTTCCTTTCTTTTTGCTTTATTTTCTTTTCAGGACTAATGAAAAATAAAGTCTTCCATGTAAGCACCACTGTAGCACACAGACACCTCCATC
Organism: Microcaecilia unicolor; assembly: GCF_901765095.1. Classification (NCBI taxonomy): domain Eukaryota; kingdom Metazoa; phylum Chordata; class Amphibia; order Gymnophiona; family Siphonopidae; genus Microcaecilia; species Microcaecilia unicolor. Next base: position 300,171,278 of record NC_044033.1, read on the forward strand.
ACAGAATAGGGACAGCACAGGCAGCAACACTGCAAATGTGCATGTCTCTTCCTTCTCTAAGAAGGCATTCACAGGGGAGGGGCATAGGTGGGGCATAGGCAGGGCATGAGCGTGTCTCTCACTTCTGTAAGAAGGCATTCACGGGGGGGGGGAGCATAAGTGGGGTATGGGTGTATCTCTAACTTCTGCAAGAAGGCATTCACAAGGGAAGGGCATAGTGAGGCATGGGTGAGCATAGGCGGGGCATCAGCATGTCTCACTTCTGTAAGAAGACGCTCACAGGGGGAGGAGCATAGGTGAGGCATGGGCATGTCTCTCACTTCTGTAAAAGGCATTCACAGGGTAAGGGGCATAGCTATGTCTCTTCCTTCTGCAAGAAGGTGTTTACAGGAGAAGGAGCATAGGTAGGGCATGGGCATGTCTCGTCCTTCTGTACGAAGGCATTCACAGGGTAAGGGGCATAGGTGGGGCACGAGCGTGTCTCTCATTTCTGTAAAAGGCATTCAAAGGGGGAGGGGCATAAATGAGGTATGGGTATGTCTCTTCCTTCTGCAAGAAGGCGTTCACAGAAAGAGAAGCATAGGTGGAACACGGGCGTGTCTCTCACTTCTCTGCCTAGCTTCCAGAATACTGTAAATTATGCACATAGGTGCCATATTTAGGCATGTGTATTTACGCCTGCTATTGACATGGCATAAGTGCCTAAATGTAGGTGCATCAATGCTGACTTATTTTGTTATTCTATAATGCAAATTATGGAGGAAATTCTATATATGGCACCGAACATTAGGCGCTACTTCTGCACTGAATTTTCAAAACAGAAAATCATTCTAAGAAAGCAAGGCACACAAATGGGGCAGAAACGGTAGATCTATTTATAGAACAGCGCCTAAGTGTTTCAGCAAAGGTGGTATGGTCATGAGAGGGTCAGGGTGTTCCCTTAACATGTGCATAGTGTTATAGAATTTGGGGGATCTGCACCCAACTTGTATGCCAGAATTTAGACCTGGTTTCAGTTGGTGTAAATCCTCATGCCCAAAGCTGAGTGTGGATCTTAGTGCTACACACTGTTCTATAAAGGGCATCAATTCTGGAACATCCGTTATAGAATACCATTCTATACCAATTTTTTTCAGTGCCAAATTTTGATCGCCATTTATAGAATTCCCCTCTATCCCCCGGATTCTAAATAATGCACCTAAAGTTACGCACGGTTCCATGTGTAATTCTAGGTGTATTCTGTAATTACTCATTAGAATAATTGTTTTAACAAGCTGTTAAGTGTTGTTAACAGCTCTTAACAAGCAATAACAAGCACTAATTGGCAAAAATTAGAATTTGCACACATACTTTGCTAAGTGTATTCTGTAATGTACTGCACCACCTAAATTCTAAAGCCTGCAGACAAAAAGGGGCGTGGAAATGGGTTGTTTCATGGGCATTCCAAAATCTACATCTGTTGTTGTAAAATACGTGCCAGTGCACGTAAATCTACGTGCAGGGATTTACACCAGCTTTTCATTGGTGTAAATGGATGCGCGTAGATTTAGTCACATGAACTATGCCTAAGCGTATTCTAAATACTGCGTGTAGATTTACACATGGTATTTAGGATACGCTTAAGCATAATTGCCTAACGCTTGTTAATTTTAGGCGCCATATATAAAATTGGGCCCTCTGTGTGTAATTACCATTATAGGCTTACAGTTCACATAAATTGGGTCCTAAATTGCAGTGCCTAATTATAGAATTGCTCCCCCTAATTCTATAAGAGTTGCCAAAATTGTGTGTGCAATTTAATTGAATAACAAACCAATTAGTGACAATAATTAGCTTTTTAACAAGCTAATTGTTGATGTTAATTGGAATCAATTAAGACATATGCACATACATTTAGGCGTGCCATCTGTGCCTAAATTTTGCACGCATCTCAAAAAAGGGAGTGCAGAAATGGGAGAGTCATGGGTGGTGCAGGGCGGGTCATGGGTGTGGTTATACATGCATATAGAATAAGGAGGTTCTACGCATAAATTTAGGCAGGGGAATTTACACCACATTTTCCTTGATGTAAATAGATGTGCCAAAATTTGCATGTGACCCCCGGGACTTAAGCGCTATTCTTGAGGCCTGCACCTCTTATAGAACAGCGCTTACATAGGGTTTTTCGGTGCCGATTTTTTAGGCACAATTTATAGAATTCACCCCTTTATGTGTTAAATATAGATTAGAGGTGAATCTTTTACTGGTTTGTTCACCCAGTGAAGTATCATATGAGTATGGAAATTAGGTGAGCCCTCTGGTCAAGTTCTTCCCATCCTCCCTCAGTGCCTGCACAGACGTAATATTTCCAATACCTAGTGAAATATACACCCAGGTTATTAATCCATATATCATTGCTCTTTCAGCTCAGTTCTGCTATTACTGGCTGCTGGGTTCATCCTCTGCAGTATAAACCCCAACCTCATGCAGAATTGCAGATGCTACTGCAAGAGCTGGGCTATTCCTTCTCAGACAAGCCTGCAGCCAGGTGTGACTCTGCTCTAATATAGCAGGGTTTTCTTCTGATTCTAATAATGTAGTCAAGATAGAATCTTTCCTCCCCTAAAGATGAATGTTTTCACGCTCTCATCAAGTAAATGAGTTTCTGTGGCAACATCCAACTATCGGATCTCTGGTCACCGACATCCCCTTCTGTCCTTTTGTGCAGTGCAGGCAGCCACAGCACCTGAACAAAGAGACAAAGGAAAATATGTAGCCATAGAAGTGATAGTTTAGTTTATTAACATTTAACATACCACTCAAACTAAAAGAATAAGCAAAGTAGGAAAAGAACTCCAGTGTTTGACAGAAAATGTAGACAACACTCAAACTAATTAAACAAGGGTTAAGAGAAGGACAAAAAGAGAGGTGGGATGGTAATTTGGGGAAAGAAAGAAAAAAGGGAGTAGGGTAGTTGGAGATTAGTGACGACCATGTAAATAGGCTGGTCATCAAATAATAATGTTATAAGCTTGGTCGAAGAGCCAGGTTTTTATTGCAACTTTAAAGTTTTTGAATGATGGCTCAGTCCTGATAGAAAGGGGAAGAGAATTCCAAAAGGAAGGGGCAGTGAAGAAGAAGGCACGGTGACGGGTGGATTCAAGCTGAGCAAGATTTTGTCCTGGAAGTACCAAACTGTAATCATTTATAAAGCGTAGTAAACATGTCGGGGAATAAGGGATAGTTAAGGATGCTAAGTAGTCAGGTGTTCCTAATCTAAAAGCTTCAGTAAGTATGAGAAGATTGAAAATAATACACTGTTCCATAGGTAACCAATGGAATTATTTTCAAAAGGGAGGTGGCGTGATCGAATTTCTTTGAGTGACAGATCATTTTAATAGTGGTGTTTTGAATTGTTTGTAACTTCTTGAGGTTAACTCATGAGCAGCCTAGATAGATTATATTACAATAGTCCAATCTTGAGACCAAAAGGGATAAGATCAGGGAATGGAAAGTATTCTGATCAAAGCATCAACGTATAGTACATAGTTGGCGAAGCACAAAAAAACTAGTTTTGGAGAGAGATGATATTTGAGGGGAAAAGTCAAGTGGGAGTCTAAAATGATTCCTAAATACCGAAAGGAATCAACTGATGAAATGGATGTACCAAAAAGAGTCAAAGTAGATGTAGGGATAGATAACTTCCAGGGAACCAACAAGGCACAGTTTTTTGTTTATTGAGCACCAATTTGTGATCTGAAAGCCATTTGGTGACTAAATCTAGACACTGATGCAACGGCCATAGCACAGGATTTAATGAACTCATAGGAAAAAGTAGTAAGATGTCATCAGCATAAAAATGAAAAGAAACACCAGTAGATTGTATAGAGCAGCGAGAGGACTGAGAAATAGATTAAAAATGAGGAGTTTGAGCCCTGGGGACAGTGTTGTTCAAAGTACTAGGTCAAAGTACTTAAGTAAAAGTACAATAAAGAACACATTAAAAAATTTACTTAAGTAAAAGTAAAAATGTTAGGGCCATGTTTACTAAGGCTCGCTAGCGTTTTTAGCACACTCTAACTTTAGAGACACCCATATATTCCTATAGGTGTCTCTAGTGTTAGCGCACTCTAATTTTTAGCACTCGCTAAAAATAGCGCGCCTACAGCACGGCTTAGTAAACAGGGCTCTTGCTGCCTAATATAATACTTTTTGAGTAAAAACTAAAAGTACTGTAACTACAGTGAATGCAACTATTGTTAATATTTTTATCCCTCAAATTTTATTGCTCTACAATTCAATCTACTTCACATTTAGTAAAACTAAATTTTGAAAATGACTATCACTCATGTGAGTGAGCTTGTGAGTCTTTAATCCACCACAGCTAAAAATGTGTTCAAGAACTGCACTCCAGGAAATGGATTGTTCAGTCTGATAAAGCTCCTTCAAATTAGGCTAGGCTGCTATATTACTGATGCCTTTTAACTGGGTCTACAACTATTGATCAAAGGAATCTCCATCTGAAACATTCCTTATAGCAAAGAATGTTTTATCACCATCGCTGTCATTATCATCTGCATTAGTAGTAGTGTTAATTCATCACTTGCATCTTCCTCTTCATCTTTGTTATGATTGTCATGCTGTCCAATTACAGAGAAGGCTTTCACGAAATCATTGTCTGTTGTCATCCTATTTTTCATCTGTTTCCTCTTGAATTTCTTCAAGAACTAATGCAAGAATGTCATATGTATGGAAATTCTTCAGTCTTAAGGCCAGACAAGCAGACTATCAATCTAGTAGATGCCAATGTAAAATTTTCCGTGGGATGTCCAGCAGTCTGTTGTGATAGAGACATATGTCTGTTCACCAAGAACTGCAACCAGCTTCAGCTTCATCTCTGCTTCAAAGTGACCAAACTTATCACTGTTCTGTTTGCCTGGAGATTAGTAGCCAGTTCAACAAGCACAGGCAACTCTATTGTTCTCATAGGTTGTATTCTCTGAACACCAACATTTAAGATGAGATGATCCTCTGTTTGTGTGACGAGGTTTGCAGTAGCAAAATCCTGTTCCAGTTTTGCTGTTTCATTTGGTTTGCTGAGGAATCATCATTTAGGTCTCTCTGCCACTTTTACTTTTTTACTTTTAACTACAAGCATCAGAATTACGCCTATCAGCCTTATTTTCGAAAGTGATGGGCGCCCATATTTCGACCCAAATCAGGAGATGGGCGCCTTTCTTCGGTGGGCACCCAAATCGGTATAATCGAAAGCCGAATTTGGGCGCCTTCAACTGCAATCTGTCGCGGGAACGAACAAAGTTGACGGGGGCATGTCGGAGGTGTGGTGAAGGCGGGACTGGGGCGTGTTTATCAGCCGAGCAGACATGGGTGCCCTCGGACGATAATGGAAAAAAGAAAAGCGTTTTTAGTGAGAAGTTGGGTCACTTTTCCTGGACCCTTTTTTCTCACAAACAAGCCCCCAAAAAGTGCCCCAACTGCCCAGATGACCACCGGAGGGAATTGGGGATGACCTCCCCTGACTCCCCCAGTGGTCATTAACCCCCTCCCACCAAAAAAAAAGAACTTTAAACACTTTTTTTGCCAGCCTGTATGCCAGCCTCAAATGTCATACCCAGCTCCATCACAGCAGTATGCAGGTCCCTGAAGCAGTTGTTAGTGGGTGCAGTAGACTTCACCCAGGTGGACCCAGGCCCATCCTCCCCACCTGTTCCACTTGTGGTGATAAATGGGAGCCCTCCAAACTGCCCCCAAAACCCACTGTACCCACATCTAGGTGCCCCCCTTCAGCCATAAGGGCTATGGTAATGGTGTAGATTTGTGGGCAGTGGGTTTAGGGGGGGATTTGAGGGGCTCAGCACCCAAAGGAAGGGAGCTATGGACTTGGGAGGTATTTTACTTTTTGTTTTAAAATGTTACAAGTGCCCCCTAGGGTGCCCGGTTGGTGTCCTGGCATGTGAGGGGGACCAGTGCACTACGAATCCTAGCCCCTCCCATGACCCAATGCCTTGGATTTGTTCGTTTGTGAGCTGGGCGCCTTCGGTTTCCATTATCGCTGAAAAACGAAACCGCCCAGCTCAAATCCGCACACATCCGATGCATTTGCCCGGCACAAACCGTATTATTGAAAAAAAAGATGGGCGCCCATTTCTTTCGAAAATACGGTCTGTCCCGCCCCTTCACGTACCCGTTCTCGGACATAGACGCCCATGGAGATGGGTGTTCGGGTTCGATTATGCCCCTCCACGTGTACTAAGCGGTGCTGTGGGCACGTTAGCGTTTTTAACGCGCATACATGCTTTATGTACGTTAAATGCTAACGCACCTTAGTAAACATACCCCTTAATTAGGTTGAGTCATGTTGACGGCGCGGGGGGAGCGAGAATGGAGCCGGTGCCAGCAGAACTCCGTTTGGGGGAGTGGTCGCTCCCCTGGCGCACCACCTAGCTACGCCGCTATGTACAAGTAAAAGTAACAAAACTTTTACTTAAGTACAGTAACTAGTTACATTTACTTGGTTACTATACAACACTACCTGGGGAACACCACAAAGTAGGAGACAAGAAGTGGCTGAAGAAGTTGAAGACCCAGAAGTAATAACCCTATATGAGCGGTTAGAAAAGATTAAAACCAAGAGAAAACTGCTCTTGAAATACCAAGAGATGAAAGTTGCAAGAGTAACAAATTATGATCAATCAGGTCAAAGGAAGCTGAAAAATCTAAGGAAATGGCTAAGACTACATTATGTATATCCAGATGTGAGTATATTTCAGAAAGGACTGTAGTCAGAACAATTTCTGTGCTGTGATGGGCCCGGAAACCAGATTGTCTTGGATGAAAAGCAAGAATTTTTTCAGAGAAAGAGAATAATTGTAAACAGACTATCTTTTCTATTATCTTAGAAAAAAACCATACATTTGAAACGAGTCGATAGTTTGAGGAAAGTTGGGGATCAAATGTAAGCTTTTTCAGAATAGGGCGCACGATGGCAACTTTCCATGAAGATGGTGTCATTGCAGAAGTTAGATCTGCATTGATTATAGTGAACACCTTTGGTAAGAACTGCAGCTCAGGTATCTTTAACCAAGATGAAGGGAACGGGTCCAGAGAACAAAAAGTGGGTCTTATGGAAGAGACATGTCTGAAAAGTAGACCAGGAGGAGCGTCCAATTGCTGGTTCAGGATCTTGACTACGGAGTTGAAAAAACATTTAATCTGATCTATTTACGTTCAGCCCTATGGAGTTCCCTCTTAAGTGAATGCAAATTGTTATGGTACCAAGGTTTTATAGTAGAGAAGACATGAGTTCTAGACTGCATTAGGGGGGCAATCTGATCTAACCCTGAGGTTAATGTTTAATGTAGGGTGAGGTTTGATCCTTAAGGCCAAGGTTATTGAATTCAGAGGGGTAGGAAAAGAGAGAGGAGGAAATGCGGTTAAGATCAGCACTGGCTAGATGTCTAGACCAAACTGGAGTGTTGAGAAAAAGAGTAATGATAGAAAAATAAACCAAAAATTGATCAGACCAAGGAAACTGAGAGGAGAAGGCAGATGGGGGAAAGGACTGAATTTACCTGAGAGATAACCATGTCTAATATGTGGCCGCCCTGATGAGGGGGGGGGGGGGGGGAACAACCCACTTTTATAGGTCTAGGTCTTCTAAGAGAGACAGAAAAGATTGTGATCGAGGATGTGATGGGGCATCAACTGGATGTTAAAATCCCCTAGAATAAGGCTGTTTGGATAACGGACAGTTGCATCCATGATTGTCTGAAAACATGATGTGTCCCACTGGGCACAGGTCAAGGAAGGGGGGTTAAATAGAAAAGTAGAAGAACCAGAGGGGTGGGTGCACAAATACGAACAACAAGAACCTCAGGGTATGGAAAAGAGGGGCAGAGCTTGGTAATCTGTAAATCTGTAGAAAACAGGACAGCAACATTATTTATTTAGATTTATTAATTATCTCAAAAATGGCCAAAGCAATAATTCAGAATTACCCAGGTGAATGAGTTTTGGATGTTGTCTTCATTGGAAGTAATTTTACAAACCTTTATCATGCGTAAAAGGCCTCACATAAAATTAGGTCATGCTTAAAAGTACACATGGTGCAAGTAGGTGTGTACTGATAGAAAAGGCATGGCTGGGGAGGAGTTTGGGCAAAGAGGCAGCGCTGGAATTTATATGTGCAGTGTACCACGGTACTGTGAAGCTACCACTAGAAGTTGCAGCAGCCATCCCATTAGGGGCAGGAGTGTGTAGGTTTTGCTCCTGCCTCCATTGCCCCTGGATCACCAGGGACTTCAGGTAGGCCTGAGAGGGCCTTCCTAAGTGGAGGTGGGGGGGGGGGGGGTTAGAGGGCTTTGGGAGGTGATCATGGCTTGCTGGGGGGGGGGGCTTCCTGCCTTGTGGGGAGGACCTAGCCTTGCAGAGGAGGGGAGAGGGTCTAGCCTTGCTGGGAGGTGGGGGATTAGGAGGAGCACATGGCACTTTTGACTTTTATGCAGGTGTCAGCTGATATTCATTGCCAGCACCCACGTAGCTAACCGGCCAAATTTAGGACAGCTTCACAGATATCGTAAATTCACCCAGTTAGCAATATGTGTGCCAGCACTGAATATTACCGGCACACGTATAGCTGTGTGCCGGCTCAACTCTGCACCCTGTACTGCCTCTAACCTGCACACTTCACCTATGACCATTCTGTGCTGATATTCAGTGTCACTGGCCGGTTAAATGTTGCTGAATTTTAGTGGTTATTGGCCACAGGCAATTTAAGCAGGCAAGAGAGCCTCTCCTACCCACTTAAATGACTTTGAATAATGGGTACTTCATTTTTACAAGTGGAAGTAAGTGGCAGAGTGAGTGATCCCAGCAACCAACAATCTTCCAGCCCTAGCTGGGCCCATCCTAGAATTCCAATCCCTAGGGTAACAATACTGAGTCTTGAGTGTGCTGCCTCCCCTGAAGTATATACCCCTGGTTTCCCCACAGAGCAAAAGGTGCCCAGTGAGAGACCCCAGACCAGGGGTCTACATACATATGAGATAAATTTGCCGATACATGTCTTCAACATACGCAGATTTATTTCATGCTTATTCATTGAGGGTATCTTAAAAACCTAACTAGCTGTCGGGCACTAGGACAGGTTTGGGAAGCCCTGACCCTAGAAAGTTAAAGCAGGCTTTTCCCCATTCTTTCACATCCTTGTTCTGGTGTGTGTAAGGGCTGTGTTGTGAGATATGCTCCTATATTCTACCTCTGGCTTTTAATCAGCAAGGTACAGTATGGAGGAGGGGGGGGGGGTGAGGGGCCATGAAGGTGTTTTCTCAGACGCCAGATGGTAGGGAACTCCAGCTGTAAATAGCCTCACTTAATGTTAACTAAAGTATGGTGGTGTAGGACTCTAGCTGGTGGCATTTGCATACAATTTACTGTAATAGTTCCTAATTGCTATGATGGTTATTTTGCTAAGGACGGAAAGCGTGTTTCTATAAGGAATCCAGCTTCTCACAGCTATTTTAAAACCGCAATCTATAATATCAGCGTTGATTGATGTAATTTGCAAGCCATTAGCTGTAAGCAGGGCTCAAACAAGACATTTCAGATGTCACTCAGATTAAATTGTAATGAGGAACTTTTGGGGGGGTTGGTTTTATGGGAAATGTTAAGGAGCTGTTTAACCTGCTCTGAGCTCACAAACAGTCTTGTGTGTGTGGAGTCTGTATTTAGGAATAACCCAGCATCGGACCAGCAATGAAGACAGAGCTATGAGTGTCATACAAAAAGGAAGGAGGGTCCAGACAATGGACCATCTCAGTTGTAGTTTTAAAGAAAAAGGGTCATGGGGTAGGGTAGTAGGAGGGTCCTTTATAAAATCAGGATCATATGTTTCTTAGTTCTATACTGTAAGGAGTTTTACATAAGTACATAAGTATTGCCATACTGGGAAAGACCATCAAGCCCAGCATCCTGTTTCCAACAGTGGCCAATCCAGGTGACAAATACCTGGAAAGATCCCAAAAAAGTGCAAAACATTTTATACTGCTTATCCCAGAAATAGTGGATTTCCCCAAGTCCATTTAATAATGGTCTATGGACGTTTCCTTTAGGAAGCCGTCCAAACCTTTTCAAAACTCCGCTAAGCTAACCACCTTTACCACATTTTCTGGCAACGAATTCCAGAGTTTAATTACACGTTGAGTGAAGAAAAACTTTCTCCGATTTGTTTTAAATTTACTACATTGTAGCTTCATCACATGCCCACTAGTCCTAGTATTTTTGGAAAGCGTAAACAGATGCTTCACATCTACCCGTTCAACTCCACTCATTATTTTATAGACCTCTATCATATCTCCCCTCAGCCGCCTTTTCTCCAAGCTGAAAAGCCCTAGCCGCTTTAGCCTTTCCTCATAGGGAAGTCGTCCCATCCCCTGTATCATTTTCGTCGCCCTTCTCTGTACCTTTTCTAATTCCGCTATATCTTTTTTGAGATGCGGCCACCAGAACTGAACACAATATTCGAGGTGCAGTCGCACCATGGAGCGATACAAAGGCATTATAACATCCTCATTTTTGTTTTCCATTCCTTTCCTAATAATACCTAACATTCTATTTGCTTTCTTAGCAGCAGCAGCACACTGAGCAGAAGGTTTCAATGTATCATCTAGATCCCTTTCTTGGTCCGTGACTCCTAACGTGGAACCTTGCATGACGTAGCTGTAATTCAAGTTCCTCTTTCCCACATGCATCACTTTGCACTTGCTCACATTAAACGTCATCTGCCATTTAGATGCCCAGTCTCCCAATTTTTCACAGTCCTCCCACGATTTAACGACTTTGAATAACTTTGTGTCATCAGCAAATTTACTTACCTCACTAGTTACTCCCATCTCTAGGTCATTTAACAGACCCCTGGGGAACCCCACTAACTACCCTTCTCCATTGAGAATACTGACCATTGAACCCTACTCTCTGTTTTCTATCTTTTAACCAGTTTTTAATCCACAATAGAACACTACCTCCTATCCCATGACTCTCCAATTTCCTCTGGAGTCTTTCATGAGGTACTTTGTCAAACGCCTTCTGGAAATCCAGATACACAATATCAACCGGCTCACCTTTATCCACATGTTTGTTCACCCCTTCAAAGAAATGTAGTAGATTGGTGAGGCAAGATTTCACTTCACTAAATCCATGTTGACTAATGTCTCATTAATCCATGCTTTTTAATATGCTCTGTAATTTTGTTCTTAATAATAGTCTCTACCATTTTGCCCGGCACTGATGTCAGACTCACCGGTCTATAATTTCCCGGATCTCCTCTGGAACCTTTTTTAAAAATCGGCGTTACATTGGCCACCCTCCAATCTTCTAGTACCACGCTTGATTTTAAGGATAAATTACATATTACTAACAATAGCTCCGCAAGTTCATTTTTCAGTTCTATCAGTACTCTGGGATGAATACCATCCGGTCCAGGAACTTTGCTACTCTTCAGTTTTTAGAACTGCCCCATTACATCCTCCAGGTTTACAGAGAATTCATTAAGTTTCTCCGACTCATCAGCTTCAAATACCATTTCTGGCACTGGTATCCCACCCAAATCTTCCTCAGTGAAGACCGAAGCAAAGAATTCATTTAATCTCTCTGCTACAACTTTGTCTTCCCTGGTCGCCCCTTTTACTCCTCGGTCATCTAGCGGTCCAACCAATTCTTTTGCCGGCTTCCTGCTTTTAATATACCTAAAAAAAATTTTACTATAACATATTTTCAAAGCACTTAGCCTTCCAAAGTTCCATAGGTTTCTATGGAACTTTGGAAGGCTAAGTGCTTTGAAAATATGTATGCTTTTGCCTCAAACACAATTTTTTTTCGAAGTCCCTCTTAGCCTTCCTTATCAGCGCTTTGCATTTGACTTGACATTCCTTATGCTGTTTCTTATTATTTTCAGTCGGTTCCTTCTTCCATTTTCTGAAGGATTTTCTTTTAGCTCTAATAGCTTCCTTCACCTCACTTTTTAACTACGCCGGCTGTTGTTTGATCTTCCGTCCTCATTTTTTAATACACGGAATATATTTGGCCTGGGCTTCCAGGATGGTGTTTTTGAACAGCATCCACGCTTGATGTAAATTTTTGACCCTCGCAGTCGCTCCTCTAAGTTTTTTTTTTTCACCGTTCTTCTCATTTTATCATAGTCTCCTTTTTTAAAGTTAAATGCTAACCTATTTGATTTCCTGTGTATACTTACTTCAAAGCTAATATCAAATCCGATCATATTATGATCACTGTTATCAAGCGGCACTAGCACCATTACCTCCCGCACCAGATCATGCACTCCACTAAGGACTAGGTCTAGAATTTTTCCTTCTCTCGTCGGCTCCTGTACCAGCTGCTCCATAAAGCTGTCCTTGATTTCATCAAGGAATTTTACCTCCCTAGCATGCCCCGATGTTACATTTACCCAGTCAATATTGGGGTAATTGAAATCACCCATTATTATTGTTTTACCCAGTTTGTTTGCGTCCCTAATTTCCTTTAACATTTCTGCATCCAGAACTACATCTCTGTGAGTGCCACTAAATCCAAGTCAACCTCTTCCATCATAGTCTCTAAATCCCATACCTTATTTCTCATACTACGAGCATTAGTTTAGACTGCTTGCTTTCCAGATGTTGTCCTTTTTTCCCCATTTCTCTAGAGATATTTAATATTTATTTACCTGAGAACCTGGTGGCTTTTTCACCCATCCCCAATGATTCTGGTGCATTTCAATACAGCTCTAGAGATAGGTTACAGCAAAGACATTCCAAAAAAAACCCAAAACTGTCTTTATCTGCTCTGCTAAGCTTGTGATTTTTGTGATTTGTTTACTGTTTGATTTCCTAACTAACTGCTATTGGCTATTTCTGGCTATTTCTAATTTGATATCTGTTAAATCCAAGTACTAGTTTAAAACTGCTTATTAGCTATTTCCTTTTGATATCTGTAAATTGGAGAACTGGGTTTAAAAAACTGCTTTAAAGTTGTATTAGATCTTTTGTCTGTTTCCCTAGAGTGTGTAGCCCCCCCCTCCCTCACCTGGTTGTAAAGCATAGGTGTGGCTAAGCATCTGCTGGTGAGAGCATTCCTTGAGGTCTCAGTTTCTGCCTGAGGAGTGGGACGCACACAGATAAGACTTAGTTATTTCTGACATTATTTCTGTGGTTTTGAGCATTTCTGGTGCATTTCAATACAGCTCTAGAGATAGGTTACAGCAAACACACTCCACAGGTCTTAAGCTTAAGCCCACCCACCCTAAGACTGATACTTCCTAAATAGCTTTCCTACATACACTACTTATCACTAATTAACTCCACCCTAATTATAACCCCATCAAAGTACACCTGTTCATACCCATTTCAGGATGACTTTTATTCTCTGTAATAATTGTGGTTCTTTAGTTTCAAAGCCAATCATCTGGAGACTTAAAGCTTGTCCTATCTGTCTTCAGCTCGCTAGCTTAAAACAGGAGCTCAGTAAAGTAAAGCAGGAATTGAATGCAATTAAAGCAGCTTCTAGGACTGCACAAAATCATACCAAATTCTCACCACTGCCTCAAAGGATAAAACCAGCTAAGAATAGATGGTTCATGGTAGGCTCAGGCAGACTTCGTTGTGACAAAGAAGCATCCACCCCCACAAGTGTTGCCCCTACAGAATTCTTTTGCTCCATTACAGCACTGTGACGTTACTGAAAATAGAACTGAGGCGGAAGAAAAGGCAATGAAGGTGGAACAAAATGATATGAAGGTACCCAAAGAGAAAAGACACCCCCAAATCACAAATGTTGAAACACATAACAGGAAATGTAGATGGAAAGCGATGACCACAAATGCTCGCAGTCTAAGCAATAAAGTTCATGACCTTCAAGCCCTGATGTTGGAGGCAGACTTAGACGTTGTTGCAATCACGGAGATGTGGCTCAATGGTTCCCATGAATGGGATGCAAACATACCAGGCTATAATCTATTTAGGAAGGATAGAGATGGTCGTAAAGGTGGAGGAGTAGCTCTGTATGTGAGAAATGATATCGCAGCGACTGAAATGACAGGGACCTGGGGATAGAAAGAAGCGATATGGATCACCTTAAAAAGAGATGATAGAACCTCTGTCCATGTGGGTGTTGTTTACAGACCCCTGACACAATTGGAGGAAATAGATAAAGACCTGATCGCAGATATTCAAATGTTGGGAAAGAAGAGAGAGGTGCTGTTGCTGGGAGAGTTCAATCTGCCAGATGAAGATTGGAAGGTTCCATCTGCGGAATCGGAAAGAAGTAGAAAGATCGTGGATGCTTTTCAAAGTGCTCTGCTCAGACAAATGGTGATGGAACCCAAGAGGGAGGGAGCAACGCTGGATCTGGTGCTCACAAATGGGGATAGTGTGTCAAATGTCCAAGTGGGTGCCCACCTGGGCAACAGTGACCATCAAACAGTTTGGTTTGATATGACAGCTGAAGTGGAGGGTGGCCACTCAAAAGTCCTGGATTTCAAGCATGCTGACTTTAGTAAAATGGGGGAATACCTGAGGAAGGAGCTGATGGGATGGGAGGGCGAACGAGAAGTGGAAGGACAGTGGTCCAGGCTGAAAGAAGCTATAAATAGGGCCACAAACCTTTATGTAAGGAGAGTAAATAAAAGCAAGAGAAAAAGGAAACCGATACGGTTCTCCAAGCAAGTGGCCGAGAAAATAAAGGCTAAAGAGTTGGCATTCCTGAAATACAGAAAAACTCAAGAATAGGAACACGGAGAGGAATACCGGATGAAACTGAAAGAAGCCAAGTGAGAGATACGATTGGCGAAAGCGCAAGCGGAAGAACAAATGGCTAGAAATGTAAGGAGTGGTGACAAAAATTTCTTCAGGTATATTAGTGAAAGGAGGAAGACTAAAAAGGGAATTGTGAGACTGAAAGATGCTGCGAACCGCTATGTAGATAATGATGAAGAAAAAGCAAATTTGCCAAATAGATACTTTTGTTCTGTTTTCACAGAAGAAAATCCTGGAGAAGGACTGCGATTAACTGGCAAAAGCACTAATGAGAATGGAGTGGATAGAGCACTGTTCATGGAAGAGTGTATGAACAACTTGAAAATCTAAAGGTGGACAAAGGCGTGGGACCGGACGGTGTCCACCCCAAGATATTGAGGGAGCTCAGAAAGGTTCTTGCGGGTCCTCTTAAAGATTGGAGAACGGCGGATGTGGTTCCTCTTCACAAAAGTGGTGATAGGGAAGAAGCTGGAAACTACAGGCCGGTAAGCCTCACTTCGGTTATTGGAAAAGTAATGGAAGCGATGCTGAAGAAAAGGATACTGAATTTCCTGGAAGCCAATAAGTTGCAAGATCCGAGACAATATGGTTTTACCAAAGGTAAATCGTGCCAAATGAATCTCATTGAATTCTTTGACTGGGTGACCGGAGAATTGAATCAGGGACATGCTATAGACGTAATCAACTTAGATTTCAGCAAAGCCTTTGACACAGTTCCCCACAGGAGACTCTTGAATAAACTTGACAGGCTGAAGATAGGACCCGACGTGGCAAACTGGATTAGGAACTGGTTGACAGACAGACACCAGAGGGTGGTGGTTAATGGAATTCGCTCGGATGAGGGAAAGGTGAGCAGTGGAGTGCCTCAGGGATTGGTGCTGGGGCCGATTCTGTTCAATATATTTGTAAGTGACATTGCTGAAGGGTTAGAAGGTAAAGTTTGCCTTTTTGCAGACGATACTAAGATTTGTAACAGAGTGGACACCCGGGAGGGACTGGAAAACATGAAAAAGGATCTGTGGAAGCTAGAAGAATGGTCTAAGGTTTGGCAATTAAAATTCAATGCGAAGAAATGCAAAGTGATGCACTTAGGGAGTAGAAATCCACGAGAGATGTGTGTTAGGCGGGGAGAGTCTGATATGTACAGACAGGGAGAGGGATCTTGGGGTGATAGTATCTGAGGATCTGAAGACGATGAAACAGTGTGACAAAGCGGTGGCCGTAGCTAGAAGGTTGCTAGGCTGTATAGAGAGAGGTGTGACCAGCAGACAAAAGGAGGTGTTGATGCCCCTGTATAAGTCATTGGTGAGGCCCCACCTGGAGTATTGTGTTCAGTTTTGGAAGCCATATCTTGCTAAGGATGTAAAAAGAATTGAAGCAGTGCAAAGAAAAGCTATGAGAATGGTATGAGATTTACGTTACAAGACGTATGAGGAGAGACTTGCTGACCTGAACATATATACCCTGGATGAAAGGAGAAACAGGGGTGATATGATACAGACATTCAAATATTTGAAAGTTATTAATCCGCAAACGAACCTTTTCCGTAGATGGGGAAGGTGGTAGAACGAGAGGACATGAAATGAGATTGAAGGGGGGCAGACTCAAGAAAAATGTCAGTAAGTATTTTTTCACAGAGAGAGTGGTGGATACTTGGAATGCCCTCCCACTGGAGGTGATGGAGATGAAAAGGGTAATGGAATCCAAACATGCGTGGGATAAATATAAAGGAATCCTATTCAGAAGGAATGGATCCTCAGAAGCTTAGCCGAGATTGGGTGGCAGAGCAGGTAGTGGGAGGCGGGACTAGTGGTTGGGAGGTGGGGCTAGTGCTGGGCAGACTTCTATGGTCTGTGCCCTGAAAATGGCAGATACAAATCAAGGTCAGGTATACACAAAAAGTAGCACATATGAGTTTATCATGTTGGGCAGACTGGATGGACAGTGCAGGTCTTTTTCTGCCGTCATCTACTATGTTACTATGTTTCTAGTTTAAAGCCCTCTTCAGTAGGTTAGCCAGTCTGTTGCAGAAGACACATGGAGGGGCATTTTCGAAAGGGACGTCCAAGTTGCGATTTGGACACCCTTGCAAAACAGCGAAATCCAGGGGTGGGGAAACTCATATTTTCAAAACAAGATGGACAGCCATCTTTCATTTCTAAAATATCGTCAGACATCCCTAGATTTGGACGTCCCTAAACATGGACGTTTCTGACTTTCGGCGATTTTCGAAACCAAAGAGGTCCATGTCACTCTCCTGCACCTGTGTGCTGGGACCCGGGTCATCCTGTTAGTGCAATCTCCCAGATCCTGACACACAGCAGCAGAAGAGACACAGACCCCAGTGCGAGGGCCAGGCCCGGGGAATCTTGTCCCTCCCCACCCCACCTCTCGGCTGCCCTGACTGTGAATGGGATAGACTACATAGGAAGTGTGATCCTAGGGGTGGGTGGGGGGAATGGGAGGGTGGAGGAACAAGAAAAGCCTAGAGCTTGTATACCATGTTTGAAGTGAAACCAATCTCCAATCCTGTATTTATTAAAAGGCCATATTTTAATAAGGACACACAGGTCAAAATATTGAACTAAGCAGAATATATTAGTGCAATCACCACACTTAGACAGAGAAAATATTTTAAATTTAAGGCAGAATTTTGCTGAACTGTTGAAGTCCTCTTCCAGTGTGAATGTGAGAACAGTTGGAAAGCAGGTACTCTCCCTGTGTTCCCTGATCACCCCTTGGGAATTGAAGTTCACTGACAAAAAGGGTCCAGGTAATATGTGCAGCTAAGGGTGTATGGTGAGAACTGATAAGAGAAAAGAGAAACTGCAAATATCCAGCTTTTTAATTGCTATCCTGAAAATTGCCAGTGATAGAAACCAACCCAATTTTCACCAAATTACCAGCTATCTTTCTAAAGTAGAGGTGTGCATGGGGAAATGATCTGGTCCCTGTCTCCACCCCATCCCCACCCCATCTCTATAATATTGTTACAATCCCCCCCCCCCTCCACCACCACCATCCCTGCAACCAACCCCCATTTAAAAGACCTTGCAAATAAAAATAAAACATTAAATGCATCCTATAATATGTTAAAATTTAACACAAAACACTAGGCATTACTTTGTTAAATATGCAAGAAAACCATACTCGTATTATTAACATTGCTTCCTTAAATATCAAAGTCTATAATGTTCTCACAGTCCATCATTCTGATGATGAGCTGGTGGCAGTAATTCTAAGTAGAGGTGCCCACAAGGACATAATCTGGTCCCCATCCCCAGTCAATTTTTTTCCATCCCCACCCCATCCTCATCATATTACTACCATCACCATCCTCATGGATTTCCCATGCACACCTCAGTTCCAAAGCCCTGCCAGATAAATGCCTATTTTTGTCGTACAATTTCAATCAGGTCCAAACAGGAGTTTTCAGCTTATAGGGAAGGACAGAAAGTAGATGCCTTGTCTTTTATTTATCTAAAACCAATAGAGCAACAGAAAAGACTACGACCTGCTTTACGATGCACGTTCAAAAATAAAGGATCTGGCCAAAACAGCTTCCTGGAACTGGGTAACTTGATGTCCAGGGCCAGTGCAAGGGTATTAAGTGCCACAAGTAAAAATTAGTCTGGCGCCCTACCCCCTCAGATTTCATTTTTAGGCTCTTAGGACCACAATTTCTGTGTAAATGGGCTGTTTTGAAAACTGCCCACTATCTCTGCTGATCAAAATACCTCATGTGCTTTCTTTATGTGGTTGTTAGGAGATTTTTTTTGTTTTGCTTTGACTGCGGCTGCTCTTTGCTGCTACCCTAGGCAACTGTCTATTCCTGCTAATGTTTGGGCTAGTTAGTGGCATAGCCACAGGGGGGCCTCAGGGGCCTGGACCTTCTCACTTTTGGCTCAGGCCTCCTCTGCTTTCATGGTTGTTGGGGATGCCAAACCCCCGCCAGCCAGAGACGTCTCTTGTATGAGTCTCGTTCAGCACAGGCAGGACTCCTGCAGGAGACTTCTTCGGCTGACAGGACTTAGCATTCTCACTAGCAAAGGTAATATTTTATTGAGGCGGTGGTGGCTGCCGGGGAAGAGGGAGAAAATACTAGGCCCCCTCAGTCCACTTTTGGGAACCCCCAAAAATGGACTTCTGGCTATGCCCCTGGGGCTAGCTCTTTTGGTAGCTCTGTGAGAGGAGAGGCAACCCAGGGTAAAAATGACTGAAATGCAAACATGTCCCTCGTCCCCCAATTATGGATTTTCTCTTAAATACTGGCTGGTTGCAGCCTGAACCAAACCACATGCAGCCTCATTATCTAACAGGTTGCCTAAAGATTGGTGCCAATTGCATGCGTCAGTTACAGCACTCAGTAGCATTCTATAACTTTAGACTGTAAATGCCAGAGGGTGTTCATGGGGGAGGAGCATGGGTGGGGCATGGATGTGTCTTTCACTTACTCATCTAAATTGCAGGGTACTGTAAGTTATGTGCATAAGTGCGGCATTTTGGCACATGCATTGATATAAGTAGGTATGCGTCATTGTAGCGAAATAAATGACGACTTACTTAAGTATTCTATAACAGAAATGATGCATAATTGCTGTTTATCATGTTCCCTACCTCAACGCAAGCAGCGTCCTCGGGCTGTGCAGGGTCCCGTCGACATGCACACTTGACTGGCACAGCCCTGAGCCATGTGTGTGTAGTTCTTCTGTGGCTGCAGGCTCCTTGATTGTTTTGCTTCCATGCACCTGGCTCTGCTCTCTCTCTGCCTGGCTTTCAGGCTCCTTGATTGCTTTGCTTCCACCCACCTTGGTCTGCTCTTCCTCTGCCTGGCTTCCCTTGCTTCTCTCCTATTGGTCTTCCGGTTCCTCCTTCCCCTGTTCTTGTCCTATGGCTGTGCCCCTTCTCCCTGCTGATGTCAAACGCCAACACTTTATCAGCTGAGCTCTCCCTAAACTCCTTGCGTCGGCTTCTACTTTGGTAGGTGTTACTTGCTCAGTAATGTGCTTCTCCTCTACTTTGTTCTTCGTTGCTGACTCTGCCTGTACCTGGATTACTCTCATGTCTGCTGCCTGCCTACTGACCTTGCCTGTACCTGGATTACTCTCGTGTCTGCTGCCCAGGGCCGGTCTTAGGCAGAGGCGACCGAGGCGGCCACATAGGGCCCCGCGCCTAAGGGGGCCCCACGCAACACACCTCAACTCTGCCTCG
Source organism: Microcaecilia unicolor (assembly GCF_901765095.1). Lineage (NCBI taxonomy): Eukaryota > Metazoa > Chordata > Amphibia > Gymnophiona > Siphonopidae > Microcaecilia > Microcaecilia unicolor. The sequence continues at coordinate 300,191,293 of NC_044033.1, forward strand.
CCTCTCCAACCACGCTCGCCTGCCCTCCACCCATGTCCCACGAAGCGAGTCTCCTAATTCCCCTGCTGCTCCCCCTCCCTCCAGCCACCTGATCCCCCCTCCTGTCTGAGCCCCCCCCTCCCCGACCCGTCAAATGACCCTCTTCTGCCACCCGACCCGTCAAATGACCCTCTTCTGCCACCCGACCCGCCGGCACCTCACCTGACCCAGCATTTTTAAAAATCTCCAAGCGGCGGTGCCTCGCATCTGAGAGAAGAAAACTCGCTTCGTCGTTGGCCGGCCTTCCCTCATGTCCCGCCCTCTGATGTAACTTCCACAAGGGAGGGACATGAGGGAAGGCCGGCCAACGATGTAGCGAGTTTTCTTCTCTCAGATGCGTGGCACCGCCGCTTGGAGGTTTTTTAAAAATTCTGGGTCAGGTGAGGTGCCGGCGGGTGGGGTGGCAGAAGAGGGTCGTTTGGCGGGTCGGGGGGGGCTCAGACGGGAGGGGGGATCAGGTGGCTGGAGGGAGGGGGAGCAGCAGGGGAATGAGGAGACTCGCGTCGCGGGACATGGGTGGAGGGCAGGGGGGACGGGGGGGTTACTGGACATAGGTGGATGGCAGTTGGCAGGGGGGACAGGAGGGTCGCTGGATATTGGATGGATGGAGGGGAGGGGGGTTTCTGGACATAGGTGGAGGGCAGGGAGGACAGGAGGGTCGCTGGACATGGGTGGATGGCAGGGGAGGGGGGTTTCTGGACATAGGTGGATGGCAGGGGCGGGCAGGGAGGACAGGAGGGTTTCTGGACATAGGTGGATGGCAGGGGAGGGCAGGGAGGACAGGAGGGTCGCTGGACATGGGTGGATGGCAGGCAAGGGGGTTTCTGGACATAGGTGGATGGCAGGGGCGGACAGGGAGGACAGGAGGGTCGCTGGACATGGGTTGATGGCAGGGGAGGGGGGTTTCTGGACATAGGTGGAGGGCAGGGGAGGGCAGAGGGGACGGGGGGGTGCTGGACATGGATGGCAGGGGGGACAGGAGGGTCGCTGGACATGGGTGGATGGAGGAGAGAGAAGAAATGCTGGACATGGATGGAGGCGAGGGAACAGTGAGGAAGGAAATGAGGTGAGGGAAAAGAAAGAGAGGAGAAAAACTGCACATGGATGAAGAAAATAGGTAGAAGCTGGATCCACTGGACAGTCAAGTCTGCGGAGGACCCAGCTTTTACTTATGGATGTAGGGCAAGAAATGAAGAAGAAAGGCGGAAAGTAAAGAAATAAATGGAAAGGAAGCCCTGGAAACGGAGTTAAGAGGACAGATAGCAGCACAATCGGATACTGAGCCTGCATGATCAGAAAAACAAAGTCACCAGACAACAAAGGTAGAAAAAACTATTTTATTCAGGATTTATTAATTGGAATAGTTTTTGGAAATGTGCATCTGTGATATTTTTCATGTAAGTTTTAATTTTTGTAGTATTGCTGCATGCTGAGCCTGACTTCTTGAGGTAACTTTCCAGTTCAGTATTTTGCCTTCATGTGTTTTTCAGGTGTGATCAAGGAAGGTGCAGTATTCTGCTAGCGTATAATTTGCAGCCCTTTTTGGGGTTTTTTTCATTACGTTGTGCACTTGTGTTTTAGAGCCCGGTGTAATTACAGTTGCCTTTCCACGCCACGCATAAGGTTGTAGCTCGTCCTGTCCTTGGAATTAGTGCTGTTTATGGTTTGTTAAGGTTATGAGTGTGTTTTTGCACAAGTTTGTGTATAGTGTTTTGCAGTGGAGAGATTGTGTGTTGGCCTTACTAAGGTGGCACCAAACATCGGAAAGGGTGTAGAGCCTAAATCATGACATACTATCTCTAAAAGGGTGTTTTGTGGCTCTACATGAGAATTGTGATATTATGATCCCTTGCTAGCTTCATATTGTTGACGGTCTGCATTTTCCGTATGGCTGGTATATTGGTGTATAAGGTATTAATTGTGACTATTTTATTTTTACTTATTTTTTTTCTGTGTGCTGTAAGACAATTATGGATGACAGACAGAGTCGGAGTCTTCTTGAGTCAGAGAGTTGTGGTACATATTTTTAAAACAATTTTAATACCTTGGTGGTCTATATGTTTTTATATTGTACATTATATTTTACACATCACTTTATTTTATTGTATATCTTTTCATTTCATTTTTATTTTATTGCATATATGGGTTACAGAGTAATAGGGGAATTTGAAAGTACTGAATCTTTTCTTAATATTTTTTCTATATTCTCCTTTGTTATGAGAATTGGAACTACTAATTGTAGTGGACTTGAACTGAATAATTTCTGGGGAGGGGAGGTTTCATGATAGCATTGTGCTTATTATTTCAATCAGTTTTTTTGTACAAGTTTAGCTTCATTTGTCTTTATTTGAAATTTCATAAATAAAAAAAATGTTCAAAAAATGGAATAATCTTATCAATGGGGTGGAGCTAGGGGCGGGGCGGGGCTACGGTGGGGGTGGGGCTATGGTTGGGCAGGGCTAGGATGGGGCCCCACCAAATTGGTCTGCATAGGGCCCCGCACTTGCTAAGACCGGCCCTGCTGCTGCCTGCCTACTGACCTTGCCTGTACCTGGATTACTCACGTGTCTGTTGCCTGCCTACTGACTCTTCCTGTACCTGGATTACTCTCTTGCCTGCTGCCTGTTTGGCCGTCACGTTCATCACCCCGCTTCCTGCTCCATCTCGTAAGCCCTGCAGGCCGCCCGCATCTAGGGGCTCAGCCTCTGGGGAACGGCAGTCAGTGCAGGTGAAACCTGGGGTTGTCCGGCCGCCAAGTGGAACCTGGTACGAGTATTGGGCTCGGCAGTGCTCTACTTGGTACAAGAACTGACACTGTCTGACACTGACACTGTCTGACACTGTTATAGTATAGGCTCACAGCCCGGGTAAAGTGGGTACCTAAATTGTGCTGCCTGGTTATAGAATTGTCACCATGGAGTCTAATTTTAGGGACGCTCCTACGGCACACCTTTACTTAAGCACAAAGCTAAATTAGAAATTGACACAGTACAGGGATTTGCTGGATAGGGAGTCAGATACTGTGCTTACAGTGACACCTAGTGGCTGAACATTGAGCAGTGCCAGAGGTAGCTCTTACTTATACAGAGGTGGATTCTCAGTATAATATGGATAACATAGCATGTAATGAAGTGCTCCTGGGGTTCAAGTGGACCAGTGTCATGGAGAAGAGGGGATAGGAATATCCTAGGAGGGCCAGAACCTGATACTTCTGTTTGATTGAATATACTGGATCTACTGTGCTAGAACTGCTGATAGGTCCAGGCTCATTCCTGGTCATTTTGGGAGTGTTTACCTCTGCCACAATCTTGTGTTCCCCTTTATCTGTGCTGAGGAGGAGTAGCAGCCAAAAAGTGTATGCTTAACATGGCCTCACTCGGATACACTACTTCTCCAGGCTAACAGAGCCTCTGGAGAGGCAAGCTCATTAACTGTATCTGTTAACAAACTTCTTTGTCTGAGCCAATTAAGCTGAGGGCTCCTGCCTTCAATTCATTATAACCCATTATACTGGACATCTTTATAGGGTGTTAATGTCCAGCTTGCAATCATAACAACCTCTCCTTCCCCTCCCTCACTGCCTGCCTATCTCTCACTTTATCTCACACATCTCCTCCCATCTATCTTTCTTTCTCTCTTCCTCTTCTTCTCTGTCTGTATTTCTCTTTTCCTCTCCTCTTCTTCCCTCCCCCCTTCTTTCTCTCTCTCTCTCTCTCTTGCCTCTCTCCTTCTTCCTAACCCAGTCTCACCTTGTCTCTGTCTCTTTCCCACCCACTTCTTGCCTTTTTCTGTCACTCCCTTTCTCCTCTTTTCTTCCTTCATCTAATTCCCTGTCTCCGTTTCAACTCTCTCCCTCACCCTGTCTTTTGTCCTTCCTCCTGGACATATAGACAGTGGAGTCTTTAGACAGAAATATCTGGGATGGCAACAGGGGGGGAAAACTAGTTATGAAGAGGGGCAAGCCAAAGTGACATTTCTGCGCATCATACCCACCACCACAACATCACACACCCCTCTCCCATCCCCATTTTTAAATTAGTAATAGAAGACGCCAGGACCTTCTATAAAGAAACCCTCCTCCTCCAGCTAGTTTCAGCTACCAGATAAAATTGGCATTATAATCAATAGAATCAGTCAGCAAATTCTTCTGTGTGGGAGGATTGGACAGAAGCTCAATATAAACCCTGAAGCTCCAGTTCTGTATCACAAACTCCATATTCCCCAACAATAGATCTATCCCCCTTACAACTTGCCATACAAAAAACATTCAAATTGTGATTATTACCTCTGGAACATAGCTATTTCCACTGCCAGGCACCTTGTTTAAATCAGATGGGTTGTGGAGGCCACTAGTCTTGAACATTTTTATTTTGGGTGACAAGGGCTTTTGGTGGCCCTTGCCCCAGAGTCTTCTTTCAAATAGGGCCAGACACATTACAAAATAACACAAACCCCTGCAAAAAGACACACAAAGCCTATATAGGAAACTTACCAAACCATAACAGCCCTAACCCACCTATGAAAAGGCAGTGCTATAAATATTACACTGGGCCATAGAGTACTAATATACCTACTACTGGGGAAACTAGAACAAGCTGCACTGTTATGAATTCCTGTACAGACACTACATGCTAGCAGAATCCTTCACCTCCATTGCACATACAGAACATGGATAGACCCTCACCTGATACAGAATAGGAATCATAAGAAAAAAAAAGTTGACAAAAGTAGAAATGGAGACCCCCCCCCCCCCCCAAAAAAAAAAAGCCAGGATCCATAAGGGAAAGAGACTTTGACGCCTGGCTTTCCTTCTTTCTTGAACCTATATCCCCCTCCATCATCCTAAGTGACTTTAACATCCACGCTGATGATTCCTCTGACTCTTATGCTTCCCAATTTCTTGCCTTAACGTCCTCATTCAATCTTCAGCTGTGCTCCTCTGCACCTACCCACCAAAATGGTCACTGTCTCGACATTATCCTCTCCTCTAACTGCTTCCCCTCCAGCTTCTGTTCCTCAGCTCTCCCCCTTTCTGACCATCACCTATTAACCTTCACATTTAAGCACCCTCCTCCCCAGTCCCACCCAATCTCAACCCCCACATCTAGGAATCTTCAAGCTATTGACCCCCTTACTCTGTCCTCTTGTGTCTCTAACCTTTTCTCTTCCACCACTCTAGGTCTGTCAATGAAGCTGTTTCTTCCTATGATTCTATTCTCTCCTCTGCTCTGGACACTCTTGCCCCTCCCATGCCCCGTCCTACTAGGTGTACCAAACCCCAGCCTTGGCTGACCTCTAAACTCTGCTACTTTCGTTCCTGTGCCCGCTCTGCTGAACGTTCTTGGGTTAAATCCCGCACCCTTGCCGACTTCATTCATTTCAAATTCATGCTTAACTCCTTCCAGTCTGCCCTTTCACGGGCCAAACAGGATTACGTCACCCAATTGACAAATTCCCTTGGCTCTAACCCTCGACTTCCCTTCGCCACACTGAACTCTCTTCTCAAAGTGCCTCCATCCCCAATTCCCCCTTCTCTTTCTCCTCAGACCCTAGCTGAGCACTTCCATGATAAAATCTGTAAGATTAACCTTGAATTTTCATCCAAACCCTCCCCACCTCTCTCTCCCTCAGTCCACACTCTCTACTCTCCTTCCTCTCCTTCTTTTTCTTCCTTCTCTGAAGTTTCTACTGAGGAAACTGCCCTTCTTCTTTCCTCCTCCAAATGTACTGCTTGTTCATCTGATCCCATCCCGACTTATCTACTTAACACTATCTCTCCTACTATCATCCTGTCATCTGTCACATCCTTAATCTCTCATTCTCCACTGCAACTGTTCCTACGGCCTTCAAACATACTGTTGTCACTCCACTCCTTAAAAATCCCTCACTTGACACTACCTGTCCCTCCAACTATCGCCCCCATCTCCCTTCTTCCTTTCCTCTCCAAATTACTTGAACGCGTCATGCACCGCTGTTGTCTTGACTTTCTTTCTTCTCAACCTATTCTTGACCCACTCCAATCTGGTTTCTGCCCTCTTCACTCTACTGAAACTGTACTTACTAAAGTCTCTAATGACCTGCTGCTGGCTAAATCTAGAGATCTCTATTCTATCCTTATCCTTCTTGACCTACCTGCTGCTTTCGGCACTGTTGACCACACCATACTCCTAGATACGCTATCCTTGATTGGATTCCAGGGCCCTGTTCTTTCCTGGTTCTCCTCCTACCTCTCATTTTGCACTTTCAGTGTTCACTCTGGTGGTTCCTCTTCAACTTCCATCCCGCTTTCAGTTGGTGTCCCACAGGGTTCTGTCCTTGGACCCCTCCTTTTCTCCATCTATACCTCTTCTCTTGGTACTCTGATTTCATCCCATGGCTTTCAATACCATCTTTATGCAGGTGACTCTCAGATCTACATCTCCACCCCTGAAATCTCAACCGTAATCCAGGACAAAATATCATCCTGCTTGTCTGACATTGCTGCTTGGATGTCTCAATGTCATCTGAAGCTAAACATGACTAAAACTGAACTTCTCATTTTTCCCCCTAAACCCACTTCCCCTCTTCCCCTATTCTCTATCTCCATTAATGGCTCTCACATCCTCCCTGTCTCCTCGGCTCGTAACCTTGGAGTCATCTTTGATTCCTCTTTCTCTTCTTCTCTGCGCATATTCAACAGATCGCCAAAACCTGTCATTTCTTTATCTACAACATTAGCAAAATTCGCCCCTTCCTTTCTGAATATGCTACCAGAACCCTTATCCAAACCCTTGTAACCTCTCATTTGGATTATTGCAATTTGCTTCTCACTGGTCTTCCATTCAGCCATCTCTCTCCTCTCCAGTCTGTCCAAAATTCTGCAGCACAACTTATTTTCCGCCAAAATCGTTATACCCACACTAGCCCACTCCTCAAGTCACTTCACTGGCTCCCTGTCCGCTTATTTATTTATTTAAGGTTCATTTGTATCCCACATTTTCCCACACATGCAGGCACAATGTGGCTTACAGAAAATTACAAATTAAGAAAATGCAGATAAAGTTGACAACGGAAAGACCAGGGAAGCAGAAGCTAAAGGTGGGGAACTAAGCAGGGTTGGGGAGGATAAAGGGTATATGAATCAGCAGAGTAATTAGGGGAGTACGTTTTAACTAAGAAATAAGTCTTTAGCATTTGTTTGAAGAGGGTATGGTCCATTTGCATTTTGAGGTGCTGCGGAAGAGCATTCCAGTATTTGGGATTCCAGTAGCAAAAAGAAGAGGTGAAAATCAACTTATATTTGACACCCTTGCAGTTCGGGAAGTGCAGTTGGAGATATGTCCGAGCTGCAGGCGTGGCATTCCTTGGTGGGAGATCAATCAAGCTGAGCATATATTCCGGAGCATGGCCATAGATGATTTTATGGGTTAAAGAGCAGATTTGAAAAATAATACGTTCCTCTACAGGTAGCCAATGTAAGTTGTAGCGCAGAGGCTGTGCATGTGCAAATCGGTGTTTTCCCAGAATCAGTCTCGCGGCCGTGTTCTGGACAGTTTGGAATTTCCTCAATAAAGAGAACTTGCAGCCCGCATAAATCCCACTGCAATAATCTAGGTGGGATAGGACTAACCAATGCACAAGGGTACGGAACAGCTCTCTGGTAAGGAAATATCTTATGCACCGGAGCCGCCACATAGCATTAAACATTCTTCTAGAGCCCAAATATACATGGTTGTCTAACTGTAGGTGCATGTCCAGATGCACTCCCAAAAGTCGCAGATTGCTGGAGATTGGAAGAACATAATCCTTAACGGGAAGTGTTGCATCAGTAATTTTGTTATGGGGGGACGAGAGTATGAGACATTGGGTCTTATCCTTGTTTAGTTTAAACCGAAACACCTGTGCCCAGTGTTCAATAGTGGAGAAGCTAGCTTCAATAAGATTAGCGATTTCGGATAAGGTGGAATGAAAGGGGATGTAGATAGTAATATCGTCGGCATAGATGAACGGATTTAGGCCCAATTTTGCTAGAGCTGAGGCTAAAGGCATCAACATGACATTAAATAATGTTGGTGAAAGGGGTGAACCTTGGGGTACCCCGCAAGTGGCAGTCCATGGAGCAGAAGTGGCAGAATTCACTGTGACCTGGTAAGATCTGGAAGTCAAGAAGCCAGTGCAAAACCAGTGCAAAACAGACCCTTCTGCATACAGTTCAAACTTCTCTTACTGACCTTTAAATGCATCCATTCTGCAGCCCCCCATTACCTCTCCTCTCTCATCTCTCCCTACATTCCTCCCCGTGAACTCCGCTCACTGGACAAATCTCTCTTGTCGTCCCCCTTCTCCTCCACTGCTAACTCTAGACTTTGTTCCTTTTCCCTCGCGGCACCTCATGCCTGGAATAGACTTCCTGAGCCTGTACGTCTAGCTCCATCTCTACCTGTTTTCAATCTATGCTGAAACCCACCTTTTCACCACTGCTTTTGGCTCCTAGCCACTACTCAATTGCCCTCCCCTTATTCCTTCTCACCTAGTACTTCCCTTGCCCTTGTCTTGTCTGTCTGTATTTTTAGATTGTAAGCTCTATTGAGCAGGGACTGTCTCTCTGTGTCAGATGTTCAGCGCTGCGTGTGTCTGGTAGCGCTATACAAATGCTAATAATAATAAAGGGACATGGGACTTGATATACTACCTTTCTGAGGTTTTTGCAACTACATTCAAAGCTATTTACATATATTCAGGTACTTATTTTGTACCAGGGCAATGGAGGGTTAAGTGACTTACCCAGAGTCACAAGAAGCTGAAGTGGGAATTGAACTCAGTTCCCCAGGATCAAAGTCCACTGCACCAACCACTAGGCTACTCTTCCACTCCACACATAAGTAGTGCAATACTGGTAAAAGAGAAACAGAAATTCATTTTCTCATGTGCTCTGCAAAATATAAAAATAGAAAAGATGTACATTTCCCAAAGCAGACACATTTCAATCCTTAAAAAACATTACATAATATTTTTCTTTTCTACTTTTGTTGTCTGAGCATTTTATTTTTCTAATTGGATTGGTCCAAGTCTCTTTTCCACTTTCCTTGTCTCAGTCTTCTCCTAAGTTCTTTGCCAGGTTTACCTTTCCATTTCTTTTCTCTCCTCTTTTCTTCTCTTCCTTCTCTACATCTGTCTGTTGGTAGTCTTTGCTTTTATTGGGGGGGGGGGGTCCCATTTTTCTTTTCTTTGTGTTTATATATGCCCATTTGATTTTACTCTCATTCTTTCTCTAGTCCTTAGTCTCCTTCTTTTCACATCTCACCTACCTACCAGCTTTTCTCATCTCTCATCTCTTATCCCTTCTCCCACAATTCCATTGCTCCCTCTTTCTCCTTCCCCAGTCTGCTATCCCCCCCTCTATCTTTTACCCACTCCCTAGTCCCCCATTTCCATACTCATCTACCCTCCACTGCCTCTCGTCTCCTCACCTGTCGCAGCTCTGTTCCTGTCTGTCCTACCTTCCTTTGCCTCCAGGCCATTCTTCTCTTACCCTCTAGCCCATCTTCTACTGCCTCATTTTAACCACATTACTGTTCTTGCTCAACCCCTTCAGAGACCCGTCCCCTTCCTCTCATATACCTCCCTACTACCCCCATCCCTCTTCAATGCCTCTCATCCTTTCTCCATTCTTCCAGATCATTCACACTATATCTCAACCTTATGCTACACTTCATCTCCTTCCCCCCCCCCCCCATTTCACACCCTCAATCATTTTCCCAGCCCATCAATATACCCCCACTCATAACTACTAATTGACAAATACTCATTATCCCCTCAAAATTACCACTCCATCTCTCCCATTCATAATTCTCTGCTCTGCTCCTCAACATTCTCCCATTCAGTCACCAGGTCCCAGTCATCTTCTGCTCTGTTCTCCTTCTTTTCCAACCCCACCCCTTAATCCCATCCATTTTTTTTTGCTCTGTTCCTCTTTTCCCCCTCCCCCGTTCCATCCATCTTCTGCACTTTCCAGGGTGTTCTCTCCATTTGATTTTTCTTCTTTCTCTGTGTTCACTGACATTCTTTCTGTGTCCCCATCTGTCCTGTCCAGCATCTCCCCTCTGTGTCCCTGTCCCTCCCTGTGTCCAGTTCTCCCCTTTCTCCTGCAGCCCCACCCCAGGGCCAGGATCTGTCCCCTGTCCCCCTCCACATAATACATCACCTCTCTCTCTCTCTCTCTCTCTCTCTCTCTCTCTCTCCCTCTGTGGATCCAGCATCTCTTCCATTCTCCCACCTGGTCCATCTCTTTTCCCTATGCTCATCGTCCTCCCAACCCAGCACCACTCTCTCTCTCTCTCTCCATGAGTCCAGTGTCTCTTCCCCAACCCCTCATCTAAGCTCTCTCTTGTCTGCTCCCTCCATGAGCTGGCATCTCTCTCCTTCCTTCCTCCAGCAAACTGGCATTTCTCACTCCGCTTGCTATCTGGCAAATTCCCTCCCCTTCTCCAAAGTCTGGTATATCTTTTTCCCTTCCATTTCTCCCCCTCCCCCATCCTGTGGATGTGGCATCTCTCTATCCCTCTGCTCCCCCCACCACATGGTCTAATATGTCTCTCTCCCTCCCCACCCCATGCTGCAGTCCTCCATCCTTCTGGCAGAATCAGCGACCAAAGCAGCCTCGCTTCCTCACATACAGTAGCATTCCTTCTGCAGCATCCTGCCTATGTGAAAATAGGAAGCCATGGCAGAGGGAAGGCTTCTGGGGCTGCCTTGCTCACTGATGTTGCCAGAAGGTTGGAGGATGCAGCACTGGTGGGGGGGGGGGGGAGAAGGAGACAGAGAGAGGAAAGGGAGAGACAGAGAGAGGAAAGGGAGAGACAGAGAGAGGAAAGGGAGAGACAGATATCGAACCATTGAGAAGGGGATACTGGACAAATACACACATACTGAAACTGGGGTGGCAGAGAGTTGGCAAGCCATTTATTTATAAGTACATAAGTATTGCCATACTGGGAAAGACCAAAGGTCCATCGAGCCCAGCATCCTGTTTCCAACAGTGGACAATCCAGGTCACAAACACCCGGCAAAATCCCTGTAGTGTACCCCTGTACAAATTTATATAAGAGGCAGGCCCATCTTCCTCAAGCATACCATTTACTCAAAACAACCACACAGGACAAAAAGACTGGGAATGTCGCTTATTAAAAATATAGTCAAAACCAAAAAGCTGTCATCAGGAAGAATAAAAGTTAAGATTTAAAAAGACGCCTTTGCAAAAAAAGCTAACAGAATGTTAGGAATTATTAGGAAAAGAATAGAAAATAAAACAAAGAATATTATCATGCTCCATGGTGCAACCTCACCTTGAGTATCGTGTGCAATTTTGGTCACCACATAGTAACATGTCAAAAAAGATACAGTGAAATTAGAAAAGACAAAAAAAAAGTGATCAAAATTATCATAGTAATCTTAAAGCCTTTAATACAAGGAAAGGCTTTAAGAAGTTAGAGTCTTCAGCTTAGAGAAGAGATGGCTGAGGGAGGATAGGATAGAGGTCTACAAAATCCTGAGTGGAGTAGAACAGGTAAATCCAAATTGATTTCAAAAACTGCAAAGACTAGGATGCATGCTATGAAGTTATATAGTAATACTTTTAAAATGAATAGAAGAAAATATATTTTCTCTTAATGAATAGTTAAGCTCTGGAAGTTGTTGGTGAAGTATGTGATGTGGAGAGGCATTTTGGATATGACATTCAAATGGCGAAATAAACATTTACTGGAAAACACAAGTTCATAACGGAAGAAATAAACATGTTCTGATATTTGAAAATACACATTAAAAAAACATTTAGATAAAGGACACACTGCAAATGCCATAGATGTTCTGAAATAAATATCTCCACCAATCAGAAATACACTATGCAAAATGTGCAATGGCAGTACTGGTCCCTGCATCGCAAAAAACGTCCTCAGCAATGGCAGCACATTCTCTCCATGTGCAAAACATGCATATACACCTCCTCCACATGGAGAAAAGTTCCCCAGTGTGGCCAGACATGTGTCTTTGGAGAGATCCTAATTTCAGTGTTCTAGAGACAGAGCTCCTGGTCCTCCTGTGCCTTCTCACCCTCTGTGACAGCACAGGACCAGCAGTTTCTTCTCATGCGCTATGAGTAGAGGACGCACAATTTGCGGCTCCTCACATTGTCTGGTGTGTGAGTAATTTTTCGAGCATGTTGTGCTTTCCCTGGTAGATTTTCTCCCTCCTTTTTTTTTTTTCATTTTGTGCCTTTTTTCACTTTCTCTTATTGTTTTAGGTAATTTTTTCCCACTTGTTAAGTTTTCTTATTTTTCACTCTCTTTAGGCCCTCTTAGGCCTGAGCTCCAATCGGGACTTGCTCCCCATATTTTTTCTGGTGCTTTGCCCCTTTTTCTGGCACCATTGAGCCATTTGATTTGGCCACAGCTGTTTTTCCTTTTATATCATTGAAGGTTCCCAGTGGCTTTAAATGCTGTAGCCAGTGCAATAGGACCAATTTTAGCACACAAACTCATTCTTGGTGTCTTCAGTGTTTGGGGCTTCCAGCTGTGTTCTTTGCCTTTCTATGAAAAAAAAAACTCAGCTGGCCAGAGAGGCTCAGCGAGAAAAACATTTTGGAGCACAGTCCAAATCCTCAACATCGATATTGGCATCAATATGCCATCGGCATTGACTTTGAGAGTTGCACTGGCATCAGTCCATATGGCTGCTAGGCCTATCTCAGACACTGGGAGTGGGTGTGCATTGAGTGGGTCTCCACTTGCCTCGATGCCAACTGCTGTGCAGGGCCCGAGACCAGTCAGCATCAGGCTTGATACCAAAGTGACCAGGCACCTATTTCGACCCCGACAGTTCAGCAACTTGTCTTTCACCCGACACCCCAGCCTTTCCCGATGGTATCTCTCGATGAGTGCATCCAGGCCATAATCTGTGAGCACTTGACGGGGATTTTACAACCGTGTGCATCGCTGTCAGGGGTGTTTGCACCAGCCATGCCACTTGCTACTGCCCTGCAAGACCCTCAGTGTGTGGTGAGGTCTCCAATACCGGTAGCACCCATGCTGCTACCCCCTCGACAACGGTGTAGGAAGCTTCGCTGGAGTCAAGGGTAGAACCGACACCTCGATGCCCCTCTCAAGAATATGGCAGGTTCGGTCTCAGCCCTCACATGAGGAGTTCTTTCTTGACATCAAGGAGTTACGCTCATCAGAGTCTTATGAGGATCCACGGTACTTCTCAGAGGAGGAGTCCTTTAGTATCTTGTCTGACCCCTCCCCTCCAGAGGAAAAAAGAAAATCCCCACTTGAGAGCCTTTCCTTTCCATTTTTTGTGAGGGCTGAGATGTTTGAGGTCCCGGACTACCATTCCCCTCCTAGAGAGGCTGTGACAGTCCTGCTTCAAAAGATCCTGAGTGACATTCAGGTGAAGAAATGGGAGTCTTCTCTGTCGGTCCCTATTCTCCCTAAGAAGACAGACACGATATACCAAATTCAGAGCTCCCCTGGGTTTGATAAGCCCCAGTTGCCTCATTTCTCTTTGGTGGTGGAATCTGTGCTCAAAAGAGCCTGAAGTTCTAGGGTCTATGCTTTGGTGCCTCTTGGCAGAGAAGCTAGAGCCCTGGATTCTTTTGGGTGGAAGGTGTATCAGGCCTCTATGCTCATCTCCCATATTCAATCTTAGCAGCTCTTCATGAGCCCCTATTTGCAAAACTTGGTGCGCAGTATGTCTGATTTTTGGCAGATTCTCTCCCACAGGAACATGCTTAATTTGTTCACTAGTTGGTCAAACAGCAAAAGGCGTGTATAAAGTTCTTGGCCAGGAGCGCTTATGACGCCTTTGATGTGCTGTCCAGGATCTCTGCTCAAAGTTTAGAGATGCACAAAGTCTCATGGCTCCGTGTCTCTGACTTGGACCCGGTGGTCCAACAAAGGTTGGTAGATGCCACATGCTGGGGAGATAACCTTTTTGGAGACAAGGTGGAGGAGGTTGCAGACCTCATCAAGAACATACTGACACCCTTGGCACTCTCCTGTCGGATGTCTTCTGCATTCTCCTCCTCATCCAGGAGATTTTTGGGCAAGTGAAAGAGGGGTCCCTATTACTCTCAGAGGTGTAAATACACTCCTTCCTCTTGCCAGCCTCAGCAGGATCAATTCCAGCAGGCTCATTCTTGTCAACAACATGCGCTCAAGGCCCAGCCAGCTCCCCAGTTGAAGCCAAGGGCCAGCTTTTCACTGGCTTCAGCAGAGCATAGCTGCAGTAAAGGTAACTCTTCTGGATGACTAACTGGTTAGAGGGAGGCTGATTTTTTTCCAGGAAAGATGGACCCTTGTAACCTCAGACCTGTTGGTTCTTCAAATAGTCTGTCTTAGTTATGCCTTGCATTGGCGGCAATGACCACCAAATTGCCCAACGAGAGCGCTGCACTTCAGCTCTCATCACAAGGAAGTACTTGCAGAGGAACTCTCTGCCCTTTTAAAGGCCCATGCGGTTTAACCCGTTCCACCAGGGGAGGATGGGCAGAAATTCTATTCCAGGTACTTCCTTGTCTCCAAGAAAACAGGGGGGGATGTGTCCCATCCTAGACCTAAGGTCCCTGAAAAATTCCTAGTCATAGAAAAGTTCTCTCCATGAATTTTTCAGGCAAACGTTTGGTTATGCTCTCTGGACTTAAAGGATGCTTACACCCACATCCCGATACTTCCAAGTCACAGGAAGTATATTCGATTTCAGCTGGGAACGCATCACTTTCAGTATCACATGTTGCTTTTTGGCCTCACATTGGCTCCCAGGGTCTTTACCAAGTGTCTAGCAGTAATCACAGTGTCAGCACACAGACTGGGAGTCCATGTGTTCTCCTATCTGGATGATTGACTGGAAAAGAGCACATTGAAGGCCAGTGCTCAGGAGTCCATGCAGAGAACTATTCGGGTGTTAGAGCTACTGGGGTTTGTTTTAAACTACCCCAAGTTCCATCTTTGTCCCGTTCAACAATTGGAATTCATAGAGCCCTGCTAAACACATAGCAGGCGCAGGCTTTTCTCCCTGTGCTGAGGGCAGACGCTTTTGTAATTTTGCGACTCAAGTACTGGCCAGCCAGCAGGTCACAGCTCGGCAGATGTTGAGGTTGTTGGGTCACATGGCCTCCACCCTGCATGTCACATCCATGGCCTGTCTTCACATGATAACTGCCCAATGGACCCTAGCTTCCCATTGGTGTCAAGCCTCAGGGAACCTAGCAGATGTCGTCCAAGTGCCTCCAGAGTTAGTTCAATCCCTGCTCTGGTGGACAATTTAATCCAATTTGACTGTGGTACTCCCATTCCAAAATCCTCAGCCCTAGAAGGTGTTGATGATAGATGCATCCCACTTGGGATGAAGAGCTCACTTGGATGGGCTTCACACTCGAGGTGCTTTGTCAGCCCAAGAGACGGATCTCCACATCAACCTTCTGGAGCTACAGGCAATCTAGAATGCTCTAAAGGCTTTCAGAGATCAGCTTCTCAAATAAATTGTGCTCATTCAAACAATCTGGTTGCAATGTACTACACCAACATGCAGGAGGCACCAGATCAAGCCCACAGTGTCAGGAGGCTGTCTGAATATAGCAGTGGGCAGCCTAGCATGGGATGCTCCTCAAGGTCACTTACCTGGCAGGCAAATTCAACAGCCTGGCCAACAGATTGAGCAGGGTCATGCAACAGCACAAGTGGTCATCAGCATGGGTGTTGCCCGCAAGATCTTCCAAGTGTGGGGCACCCCCTCAGTGGATCTCTTTGCCACTCAAATCAATCAAAGTCCCTCAGTACTGTTCCAGACTCCAGGCCCATGATAGACTAATGTCAGATGCCTTCCTTCATTCATTCAGATGCCTTCCTTCATTCATTTCTTCTGCATGCATATCCTCCCATCTCTCTCAGGGGGAAGACTTTGCTGAAACTCAAGCAAAACCACAGAACCATGTTCCTCATTGATCCATACTGGCCAGACATCTGGTTCCTGTTTCTTCTGGAGTTGTCTTCCGAAGAAGCATGGAGATTGAAGTGTTTTCCGACCCTCATCACTTAGAATGAGGGATCACTTCTGCATCCCAACCTCCAGTCCCTGGCCCTCACAGCCTGGATGTTGAACTTGCTTCCTTGCATCTCCCTGAGGATGTCTCCAAGGTCTTGCTCACTTCCAGGAAAGATTCCACTAAGAGGTGTTATTCTTTCAAATGGAGGAGGTTTGCCATCTTGTTTTAAGGCAAGTCCCTAGATCCTCTTTCTTTCCCTGCACAGACCCTACTTGAATACCTTCTACACCTTTCTGAGTCTGGTCTCAAGACCAACTCTAAGGGTTCATCTCAGTGCAATTAGTGCTTACCATCACTGTGTAGAGGGTAAGCCCATCTCTGGACAGCCTCTAGTTGTTCACTTCATCAGAGGTTTACTTTTGACAAAGCCCCCTTTTAAGCCTCCGCCTATGTCATGGGACTTCGTCATACTCGTTCACCCAGCTGATGAAAGCTCCTTTTGAACCACTTGATTCCTGTCATCTGAAGTACTTAACTTGGAAGGTCTTGTTTCTGGTGGCTGTTACTTCAGCTCTTAGAGTAAGTAAGCTTCACTCCCTAGTAGTGGATCCACCTTATACTAAGTTTCATCACAACAGAGTAGTTCTCCGCTCACACCCTAAGTTCCTGCCTAAGGTGGTGTCAGAATTCCATCTAAACCAGTCGATTGTTCTGCCAACATTCTTTCCCAAGCCTCATGCCCATCCTGGCAAAAGAGTTCTACACACCTTGGACTGCAAGCAAGTACTGGCCTTTTACTTGAAGCAGTCTAAGCCCTACAGACAGTCCACATAGGTTTTTGTTTCTTTTGATCCTAACAAGATGGGGGTCACCATCGGGAAACACACAATCTCCAATTGGCTGGCAGATTGCATTTCTTTCACTTATGCCCAAGCCGGGCTGACTCTTGAGGGTCATGTCAAGGCTCATAATGTCAGATCTATGGCAGTAGCCCACTTAAGGTCAGCCTTCAATGAAAAGATTTGCAAGACTTCAACGTGTTCTTCAGTCCACACATTCACATCCCACTACTGTCTTGAAGCAGGATACCCGACGCGATAGTCTGTTTGGACAGACAGTGCTGCAGAATTTGTTTGGGGTCTAGAATCCAATTCCACCCCCCCACCCCACCCCCCCAGGCTGGCTTTGTTCTGTTCCAGGCTGCATTCTAACACAGTATGAATGTAGTTTCAAGTTAATTTGTTTCTGACCTTGCCATCGCAGGGTCCCATTGAACAATGCTTGTTGTTTTCGATGAGCCTGGCAGCTAGGGATTCCCACATGTGAGAATATGGCCTACTTGTCCTTGGAGAAAGCGAAGATACTTACCTGTAGCGGGTGTTCTCCGAGGACAGGCCATTCATTCTTACATACCCTTCCACCTCCACTTGGAGTTGATTCCATGCTATATTATAGTACTGCTGGTCCGCGCTCTTGTGACAGGTGGAAAGGCATGCGCGCATGCTGCAAGAACTCTTAAAGCTATATTTAGCTCAATGCTGTGCACCAGGCGACATGGATGACATTACCACACGTGAGAATGAATGGCCTGCTGTGCTTGGAAAACATCTGCTACAGGTATCGTCACTTTCTCCTTCTTCCCTCCCTTCCCCAGTGGTCTGGTTTGTTTCCTTCCCTTCACACACCCTAATGGTCCAGCATGTCTCCACCCCCCCCCCACCCCAAGGTCCAGCATTTGTCCTTGCTGTCCCCTACCCAGCTGGCGATCCCCTTTCCAGCTGGCCTCTCACCCCCTCCCCCTTGCATGTACCTTTTAAACATTGTTTTTCCTTGTAAAGGCTGCCAGCAATGAGCAGCAATGCATACATGCTGTTCACACCTTCCCCATAGCTTTCACTCTAACAGAACTGTGAATGTTGAAATTATCTTGAATTTTGGAAATTATTGAAATAGTACTTATTTTCAAGCTTTTGGTGGTAACGTTTTAACTCTGTTGTCAAAATCAGTTTTTCCTGTTATTGTATATTCCTGATTGATATATCAGTGCTATCTTATTGTTTTACCCGCTCTGAACCTGTTTGTAGGGATAAAGCGGGCTATAAGTACCCATGAGGAAAATAAAATGGTTGCATGACAGCTTTGTCCAGATCAAGAGTAGCATGAATAGGGGCATGAATACAGGCATGAATTTCACAGCAATGACTGTAGAAGACTGCTGGATGGTATTAACCACAGACAACCTGAAATAGATGACAATCTATAAAGGGACCCTAGAAGAAATACCAGCATCCCCAGCCCTGGCCAGCCCTAGGAGCAAAGCCCAAAAATCTGAGAAGTGAACCCATCCCTTGTCTGGCAATGTGTATCACACACATACACACAGAAATGCACACACTCACTCTCTTATATATATGGCAAGTTCATTAGAGAAACACTTTGCTTTTAATAAATGCTAATCTCCTGCAGCAGATTGTCATTAGGTTAGTACATAGGCTTGGTGGATGGCTGCCATCAGCTCTGCTCGACAGTAAGAATGCATAACAGCTTGCTAATGTCTGTCCTGTGAGACATTTAGGGAAGGTCTGGGAACCTCTAGAGATAGCAGAAAGGGATGAAAGCAAAGAAAAGAAGAGGAGAGGGCAGAGGGGGAGAGAGAGAGAAACTAAGAAGAGACAGAAGAGGTAAAGTATGTAAGATAAGGTGAGCTGACAAAGCGAAGGAACAAATAGAACGAGAAAGTGGAAGAGATGGAAAGTGGAAAGAGGGAAAGGGTACAAAAAGACAGAGGAAAGTGGAGAGAGAGAGAGAGAGAGAAATAGAGTGAAGAGATAGGGGAAGCAGACAGAGAAAAAGAGTTTCCAGCTGGAACATTTTACCCAGTAACTGTGTAGTCATTTCTACGGCTATATCCAGTTTTCTCCTAGTTTATCAAAATCCACCCTTGCAAGGCAGTGCAGGGACAAGTTCCTTGTTTGAGATTGCAGAGTTTGGAGAAAATGGAGGGGTCACCTCCTGAGCAGCTTCCCATCTGGTACCTTGTCCATGCTGCACCTCAGGAAACTTGGGGGCTGATCTGCTATTTCCTTCTCTTTTTCATCTGCATAAAGTTCATTTCATTGACAGCCAAACAAACATGAAGAGCACTCAGCATCAGTGGTGTAGCCAGAAGGCAATTTTTGGGTGGGTCAACAGGTTGAATGGGTGGGCACTAAGGATGCAAAGTTTTTGAATCAGAAAAACTCACCCCCTGATGCACCCATGCCCTGCCTCACCCCATGCTCCACCCTTACTCTGTTCCCAATAGTTTCAATGAGAGTAGCAGTGCAGGACACACTGAGGCTAGGGGAAGTCCAAGAGACTTCACTGTTCAGTCCCCATTGAGCCATGGTCCCCCATATGCTTCCCCTATATCAGGGCTTGTCAATTTTTTTTGTGGTCATGACCTCATATGCAATTTTACATATAGAAAGAGTGGGGGAGGAAGTAGGTGCTGTTTGGAGTGCGTGGCTGGGCCAGTTTCAGTTTTGGCTTTGAGTGGTGCATTTCAGCCACTTATTCAGTTTCAACTGAAACCGAGAAATCTGGTTTCAGCCAGCCTCTACTTGCCATTCTCCAGATTCATTTTCTTCTTCTTTTTTGTAAAATTTTATCCCACCAATACTAGATAATGAGGGGAACCAGATACCAATATCTAGGGTTACCATATGGCTCCAGAAAAAGGAGGACGGATTGAGCCAGCCGGGTTTTACTTCCATTGCTTTCAATGGAAGTAATTGAGCCAGCCGGGTTTTACTTCCATTGCTTTCAATGAAAAGCAATGGAAGTAAAACCCGGCTGGCTCAATCCGTCCTCCTTTTTCTGGAGCCATATGGTAACCCTACCAATATCAGAAGGAGAAAGAGGTATGGGGTCACCGACTCTGGGACCTTCTTACCATCTACTAGCAGTGGTCCCTTGAGGCAGCTACCAAGAACCATCAAGCCCAAAGGTTGAGAGCCTGGATCTGGGAGCCCATTTTACGGTTTATATGTTGCTTTTTTGAGCTTTTCATATTGTAGTGCATTTGATATACCATTGAGGCCTTCACATGGACATGCAGAGGTTAACAAGTACAATTTTCTATATTGGTACTAGTACTATTCCTAATGGGCTCACAATCTAAGTAGTATATATTGCACCTGGGGCAATAGAGGGTTAAGTAACTTGCCCAGGGTCACACGGAGCTGCAGAGAGAATTGAATCCAGTTCCCAGGATCTCAACCCACTGCCAACCATTAGGCAGTGGCGGGAATTGAATGTGGTTCCCCAGGTTCTCAATCCACTGCACTAACTATTAGTCTACTCCTCCACTATCCTGTTATAAAGTCAGGCCCAATAAAGGCGATTCTAGAAGAGATGCCCCACGTTTACACACCACTTGAATGCTATCACTGTCTAGGTAAGTATATACTTACACGTATAACTGTGTTCTTCTGTAAGGGCATTCTCAATGGGTCTATGAGAATGAATGAGTAGCACATGCCAATTCAGAAGCACTGTTTGATCCCCTGATGAAGCTGTGGGTGAAACGGGTCCCCATTGGGATCTATGCAGAAAGAGAAGTGCTTCTGTTTTCCCATTTTGGAAAAAGTGTTTCAAAAAGATTTTGATTTTGTTTTGTATTAAATTTTGCACAAAGATTTGCACATTTTGGCCAATTGAATAGTTCCAGTCTGTTGGCAGCAACGTATCAGACTGAAAGTTTACCGGCAGTTTAATTGCAGTGCCCTGACTTCTAAGGCTTTTTCCTCCATTTTTAGTATGAATATGTTCAATTGAGAGCACTAGTGAGTCACACCAACTCCATTTTGGGGATTTGTATTCTGTAAAGGCAAGCATAATACAAGGTGTGTTCACATGGGTGGAGCATAGAAGGGGCATCCTTGCTGCATTTTGGCATCCGCAGTTACCAGGTCTGTGTTGGTGTAATTGCGAGCACCTGGTATTCTATTACGGAATCTGGATGCCCAGGTAGGGTTATAGAATAGGATCTCACTGTGCCGCATCAAGGCACCTACAGGGAGGAGCCACTTATCGAACTGCCCCCATATGCTGCTCTGTGTTGTCTTCTATTATACAAGTATGCCTTTCAGCTGCTTCAGACATTCTTCCAAAATCAGAAAAGCATATGTAAGTCTTTATGAAAAAATTAAGTAACATACCAAGAAAGCCAATTTTCCTCCAAATATTTGTCCAGCCTTCTTTTGAAGTTATCAAGCTAATAATTTCTACATTAGTTTTACTTGGGGAGGGAAACAGGGAGAAATATTTATTTATTTATTTGTTACATTTGTATCCCACATTTTCCCACCTTTTGCAGGCTCAATGTGGCTTACATATAACCATTAACGGTGTTAGCCAATTGCGGTTTGAACAAATACATAGTATGAATGAGCACCAAGTGATAATGTGGTATAATGAGGTATATGTATGGTAGGAAACAGTTGGGGGGAGCTTAGAGAGGGAAAGGGGGAAGAAGAGTCAGGTAATGTCCGTTGCAGTCTTTGGTTATGTTGTGTCGCAAGTGACCGATATTTTTATGTTGGGTCAGTGGGGTATGCTCTTCTGAACAAGTCTGTCTTTAGTGCTTTCCAAAAATTTAGGTGGTCAAGTGTAGTTTTTACTGCTTTTGGCAATGCATTCCATATTTGTACGCTTAGGTAGGAAAAGCTGGTTGCATAGGTGAATTTGTATTTGAGTCCTTTGCTGCTTGGGCAGTGGAGGTTTAGATATGATCGTGCAGATTTTGTGGAGTTTCTGGTTGGCAGGTCGATGAGGTCTGTCATGTAGCCCAGTGCCTCGTCGTAAATAATTTTGTGAACAGCTGTGCAGATTTTGAAAGTGATGCGTTCTTTGATTGGTAGCCAGTGCAATTTTTCTCTGAGTGGTTTGGTGCTGTCGAAACGTGTTTTTTCCAAATATAAGCCTGGCTGCTGTATTTTGGGCGGTCTGAAGTTTCTTTATGATTTGATCCTTGCATCCCGCATAGATTCCATTACAGTAATCTGCGTGGCATAATACCATGGACTGTATCAGGTTATGAAATATTTCTCTCGGGAAGAATGGTTTTACACGTTTGAGTTTCCACATTGAGAAAAACATTTTCTTTATGGTGGACTTCGCTTGGGTCTCTAGTGATAGGTTATGGTCGATTGTTACTCCGAGAATTTTCAGGCTGTCTGAGACAGGGAGGGTGTATCCTGGGGCATTAATGTTTGTGGGTTTGTATGTGTTGTATCACATGAAAATAGCCTGTGCCAGTCAGGCCCCCACCCCTGTGGGCCAACACTTCACAAGACCAGAACACGGCACCAGTGATTTCACAGTAAGAATACTGAAAGGTAATTTTAAAACAATACAGGAACGTAAGACCTTTGAAATAAGAATGATTGAATATTTTGACACCCAACAAACAGGACTTAATAAGGATCTGGGTTTTCTAACTCATTATAAAACATAAAGCTGTATTTCTCTGTTTATTTCTCTGTTTATTACCCTCCTCTCACCTACCAACACCCATTCTGTTAGAATATCAATGGAATGCTTTGATGTCCCCATGCATACTCCCACCCTCCCTCAGACTGTCAAAGTAATGCTTTGATGTTTCTCTCATATATACTATCTGCTACCACATTTGCTTATTTCCGATCTGAGGAAGAAGGGCAACCTTTGAAAGCTAATCAAGAAATGTATTAAGTTATGTCCAATAAAAAAGGTATCATCTTATTTTCTTTTCCATGTTTTATTTTGTTTGATTTCTGTTGATAACCTTTATGTGTTGTATTGGGATGAGATGATGAGACAGTGTGTTTTTTCTGTATTGAGTTTTAGTTGGAATGCATTTGCCCATGAGTTCATGATGTTTAAGCTTAGTTTGATTTCGTTGGTGATTTCCGCCAGATCATGTTTGTATGGAATATATAGTGTAACGTCATCAGCGTAGATAAATGGGTTGAGGCTCTCATAATGTTGTGGCAGCTACCTCAGCAGGGAGCCAAATGATAAGTACATAAGTACATAAGTAGTGCCATACTGGGAAAGACCAAAGGTCCATCTAGCCCAGCATCCTGTCACCGACAGTGGCCAATCCAGGTCAAGGGCACCTGGCACGCTCCCCAAACGTAAAAACATTCCAGACAAGTTGTACCTAAAAATGAGGAATTTTTCCAGTCCATTTAATAGCGGTCTATGGACTTGTCCTTTAGGAATCTATCTAACCCCTTTTTAAACTCCGTCAAGCTAACCGCCCATACCACGTTCTCCGGCAATGAATTCCAGAGTCTAATTACACGTTGGGTGAAGAAAAATTTTCTCCGATTCGTTTTAAATTTACCACACTGTAGCTTCAACTCATGCCCTCTAGTCCTAGTATTTTTGGATAGCGTGAACAGTCGCTTCACCTCCACCCGATCCATTCCACTCATTATTTTATACACTTCTATCATATCTCCCCTCAGCCGTCTCTTCTCCAAGCTGAAAAGCCCTAGCCTTCTCAGCCTCTCTTCATAGGAAAGTCGTCCCATCCCCACTATCATTTTCGTCGCCCTTCGCTGTACCTTTTCCAATTCTACTATATCTTTTTTGAGATACGGAGACCAGTACTGAACACAATACTCCAGGTGCGGTCGCACCATGGAGCGATACAACGGCATTATAACATCCGCACACCTGGACTCCATACCCTTCTTAATAACACCCAACATTCTATTCGCTTTCCTAGCCGCAGCAGCACACTGAGCAGAAGGTTTCAGCGTATCATCGACGACGACACCCAGATCCCTTTCTTGATCCGTAACTCCTAACGCGGAACCTTGCAAGACGTAGCTATAATTCGGGTTCCTCTTACCCACATGCATCACTTTGCACTTGTCAACATTGAACTTCATCTGCCACTTGCACGCCCATTCTCCCAGTCTCGCAAGGTCCTCCTGTAATCGTTCACATTCCTCCTGCGACTTGACGACCCTGAATAATTTTGTGTCATCGGCGAATTTAATTACCTCACTAGTTATTCCCATCTCTAGGTCATTTATAAATACATTAAAAAGCAACGGACCCAGCACAGACCCCTGCGGGACCCCACTAACTACCCTCCTCCACTGAGAATACTGGCCACGCAATCCTACTCTCTGCTTCCTATCTTTCAACCAGTTCTTAATCCATAATAATACCCTACCTCCGATTCCATGACTCTGCAATTTCTTCAGGAGTCTTTCGTGCGGCACTTTGTCAAACGCCTTCTGAAAATCCAGATATACAATATCAACCGGCTCCCCATTGTCCACATGTTTGCTTACCCCCTCAAAAAAATGCATTAGATTGGTGAGGCAAGACTTCCCTTCACTAAATCCGTGCTGACTTTGTCTCATCAGTCCATGTTTTTGTATATGCTCTGCAATTTTATTCTTAATAATAGCCTCCACCATCTTGCCCGGCACCGACGTCAGACTCACCGGTCTATAATTTCCCGGATCTCCTCTGGAACCCTTCTTAAAAATCGGAGTAACATTGGCTACCCTCCAGTCTTCCGGTATTACACTCGATTTTAGGGACAGATTGCATATTTCTAACAGTAGCTCCGCAAGTTCATTTTTTAGTTCTATTAATACTCTGGGATGAATACCATCAGGTCCCGGTGATTTACTACTCTTCAGCTTGCTGAACTGACCCATTACATCCTCCAAGGTTACAGAGAATTTGTTTAGTTTCTCCGATTCCCCCGCTTCAAATATTCTTTCCGGCACCGGTGTCCCCCCCAAATCCTCCTCGGTGAAGACCGAAGCAAAGAATTCGTTTAATTTCTCCGCTACGGCTTTGTCCTCCTTGATCGCCCCTTTAACACCATTTTCGTCCAGCGGCCCAACCGACTCTTTGGCCGGTTTCCTGCTTTTAATGTATCTAAAAAAGTTTTTACTATGTATTTTTGCTTCCAACGCTAATTTCTTCTCAAAGTCCTTTTTTGCCCTCCTTATCTCCGCTTTGCATTTGGCTTGGCATTCCTTATGATCTATCCTGTTACTTTCAGTTGGTTCTCTTCTCCACTTTCTGAAGGATTGTTTTTTGGCTCTAATGATTTCCTTTATCTTACTGTTTAGCCACGCCGGCTGACGTTTAGTCTTTTTTCCCTTTTTTCCCTTTTTTCTTTTTTTTTTTTCCTTTTTGATATGGTAGTGAGGGGGAGGGGGCAGATTCAGGATGGACAAAAGGCATCATCACACTGTCATTCCACATTTGCCTTTTCTGGGGTTGGGGTCTTGTAAAAGTTTCTAAGCAAAAACATATCTAAGCCACAAGGGGGCAGTGTCCCTCCCCCTCAACGCATTGAGCAAGGAAGCCTCAGATCACATCCAGAGGAAAGGAATATCGATCAGAACCATTCAAGGAGAACTGCAAAGTTACTCTCTGCTGCTCGTGTTTGGGCTCTGTGTGAACTGTAATCAGGGGTTTTCACCCAGTCACCCAGTGTCCCAGTCTGTCACCTGTCATGTTTTTACAGTGGCTAGAACACAAGGGTGATACTTACTAAACTCTTTTGTTCATAGGCACATTGAGTGTGTGTGTGTGTGGGGGGGGGGGGGGGGGGGGGGAGGTGGGAAGATCCTTCATAGGTGTGCTTTACAGTGAAGCACTGTAGGAATGCCTTATGTTCCTGATGATGGTGTCTGTCTGTGTCCTTTTTCTATTGAAGTGGTAAAAGAAACAAAAGAGAGCAGAGATACTACCACAAAGCAAAATCCAAGTAAACTTTCTGCTACCAAATAAATTCTGAATTCAAAATATCCATCCGTTGAGCTAAAATTTTGTGTAACGTTCATGGGTACAATGAGACTGACAGATACCTTCCCAGAGTTTCAATCATAAAGTCACAGCAAACTCCTTAATGCACTTCTTAACAGGTTTTCACTTGTGCGCTAGTAAAATTGAAATGGTTACAAATATCCTTCCCAAATCTTGAGGCAGCCACTCAACATAGGTGGTTTTATCCCTGTGGCAGAGATTTGTTCTTGAAACAAGGTCCCTGTTAGTGACTTTCTCAGGAATTAGGAAATATATTTTTTACAAAATGTATTTGGTGCCAGAGTTTATCTAGTTTTCCTTTTCTCATCTGCCCATCCCTGGACACTTTCCCCCCAATTCTATATGGGTTGTCCAAATGTAGGCACGGATCCCAGATGCATATGTAAACTAATTAGTCAATTAGGTGCTAACAATTATTGGAGTTAATTGAACATGAGTAGCCATATTGTGTCAGACCAAAGGTCCATCTAGCCCAGTATCCTGTTTTCCAAACAGTGGCCAAGACAGGTCACAAGTACCTGGCAGAAACCCAAATTGTGGCAACACTCCATACTACAAATCCCAGGGCAAGCAGTTGCTTCCCATGTCTGTGTCAATAGCAGAAAATGGACTTTTCCTCCAGGAATTTGTCCAAACCTTTTTTAAACCCAGATACACTAACCGTTGTTACCACATCCTCCGGCAAAGAGTTCCAGAGCTTAACTATTTGTTGAGTGAAAAAATATTTCCTCCTATTTGTTTTAAAAGTATTTCCATGTAACTTCTTCGAGTGTTCCCTAGTCTTTGTACTTATGGAACGAGTAAAAAATTGATTTACTTCTACTCGTTCTACCACTCAGGATTTTGTAGACCTCAATCATATCTCCCCCCATCCGTGTGCATCTATCTGTCCTACCCCAAGTCTATAACATATTCTCAAATTTCATAGAGTGCAACTCAAAAGGGGATGTAGCCATGAGAGGAGCAATGTTGGGTCAGGGGCGTTCCTAGAAATTAAGCATAATGTTCAGGGTTGCCAACTCCGCAGTTTTCCTGCGGAATTAGGAAGGTTTCTTGTGCTGGCTATGGACACTTTCCAGTTGTTGTGGGTTGCAACTTTTTGGGTGGGTTTTGTTTTGTTTGGGTGGCCGTTGCTGATTCCTCCTTATCTCAAGCCTCATTCCGGCTCCAAATTTGACCAATAAGGGGGCAAGATGCATGATGAGGTCATCAGCTGATGATGACTCATCACGCTCTGGAAGCAGAGAGCATGGCAGTATGTCATCGAGGAGGAGAACGCAGTGAGGGCAAGCACTGCAGCATGTGGATGGCAAAATGAGAACTGGAGTATGGGGGCAGGCAGAGCAGCACACAGGTAAGTTATAGCCAAAAGTAGCTATGTGAGGGAGGAAGAGAGGGACTCCCGGACCCCCCCCCCCCCCCCCCCCCCGCTCCTTTTTTGTGAAGGGCTATTTTTGGGTGCAGGTTGGGCTAGGAATTTTTTTTTTCTATCTAGCAACCCTGATAAAGTTATAGAATACTGGGATTTCTGCGTCCAAATGCCATCAGTTGGGTGCCAGGAGGTACACCAGATTTCAGCAGGCAAACTTGGGAGTAGAAATCCATACTAAGTGCTATTCTATAAAGGCTGCTTAGCACTAAATGACCTTTATAGAATTGGTGCTCAGTGCAGATCTTAATGGTGCCTAACTTAAGAACATAAGCCTTTCCAAACAGGGTCAGACTGATGGTCCATCTAGCCCAGTATCCTGTTTCCAACAGTGGCCAATCCAGGTCACAAGTACCTGGCAGAAACCCAATTAGCAGGAACATTCCATGCTACCAGTCCCAGGGCAAACAGTGGCTTCCCCATGTCCACCTCAATAACAGACTATAGACTTTTCCTCCAGGAACTTGTCCAAACCTTTTTAAAACCCAGATACACTAACCGCAGTTACCACATCCTCCGGCAACAAGTTCCAGAGCTTAACTATTTGTTTACTGAAAAATATTTCCTCCTATTCATTTTTAAAGTATTTCCATATATTTTCATTGAGTGTCCCCTGGTCTTTGTACTTTTTGAAAGAGTAAAAGAATCAATTCACTTTTACCCGTTCTACACTAGTAAGGAATTTTGCTGCAGGTGGACTTTGTAGCCCCATCCCCACTTTCTGGTAAATGTGAAGGCATAAGGAGGTAGGGGAGGGGGAAGAGAGGGACCTGAGTAAAGGGGAGAGAGGTGGGCGAGTAAAGGAGAGGAAAGGTGAAAGAAATGGGTGAGAAGGAGTGGCTTCACTAGGGAGAGGAGGTGGGAAGGTGAGTGGATAGGGAAGAGAGGAAGGGGTGATGGTTGAGTGGTAAGGGAAGCAAAGTGGGGGCCAGGGAGTAGGCTGCACCAAGGCAGGGACTGCAAAAGAGTGATGTGACTGGGTTGGGAAGAAGGGAGAGAACTAGCACTACAGCAGGATTCAGGTAGGAAGTGGAGGAGAGTAACAGAGCTGCAGAGGGATGGGATGGGGGATGCTCTTTACAGGGAGGAAATGCACTTGTCATGTAATCCTGTCTGCCATACCCATTTAAAATGATTACGGGTGGCTATAAGAGAAAGTACAGAAAGAGTAAGTGTCAGAGGTAAGGAATACCTTTGGGAATATTGTGTGCTCTGTGAGTGCACTTTCCCACTCGTGTTGATTAAAGCCAGTTTTGTAAAGATTTATTATCATCTTATACCTTAGCCGCCTTTCCTTCTCTTCTCTTTCCGACTGCATTGTTCTATATTTACTGCAGAAGGACTCTATGTTGATTTTTGGAAGGGGAGAGGGATGATGGGTAAGGGGGGATGTTCTATAAATATAAAGGTTTAGTTCTGTTTTATCACGTAAATTTGTACTCTTTACACACTGTGCAATCTTTGTCTTGGTTGTGCTTCCTTGTAAAAATTGATAAACCATAAAATGCTATGGAGTAGCCTAGTGGTTAGAGCACCAGTCTTGACATCCAGAGGTGGCCAGTTGAAATCCCACTGCTGCTCCTTGTGATCATGGGCAAGTCACTTAACCCTCTATTTCCTCAGATACAAAATTAGATTGTGAACCTTCCAGGGCCATAGAAATACCTAGCATACCTGAGTGTAACTCACCTTGAGCTACTACTGAAAAAGGTGTGAGCAAAATCCAAATAAATATGGATGTAATGGGATAGGGTTGGAAAGAGGATAAGTTAGGAGCTGGAATTGTTTAAAAAATTAATTGTATTGTTTACTTGAATGTTTATTGAATTGTTCAATAAAAAAAAGGTTTAACATAAAGCCAGCGTTATGAAGTCTGGGGCCCTGAATCCCAGTCAAAGTGCACCTCCCACTATGCTGCCTTTCCATCCTGTACCAGCAAGGGCAACACATTTTGCTGGTGCCAGTGCTTCACTAGTTTGTTTACCAGCTTGCTTAGATAATAATGTCTGTAGTGTTGCCCTTTCGTTTCTAAATATGAGGCACGAGTTGAATGGATCACTAACCTCTCCTTGCATAGAAGCAGTGTGCAGTCTTTTGGTTCAGGGTGGGTTGAAGGGCAGTTTGCTTTGTTTTTCATTGATTCTAGTGTGCTGTATTAGGTGATACTTAGAAACTTGTGTAATTATAGTGATTTCTGGTTATTTGATTGCTGTATCTTGCTCAGAGTTCCTCTGAGTTGTCCAGTGGATTTGTCATTTATGCTGGCTGAGTTGGTCAATTGCAGCATTTGTTTGGTTAGCATTAATGGGGCACACAATAAGCACAAAATAGCACATTATTGCACATAAAATACCACAATAGTGAGTGAGGGACCCAATGAATGAAGTGCAATGTTTCACCGGTTAGTGGTCTTGAGTGACTACCACATGGGTGCTTAAATCTCTGAGGGCATTCCTCTCTCGTTATTAGATTTAGTACATTTTCCTGGTTCTGTTTGTTCTATCTAATTTGTTGAGGTAGGGGATTTTTTTTTTTGTTTGTTTTGAGTCACTAGTGACTACTGACAGCAGCTACATATCTTGCTCTTAGCTGCTAACAATGGTAACTAATAAATAAAATGACTGTTTACAAATGGTATGTACTAGATTTCACCACCCATCTCTGCAGCCCTCAGCAGGGCAGGATTAAAGCACAGGCAAACTAGGCATGTGTCTAGGACCCATGGCAAGATCTCAAAACAGTATAATACATGTTATTCTGCTTATCCCAGAAATAAGCAGTGGATTCCCCCCCACCAAGTCCAAGGCAAACATTTGGTTTGGTAATTCAGCTGCTGGCCCAATGAAGAGTCTGGAAGGGGGGGGGGGGTGCTGAGCCACTGCTGCCTGCAGAGTTCTGCCAATTTTCCCCACCTCCTGTGCACTATCTTCCAATTGGCAGGAGGAGTTGGGAGCAGCTCTTCTCAGCTGCTGCTTCGGCTTCTGCCGATTTTCCTCTTCTTTGGTTAGAAGCATGGGGGATGGTGTGTGGTAGAAAGAGGGAAGGGGGCCCAGTTGCTTGCCTAAAGCCCACCAAAGGGTTAACCCTGCCCCTTGGGGGTGTAACCCCTGTGCTAATAACGGTGAAGTGAAGAAAGGGAACTAACTGCTCTGTCTACTCTGCAGGTCATTCGGAGAACATTGATTGAGGAGGGAGATAAATGAAAAACAGGCGAGAATGAGTAGAGGCATGAAAGACACACACAAATGCAAACGCTGGAAATGGTTAATTCATATTGAACAGAGAATATATAAATATAGACTTACTAGGTATCTGACTAACATAAATCGGCTGGCACAAGTTAATGTTGCTGCCACCTTAAAAACCATTTGCTTGTAAAAGCGAGCTAATAAGAATTTGCGAGGATGGCAAACATAATAGTTACAATGAAGGCACTTGCTTGATACTGCAGTGATCAGCCCCACTGCCCCCCCCCCCAGGAAGCCGATGTGGACTGCGCTGACCCCACGCGTGGGGGAATAGCAAAAAGGCTGCTTTCATGTCTCATCTGCTTCCAATCGCTGTTCGGTTTCAACTTCTTCTCTATCCGTTTCCAGATTTGTTAAAGCGGGAGATACAGAGGCAGATGTGTACCTAACTGGCACCCCCCACCCCTTCCCCCTAACCCAGGGTCAACCTATGGCTGTGGCTGGAAGTTGCCCTTAGTTGGCTGGTTGTTGTCTGTCACCTCTGGGTTCAAGAGTCCTTCCAAGCCAGCGCGCTGTTACCTACAGATCTCATCTTAGAGGTAGCCTGAGGCAAGCAACGTTTGCCAACGGGGATATTTCCTTCGTGACTTGATTTTTTTGTTGTTGTTGGTAGGGGGAGATATGAATCGGACGAAATAGTATGGGGGGGGGGGGCTTGGAGTCGCCGGAGTGAGAAGTAAGACTGGAGCATTGATCCAAGGCAGCTGGGGGAGGGGGAGAGACACACACACACACACACACCATGTTAGCCACATGCACAGAGCAGCGGCGAGAGCTGGTGGCAGGCGGCGGCAGGGACTGAGGCTGCAGCGAGCACTAGTGCCGGCCGGCGCTCTCCCTCCAGGCCCGGGCTGCTGCCCCCGGAGATGCGGCTCTGCTGCTCTCCCTTCTCCCTGCACTGCTTCATCTGAGCCGCCTCCCTCCGTGCATCGGGCACCCCACTCGCCGGCCTGGCTGCAGGTAGGGGATCGCTCGCTGCCCTCTGGCTAACAAAGTGTGTGTGTGTGTATGAATGACTATATGCGCACATATCAGCATGAGTGTGTGTAAGAAACCGTGGGGGTTTGCGCGCGTGTGTGTAAATGAGCGTATGTGTGTAGATGTATTGTGGGGGAGGGGGAGGGATTTAGATCGGAGAGTCTTGATCAGGAAGCCGTAGCTAGCATTTTAGGGGCTGAAGAAATTAAAAGCGAGGAGCTTAAACCACAGATCAGAATGAATTACCCAGCGTTATCTTTCTAAAAAGATGAGCGGGGAGCTGATAGTCCTCTCCATCGCCAATCCCTGTATGTTTTTCTCTTGTTCACTTTTATTTTTCACCCCAGCTAGATGAGAGCGTTTCTGCTCACAGTTTCCAGTGCCTGGACTGGAGAGGCAGGTGGAATCGGGACGAGGGCCTTTAGGGGTCTCCGCTTCCTAAAGCCTGCCCTGCAGACAGCCTCCAAGACAGGTCTGGTATTCAGGAGAAGCAAAATATGTCAACTGACCTGACTCTTTAGCCCCCCCCCCGAGCATACAAATACAGCTCATGAATATTAATTGTGGGCTAACCAGAAAAAGAAGCCAATTTGGGCCCCTTCTGGATTGAACTTGGATCAAAAGAGCAGAGATGTTTGGCCAGAGAGAGCAATAGATTTGTTCCAGTTTTTATTTTGACAAAAAGATTATATATTTATATATATTCTTCTTACTTAGGAAGGACAGCTGCTGCCATGGATCTGAAAGTGGAGGAAGAGCAGGTGGCTGGAGAGGAACCTGTTAGTCTTGAAGCTTTTGCCAGTGGCGCCACATTGCATGGGCTGTCCCACATCTTCTCCTATGAGCGGTTCTCCTTCAAGAGGATTGTGTGGGTTACTTGCTTCCTGGGCTCATTGGGTCTCCTCCTTTTTGTCTGCAATGAAAGAATCCAGTATTACTTCCAGTACCCGCATGTCACCAAGTTGGACGAGGTCTCAATGCCCATGATGACCTTCCCTGCCATCACCTTCTGCAACCTGAATGAATTCCGTTTCAGTCGTGTGACCAAAAATGATCTGTACCATGCTGGGGAGCTCCTTGCACTCCTCAACAACAGGTGGGTGATGGCAGAGGGACCTCAGACAGGGACCTAAAGGATGTAGAGAGGCTGGAGGCAGGGACCACCCAGGCACTGGAATGTACTAAAAGCTGAGTGCACATGCAGAAACAGCAGACGTATGTGCTAATACTCTTATTACATATTAGAATATGAACATATAGCCATGTACATACACACACAAACATATATTTATTTATTTGGTGTCGCATAACTGTTCTGCCATTGTAGTTCTGCACCCGAATTATAGCACAGAAATGTAGAAAATGGTGGTGGATACAGGCCACTTACCCATCCAGTCTGTCCATTTGTGGGTGCTGCTGTACTGCCGAGGGTCTTACTCCATCGGTGGGCTTTATGCTAGCTCACTTGGGCTGTCATGTTATTTTCACATGTATTTTTTAAAAGTACGTTCTATAACTTGCTAGGAGCTGCTGAGAGAACAAGAGGGAGCTGTGATGTACAGGACACCTCTTATTGTGTAAGAGTGCTGCTAGCTGCTGACTTACACTATACGAAGCACATAGCACTTGTTCAGTGTAAAGCATGCCTACGTTTGTAGGGTTGCAGTATTATAGTGGGTGAGGAGATTTCTTGTCATTGGAAAACGCTGCTGCACGGTGGATAGGGTCCAGCCCTTCTTCTGCGTTATGTGGCCACTTTGTAGGTGAGTGTGTTGCCATTGGTCCAGCCATTTCATGGACAGATTGCTCCCTGGTGACTGCTCAACATGTTGTGCCAGTCCACAAGACGTGGTCAAAGTGACTGTAACATAAAGAGCTTTGAAAGAGGTTTAGAAAAGTTCCTGGAGGAAAAGGTCATAAAAATGATTATTCATTCAGATAGGCTTGGAAAGTGAGCTATGAGAGACCTACTCTTTGGGATCTGCAGGTTACTTGAGACCCCGACGTTCCACTGTTGGAGAGAGAATATTGGGCTTCATGGATCTATCCCTGACTCAGCATGGCTTTTCTTATGTTCTTGTCCCATCATAGTTTCGGGGTCTCAGGCTTAGATCTTCGGGGCATAGAGGCAGTGAGTAAGATGCCAGTTATGATGGTGGCAGAAATAATTTTCACATCTCAGGGTTGTAGCTATAGTTAGGTCCTGGGTCTCTGATTAAAGCAGATGTGTCTTTCTGGGTTTGTGTCAGGAAGGCCTTTTCTGGAGCAAGGGGCTGTCTTTTGTTAAGCTGCTCTCACCTACCCACACACCTCGCCAAAGCCTCTTAACCTTGTACCTTCCAGACTGTTCAGATAAATCATGTTCACGTATCCTGTCAGGCCACCCTGCAAAAGTATGTGCCACGTGAGATACACTCCAGGCTCCCTCACACTTTAGATTTGCGATGCTTCATTGTGCTGGCCCATTGGCTTAAAGACTGCCCTGGATAGGACCCAAATTTTCAGGGGAGATCTGTTGATCCCTGGGCCAAATGGGTTTATAGATGTGGCAGAACTCACAGGCCCTGCAAGCATTGCTCTATGGCAGTGATTCTCAGCCAGGCTGTGTGGAAACGCTGGTGTGTCATGAGGAGCTGGGGGTGTGTTACCATAAATTTAACATAGACAGCAAGCCTATACTTTCCATAACCACATGTGCTAGCAGGATGAGGAGAGTCAGAGCGGGAAACCATTACCACTCAATAGTTCTGTCCCCCCCCCCCCCCCCCCACACACACACATCCACTGATCGCTGTTTGCCACCAACCCAAGCTGGAAATATTGCTGGTCTGTTATCCCCTCCCTTCCGCCAGGAACCAGTGCACCTGCCTCCAGAACCTCCTGGTGCTGGAAATGATGTATCCTGCTTCCTCCAATACTGCAGCCCAGTCCAGAAATGTGGGCTGCTGCTCCGTCCCCTGTGACCACAATTACTGCTGCCAGCTCAGCCTGAAATATGGTGTTTTGCTCCATCCCTGTGACCATGATTACTGCCACTGCTGGGTGAGGGGGAGGTGGCGTGAGAACGCTCCCTCCCTTTTGAACCAGGTCTCTTTTTGCCAGCTCATATTGTAGGGTTCAGTGTGTCACGCTGGTAACTAGTTTGTTAGGTGTGTCACCAGAAAGAACCCCTGTCCTATGTGAGCAAATTGATAACCCCTGATTGCAGGGATTCAGAAGGAGCCCTGGTGCATGGCCCCTGCAATAACTGGACTGAAGTCAGTTGGGAGATGATACGAATTAAGGCATAAAATCTCCTGATGCCAGATCCCAGCCCTAGTTCTGATTGAGCGGGAAACTCCGGTCCAGGAATCTAGAAAAACTGGAAATGGCTAAGATGTTTTAAACCCTGTGATCACCACAAAAATGAACTATGTTTTCACCTAAGCAGAATGAAATTTATTTGTAAGCTTCCTCTGTGTACCAAGCTATGAACAGCTTATGGGGCTGCCACAGGTGTGACAATTTCCATAGCAAGCCATAAATGGGGACACTGGCTATCCTAGGCAATAGAGGCTTGCCCATGACCGCGAGGAGCAGCACACCAGCTGCTCCAACCGTGAGGCTACTCCTCTGCCCCTTGTTTTGTGGGCTGCAGGCAATTATTTGAACCTTTCGTTTGTGCAGGTGTCCCTGCTTCAAGACTAGTTTTCATGAAAAGTTCACACGTAAGAAGTAGAGAAAAGAAAGCATGAAAACATCAGCATATTCCACTAAATACCAGTTTGCCTGTCTCTTTGCTCTGTTGCTTCATTGTGGGAGTTTAATGTAATTTCTTAGATTTTTAAAGCTCTCCTAGAGGGAAGGAGTAGCCTAGTGATTAGTGCTGCAGGCTTTGCTCTTGATGAGCCAGGCTTGATTCCCACTGCAGCTCCTTGTGACTCTGGGCAAATCACTTAACTCTCCATTGTCCCAGGTACAAAATAAGTACCTGTATCTAATATGTCAACTACTTTGATTGTAACCACAGAAAGGTAGGTATATCAAGTTCTCTTCCCATTATTAGAGGTGCACATCTCTTTAGTATGGGCACATATACCCTGTTTTGTTTTGGATTTATCTTTTTTTTTTTCCAGGGCAGGCCCACAACAGTGTTTTTCAAGCCAATCCTAGAGGACCCCCTATAGCAGGGATGAGCAACCTTGGTCCTTGAGGCTGCAACCCAGTCGGGTTTTCAGGATTTCCCAAATGAATATGTATGAGATCTATTTGCATACACTGCCTCCATTGTATAAAAATCTCATGCATATTCATTGGAGAAATCCTGAAAACTAGACTGAGTTGTGGCCCTTGGGGACTGAGGTTGCTTACCCCTTCCCTAGTCAGTCTGGTGTTCAGCATATTCACAATGGATATGTATGAGGTATAGTTGCATGCACTGCCTCTATTGACTGTAAAATGTATCGCATGTGTATTCTTTGTGGATATACTGAAAACCAGACTAGTTAAGGGGTACTCTAGGAAGGCCTTGAAAAATTCTGCCATAGAGCATTACATTATAGCAGTGGTTCCCAAAATTGTCCAGGAAGACACCCGCTCCTCCCCCTTCCAATCTGGTTTTCAGGATACCCACAATAAATATGCTTCTTTATCATCCTATTAGACCAGTCCAGACCAATGAATTATGTTCCCCTGTCATGAAGACAGAGACCTGAAGATTCCGATAACAATATCGGTATATCAGGTGGTGCAGCCAGGAATATTCTAGAATGCTGATGCCAAATCCACTCAACAGAGAGACCAAAACAAGAGAACCAAACAGTGGTGTAGTTATGAGTGGGCTTGGGTGGACACTGGCCCACCCAGCGGCAGCACCCCACATCAACATCTCTCCTCCTCTGCAGAGTCCCGATATCTGCCCGCCTGTCACTGAACCCCATCCCTCCCTGGAGTATCTTATAGGTATCCCCGGTACCTGCAGTGATTCAGTTACTGCTGCCTGCGCCAGCCTTGCAGGCTTCCATCGGCCGGGTCGTGCCCTCGTTTTCATCACTTCCTGTCTGGCGGGACCCGGTCAATGGAAACCTTCAGGGCTGGTGCAGGCAGCAATAATTGAATCACTGCAGGCACCGGGGACCAGGGGCGTAGCCAGACAGCAGATTTTGGGTGGGCCTAGGCAAGAAGTGGGTGGACACCAAATGTTCTCTCCCCCACCCCCACATCAAAAAAATATCTCATCTGGTGGGAAAATGCTTCTCTCCAGTCTCCACCTTGGTAGTCTGCAGCAGGCATGGGCTGAAAACTGAGCATGTTTAAACTTGTACAGCGCTGCGTAAGAAATGCTAAGTAGTAGTAGTAGCAGCATGCGAAGGTGCCAGTATTGTGGAGAGCAGCATTTTCATTACCATGTGCTACTGTTGGATGGGCCTGAGCCCTAAGTGGGTGGGCCCCAGCCCACCCAGGCCCACCTGTGGCTATGCCACTGCCGGGGACCCATGTAAAGTACACCAGGGAGGGACAGGGTTCAGCGAGTGAGCAGATGTGACGCCGCGGAGGAGGAGAGATGTTGATGTTGGGTAGGTGAAAAAGTCTATAATTTTTTTAATATCTCTGGGGGTGGGGGTGGGGGGGGGGCTGTGGAATGCTTTGCCATGCCGTGGAAGGGACCATCTAACTTAGCTCTGGGGCCATCCAAAATACTAGGTCTGGCTACACCACTGGAACCAAATAAACCTGATCCAGAGGGCTAATTCAGCACAACTGACTATAAGCAGATAGGTGGCAGACCCCAGACCCACAAATCTACAGATTCCTTCAGTCGTCCGGGATGGGTCCTGGACAGGTCTAGCAGAACTCAAGGAAAGGAGATTAACAGGTAAGGAACACATTTCACCTTCCTTATTCTGCTTGCCTAATCCAGCTTTTAAAGGTACTTTCCCACCTAGCCCAAACATCAAACTTGTAATGTTTGGGAATAAAATGGAAAGAGGACCAAGTTGCAGCCCTGCAAATGTCTTGAGGCAACGGCCCCTGCTTCAGTCCAGGACACAGCCTACATCTGGTAGAGTGAACCTTAAGACCCCAAGGAAACTCTTCTCTGAAGAATGTAGAGTTAGTTTTCCAGAATACAGCACCGCACACCTGTCTGCGTGGATCAGTGTTCTTGGACTTTGGACCTAGCAGTTCCTCTTGCTCCTCTGTACATCCAGCTCAGCCAGAACCAGGGCAAGGATCAGGCTGGGGGGAGGCCGTGCACCAAGGCTGCTACTGGAACTGGACCTCTGTCATGGACCTAAATCTGGCCATAGGGTGTCACTGTTGTGCAATGACTGAGATTCCCTCTTCCCTAGGGACTCAGCACTGCCTCCACAGCATGCCCAGCACAGCAGAACTGAGGAGCACATCATTTCTGCTGGGGATCAAAGAGCTCATTCTGCATGATTATGAGCAGCACTAGCAGAGAGGTTCACACCCTGTTTTAAAGATCGCCTTCACTGAGTCCACTCTTACCATGTTTAATTTAGATATGTAGATAAAAAAAGAAGGAAAACAAAAAGTGGGATAGCAACAGTTAACGGGGAGGAAGGGTACAGTGAAGCCACAGGTATCAATGTGTACGCCTTGTAGCGCTATAGAAGTGCTAAATAGTAGTAGTAAGCCCAGTCCTCTTCAAATATGTTTATAAGGGACTTTGGGAAAGAGCTGCAGAAGAGATGTGTCTTTATGAATGATACAGTATTAAAATCTGAAATAGTATAGACATAAATAAGTTTCATGGATTTGATATTCTGCCTTTCTGTGATACAATCAAAGCAGTTTGCATATTATATACAGGTACTTTTTCTATCTCTAGTGGACTCACAATCTGAGGTGCGTGGGGGGTTTTTTTGTACCTGGGGCAATAGAAGGTTAAGTGACTTTCCCAGGGTTGCAAGGAGCTGCAGTGGGAATTGAATCTGCTTTCCCCTGTTCTCAGGTTACTGCACTAACAGGCTACTGAGTTTAAACCAGGACGCCTAACCAATTTTGATTCGGGCTGTTCCCAGTGAACAGGTATATGAGAGAGATCTGCGTTCACTGCCTCCATTGTCTGCAGATCTATGTCATGCATATTCATTATGGAGATCTTGGAAACATGACTAGTAGAGGTGTCTGGAGAGCCTCTGCTTTGAAGGATTGCAGAATGATCAAAGATTTGGCAGGTGTGCTGTAAATGCAGCTAAGGGAGAAGACCACATAATGAGCAAGACCTGTGGTAGTGCAGTAGGCAGGCACAAATGGAAAGACATGGTAGACCAAGTGATTCTCATTGGCTGACATCTTCCATGTTCCTGTGCATCAGCTTTATGGTTTATTAAAAAAAAACTTTCTGTACTACCTTTCCTGAATAGGTCAAAATGGTACAGACTAAAAAGTATTTAAAGAAAAGAATGCCATTCATGACAGGAAAGAGACAAGACAAAGAGCATTCAAACAAAAAAAAAATACATTATTAAAAACACAAAACATAACTCATTCATAGGAGGTGAATGAGTTATGTTTTGTGGGGTATGCATAAAGGAATCCTGTGCAGAAGGAATGGATCCTCAGAAGCTTAGCAGAAATTGGGTGGCGGAGCAGGTGGGGGGAAGAGAGGTGGGTGGTTGGGAGGCGAGGATAGTGGAGGGCAGACTTATACGGTCTGTGCCAAAGCCGGTGATGGGAGGCGGGACTGGTGGTTGGGAGGCGGGAAATACTGCTGGGCAGTCTTGTACGGTCTGTGCCCTGAATAAGGCAGGTACAAATCAAGGTAAGGTATACACATATGAGTTTGTCTTGTTGGGCAGACTGGATGGACCGTGCAGGTCTTTTTCTGCCGTCATCTACTATGTTACTATGCGGTAACTGATTGGTTCCCACCCACAGAGCACTATCCTGGAAAATGCCAGCCTTATGATGGTGAAAAAGCCTGTTCAAAAAAGCAGGGCTGTGATGAAGATCCGCTCTTCAGTTATCAATGCTATATGTATCAATGTAACAGTCTGTGCTGTCTTCATATTTTACATGTATCGCTCAGATGCCTGCACGGGGCTGCAATGAAGTTCCACATGTCAGCTGTCCCATCGCTGTTCATGCTTTACATGCATCAGTGTGACACCTGCATGTTGCTTTAATGAAGATCTGTGTTTCATCAGTCTGTGCTGTCTTCATGTTTACATGTATCATTGAGATGCCCGCATAGGACTATAATGATGTTCCATTCGTCAGGTGTCTGTGCTGTGTTCATGCTTTACATGCATCAGTGTGACACCTGCATGGGTCTTTAATGAGGATCCGCTTTCCCACAGTTTGTGTCATCTTCATGTTTTACATGTGTTACTGAAGTGCTTGCATGGGGCTGTAATAAAGTTCCAGTCTTCAGCTATCTGTACTGTGTCCATGCTTTATGTGCATCAGTGCAACGTTTGCATGGAGTTCTGATGGAGCTTCTCTTCAGCTGTCCATGCTGTATTCATGTTTTATATCGGTGTGATGCTTGCATGGAGTTGTGATGCAGCCCCTCTTCAGCTGTCCATGCTGTATTCATGTTTTATATCGGTGTGACGCCCGTATGGAGCTCTGATGC
Source organism: Microcaecilia unicolor (assembly GCF_901765095.1). Lineage (NCBI taxonomy): Eukaryota > Metazoa > Chordata > Amphibia > Gymnophiona > Siphonopidae > Microcaecilia > Microcaecilia unicolor. The sequence goes on from NC_044033.1 coordinate 300,231,426, forward strand.
AGCCTCTTCAGCTGTCTATGCTGTATTCATGTTTTATATCAGTGTGATGCCTTCGTGGAGCTCTGATGGAGATGGGTTCTTAAGCTCTTTCTGCCGTATTTCTCCTTTACATGTATCTGTAGGTTGTCTTCTCGGAGCTCTGATGACAGTCAGCACAATTGCATTTATAATAGTGGAAACCGTGAAATTGAAAGAGCTTTCAAACCCCATAAACACTCTCTTGTCCTTGTAAATTAAATGAAAGAAGAGATCCTGTGAGCAAGGTCACCTGATATGATGCTAGCAGTCACCCTTTAATGGCATGTAAATATAAGGCTGCAGATGAATGCAAAGGGGAAATATTTATAGCTTCCTCCATTAGTAGGGCACATTGTATAAGAGAAATAATGGGAAAATCAAAAATGGTTCCAGAACAAAAAGCTTGCTGTCAGGTCACAATGGATGGTGTGGGTTTGCAGCTCGCTAGCTGTCACTGGCTGCAGTCCTTTTTTTTTCCATGAATGGAAGAAGTTACAAGAAGCTCCACATCTGCAGCTCACATGCAGAGATCTTCACATGTGATGTCTGTTTCTCTGTTCTCACACACACTTGGAAGAGCGCTCTGAGAACCCTAGGGGGCTCCTAAATCAGCCCCCCAGTGACTTCTCCCAGAGCTCACGTGCGTACTCGGCCTTTGTCACTCCTGGAGCACTGTGTGATATTCTGTGATGAGAGCATTGTTGGAGACAAGACTTTGGAAAGCCAGGACCATAGATCAGTTGCCTAAAGCACCATCAAAATCAAGAGAAACACTGTGATATGATTGTGTCCCTGGGCTGCAGTATGGTCACCCTGGGAATGATGATTGCATTACTGCTATCAAACAAAGCAGAGATAGTACAGCTTCCTAGATTTGGTGCTGTAATATAATATCCTTAGTGCAGTCATCTTTCCCTGCGTTGACACATAGCTGAGCTAACAATCACATGATTTTTCCTGGTACTTTAGGATATTGTGCAGTGGCACAGCTCAAGTGCTGTAGTGTCAACATATGGTGAGGCCACTGTGCCGTGCTGCGGCACTGACATTGCTGTGGCATCTCAGCACGGTTCTGTTGGCAGAGGCGCTGTGGTAGGGTCTCTGCACTGTTCTGTGGGCACAGGCACTATGCTGGGGTGCCAACACTGTACTGTGGGCACAGGCACTGCGGTGGGGGGTCAGCACTGTTCTGTGAGCACAGGTGCTGTGGTGGTCTCGGCACTGTACTGTTCTGTGGGCACAGGTGCTGCGGTGGGGTGTCAACACTGGTCCCACAGAACAGTACAGTGCTGAGACCACCACAGCACCTGGGCCCACAGAACAGTACAGTGCTGAGACTCCACTACAGTGCCTGTGCCTCAAAGAACAGGGATGAGACCACACCACAGTGCCTCTGCCCACCCACTTGTGCTCACTGAACAGTGCTGACTCCCTACCGTAATGCCTGTGCCCATAGTACAGTGCTGACACCCCACCGCAGCGTCTGTGCCCACAGAACAGTACAGTGCTAAGACCACCACAGCACCTGTGCTCACAGAACAGTGCTGACCCCCCCCCCCCCCCCCCACCGCAGTGCCTGGACCCATAGTACAGTGTTGGCACCCCACCACAGCGCCTGTGCCCACAGAACAGGGCTGAGACCACACCACAGTGCCTCTGCCCACCGACCTGTGCCAAGACCCCACCACAGCACCCGTGCTCACAGAACAGTGCTGACCCCCATAGCAGCACCTGTGCTCACTGAACGGTGCTGACCCCTACCGCAGTGCCTGTGCCCTTAGTACAGTGTTGACAACCCACTGCAGTGCCTATGCCCACAGAACATTACAGTGCTGAGACCACCACAGCACCTGGGCTCCCAGAACAGTGCTGACCCCCCACCGCAGTGCCTGTGCCCATAGTACAGTGTTGACACCCCAGCATAGTGCCTGTGCCCACAGAACAGTGCTGAGACCACCCTACCACAGCGCCTGTGCCAACAGAACAGTGCTGAGATGCCACAGCAATGCCTGTGCCCACAGAACAGTTCTGTGGGGGTCGGCACTGTTCTGTGAGCACGGGTGCTGTGGTGGGGTCTCGGCACAGGTCGGTGGGCAGAGGCACTGAGGCGTGGTCTCAGCCCTGTTCTGTGGGCACAGGCGCTGTGGTGGGGTGTCAACACTGTTTTATTTATTTATTTATTATATTTGTATCCCGCACTTTCCCACTAAAAGCAGGCTCAATGCGGCTTACATAGTAATAGGTAACACAGAATTTTGTTATGTAAAGTAGGAAATTAAGTATAACATAATAGAAGGATGGATGGGTAGTAAATGGATGGGTAGGTAGGTAGAGACAGGTGATAGAGGAGGGTAAGGTGGGAGATAGATTCTGGGTCAATGTCATTTTCTCTTCAGTATATGTAAGGTAGATGACAAGGCTCATTCATTAAAGAACTGTGTTCCATTTTTAAAGGCCCGTGGTGCTGTTTTTTTTATTTGGACTTTAGTTTGTACTTCGTTCCCTCTCTTTTGTTATATTACCTTCAAGAAAAACATCAAAAAATATGACCCAGTTAGATAAATAATCATAACATGTTAACTTATTGGGAATAATCATGTGTTTGTCATGAAGCTAGGCCAGACGGCAACATTAGCTGTCTAAGTGCTAGTTAACCAGCCAGGCCGGTTAAATCGCTTTAAATATCATGGGGGCTATGTTTTGGACTTTTGCTACAGGCTTGAAATGTACCCAAATATTAATTGGCTTGCGTGTAAAGAAATGCACAGTTAAGTACAGGATATCCAGTGAATTAATTTAGTTTGGACAAAAATGTGAGTTACTGTGTTCTGGCTTTTCAGGGCAGTATACTGCAGCAGAGGTGACAGGGTGGGGTGTCAGTGCTTTACTGAGGCAGAGGAGATGCGGTGCGGCCTCCTTTTTCAGAGTTATCCAATTCTGCGAAAAAGCAGTTAGGTATGAACTGCTGGACTAAGAACGTCTTTTCTCTCTCCAGGTATGAGATTCCAGATACCCAGCTAGCTGATGAGAAAGTTCTCAATATTCTACAAGAAAAAGCTAATTTCCAACATTTCAAGGCCAAGCCGTTTAGTATGTTTGAGTTCTATGATCGGGCTGGCCATGACATCCGGGATATGCTGCTGAGCTGTCGTTTCCGGGGTATAGAGTGCAGCGCCGAAGACTTCAAAAAAGTGAGTACCCTTGGCTCACCTTAGTATGAAAAACTGCAGCAGTGCCAGCTGCTGATTTGTCGCCACTGCTATTGTGGTCTATTTGGACGGTTCTCCTCGTGGATACCTCATGGTTTGGTTCTCTGGTGCTGAAACAATACTGAGCGTGGCCTGCTTATGCTTTCGGACCCTGGTGTCGGAGTGGGTGCTTACTCCTTATGTGGCAGAAGGAGCTGTTGTAGAGTTTGGTGGAAGAAAAGATGCAAAAGTATAGCATAGTGGCAAAAAATGTAAGAAGCCAACCAGAAAACAGTATGTGGAGACAGAGACAAGGCAGGCAGAAAGAGGGAAGAAGAGCAGTGTGAGCCAGAGGGCAGATTAGGGGGGTGCGAAAAGAGAAAAGGAATAAGGCAAAAGAGTGAGGAATGCAGATAAAAATAAACACACACACACACACCAACCAGAACCACATGGGGGTTATAATTTACAGCTATATACCCAGTCACTCAGATGTATGAGCAATGTCATTTTTTCGACGTACTCTGTAATTATTTGTCTCTGACACTCTCTCAGATACACCAGTCTGTAGGGTCTTTCTCTTCCTTTCTGCTATGATTTTTCTGATTCTCCTGCTTTATGCTTCTGTCCCTCAGATCTTTTCCCTGTCCCATTTTTATTTATTCTCCTCCGCCCCCTCAGTTTTGATTTTTCTTTTTTATAGTAAGCTCCAGAGCATCGTGCTGAAATTCCAGGGTAGCGATGGGAATGATTATTGGCTTTTGCAAGCTGGTTGCAGGATCCCTGTTAATGTGTAGTGTCAGGGGCTCCCCATCTCCTTCAGCTTTAGGCAGCCCTGGGGACCCAGCGTAATTGCCCTGGTTGCTCCCCCAGCGCCGTCCCTGTCTGAATGTCCTGCTCTGTTTCCGCGTGAAATTATTTCCAGTTCTTTTTCCATTATTCCGTTCTGGAATGTGCAGTGAGGAGAGCCTGGATAGCAGCCCAGGCCCGAGGCTGCCCAGTTTTATAATAACAGGGACATGAATGTTGCATACCCTCAATTATTACCGTGGGAGCAGACAAAAATGATTTAAGGGGTTTGGTTTAGAAAAAGTTTGTTCTTGTGGTATTGACGACTCTCTGTGGATTCCTCTTTGGCTGTCTCCGCTCTAGTTGCTTGTGTTTTGTTGTAGAAAGCCTGGGTCAAATACAGCAGTAGGTCTTTTCTCCTTTTGTATAGTCTCTAGCACCGCACCTGCTAATCCTCTTGGTGCAGTGGGTCATTGAGGACCTCCAGTATTGACCAGACTCCTTCACTGTGTGCAGGGAGGGGTAATTTGAGTTTTGCATCCTCCTCCCCCACAATGTTTAGGCGTCATAGTCCAGCGAATTATTCCTGCAGTATTTGATTCTGTTTTCTTAGGTTCCCTTAGCTGTCCTTTTGGGAGAAGGGTTCTCTGTGCTTTCAGTTTACAAGGGAGGCATCTTGCTTTGCTGTCCAGTCTCCCTCTCAACCAGGGGCAGATCGCAGGGCCTGGGAGAATTTTTTTCCTAGTGGCCCATGTGAGTTTGGATTTTACTAAAATCATTTTTTTTCCTCTTATCTTTCCACAAACTGCTATGGGCAGGCAAGGAATAACAAGCAGACGAAAGTCGATGAGGACTAGGGCCGGGTTGAGAACTATTTTATTCTGCTTTTCATCCCTCACTAGTTCAAGCCCCCACCACAAATAACCCAGATGCCACCCCCACATCCCCGGTCTTCATCATCAGTGCCCTCCCCAGTCCCCACCCATCCTACCCAATCTCCTGGTTCTCATTCACTGACTTACCCAGTTCCCCATCACAAGCAGTCTTCATTCATTGCAGTGGCAGTAGCCTAGTTAGTGACTTGCCCAGTCACTGACTGCCCTGGGTGGCCTCAGGTGGGGACCGGGGATGTAAGGGAACTGGTGGTGAGCTCCTGAAAAGACACAGAGAATAAGAGTGGCACGTACAGAAATGTAATGTACGTGAATGCTGCTGTATTCCTGGGCTCTGTGTGAAACTCGGACATCTTGGAAGGTAGGAAATATGAGACTGACACAGGGGCTGGGCTATGCTCAGGGCACGGGCAAGGGCAGGTGTGGACTCCTTCTAGGGCTGGAGTCTGGTCTGCATAGGGCTGGACTGACAGGATGGGTGAGGCATCTTGGTCTGCTGCTCCCTAGCTGTTTCCCTGCTGCTGTGTAGATTAATGAGCTGGCTCTTAGCTTTGGCTTTGCTTGAGTGGCCTGTGAACTACTCAGCTCTGCAGGGGATCATACAGGCACAGTGGGGATGACAGTGGGGACCTGCACGGGTGCTGCTGGTTACTGTGCTGCTGCACATAGTGGACCATGGGAGAGGGGGCAGCCAGTACTGTGGACAAGGTGGCACGTCTCTCTTCTGCACTTGGAGCTGGCACCAGTGCACTGCACCTGAGGAGAAGGATTTTGGAATCCGGAAGAACTGTAGAAGCACAACAATAGCCTGCAGGTCTGTTGCACAGCCGGGTACCCTTGCAGCACAGGCAGTACACTTCACAGGACTTAGAGTCATGTCATTAACCCAGCCTCAGCACTGAAGACAAAGCCCAGCCTGGTGTCAACTGCATAGCCTGCCCTGGGGAGTGGCAGGAGTAGTGCAGCAGTTCCATAGAAGGGTTGATTAAGGTTGCCAGCCAGCTCAGTGTGTGAGTCACACACCAGTGTAACTGGCCCACTGGGGCATGTCTGAATACTCGATAGGGCAATCTGCCGCTCAGAGCTGGTGTAAAACATGCTGAGGCCCAGGACAGAAATTTGGGAGGGGGCTCCAAAGTCCAACATGCTGTGTCTTCTTCAGCTTCAGATAGGCTTGGGGGGGGGGGGGGGGCTTGTAACCTGGGAGCCTGGGGCAGCTGCTCTGTTTGCATCCCCCTAATGCCATCCCTGCTCTCTCTCCTCATGTCTGGCTCTCCCTTTCTTTCCTATGTATTGGAACCGTCCCTTGTACGGATCCTCCCTGGGCCTTTTGAGCTTTCTTGTTTCTGGTTTTATGGTGCTGATAAAAATTCAAGTAGAAAGAGTGAGTAATTACTTACTGTGCTTCTTATATGCGCATTGTGTACAGTAATTAAGCATTCTGTCAGTAACAGAGGGTACGGTACTAGGCAGTGGCATTGGAGAGGTGAGAGGCTGCAGAATTAGAGTCTGGTAATCTTCCACTCAGTGCGGTGGAAGAGAGATCACGGTGCTCCGTGTTCATTTCCAGCAGAACCTCCAGATGACTGCAAAGTTGTGTTGGGAAATGTCCACACCAAGAGCGATAAAGTCCCTTAATTACTATTTTTTAAAAGCCCTTGTTTTTCCCAAGGCAAGTAGATCTATAAAATGTTACTACTGTGATCCATATTACAAAGACTGTTACATTTGCAATTTGCAGAAATGTCAGGCTGATCAGATTGCAGGAAAGCAAACATCTGTGTAATGTAAATCTAAACAACTGATAGAGCAGAAATGTTGTTGGTGTTGTTGTTTTTGGGTTTGTTTGTTTTTTACTTTTGCGTCCTTTATTACTGAGGTGCACCAACGGATTTAGCATGCGCTAAATACCACATAGCCTGTTGTATACTTATGACACTTAAAGCACACTAATTCGTTAGCATACCTTAGTAAAAGGATCCTTTTCTTTTCCTTGCCGATATATTGTATTACAAAGGGCAGCCACAAAGGTTAAGAAAACATCATAAAATATTTTTGTAATTCAGCCCATCTATTCGCTAATTATAGAATTTTAGATTTTCAAAACTTTCTCCCCCTGCCCCCTCATATAATTGCTCCCATTCCCTTCTCAAGACATTATCTTCCCAGGGAGATTAAGGTGGGGGAATGGTAGCAATGTTCAAGTCATGTTGTCTTTCACCTCAGGCCCCTGGGTACTGGCCTGGGCTAGTAGCCGCTGGACCTGCTGCTGCAGAGTGTCCTTTGAGAAACCAGGAAAACCTGAGGGGATCCTTGACTTTTTAAATAACGGTAATCCCAGGTAGGCAGAGGTATTCCTGCACTGAATGTTAAAAAGAAGTCATTCTTCTGTCACTACTGACAGCCTGACAAGAACCTCTTGAATGTCACGCTTAAGACAGTTAGAGGTCCTTCTCTCCTGCCTGCTTCTTCCCAGTAACCTAGAAATGACATCTCAGGGCTTTCACATATACTGGGAAGTTGTGGATGATGAGTCTGTCACAGTATGTGAAGTAACCTCAGGGGCCTTCTTGTTGATTTTTGACCTCTCTTTTCCTGATGTCTCTTGACAGCTGTTTGTTTGGCTCTGATCTCTGGTAACGTTTCTGTGGCCTTTAGTAACCTATGCAGAAGTCCAGTGGTTCCCAAATCTGGTTCTGGAGGCACCCCAGCCAGTCAGGTTTTCAGGATATCTACAATGAATATTCAGGAGAGAAATTTGTATGCACTGCCTTCAATGCATGTAGGTTGCTCTCATGAATAATCATTGTGGATATCCTGAAAACCCGACTAGCTGGAGAGCCTCCAGGACCAGGTATGGGAACCACTGCTGTAGTCTGTAGCTGATCTCTAATAACTTAACTCAAAGACCTTTCTTCAGCCTGGCATTTCCTCCAGCCCAGCCAGAACTAAGGGCTACACTCCAGAGAATGACACAGTAATGAAAATAGTTCCCTCCCTATCCCCACCATTTCCTAAAGTCCATGTACAAATGAGTACATCAACCATTTTAGGCTCGCTTCAGCAGTGTTCTTTGGTTGTCTATTTAAGTCCAGCTAGTGAAAATGGCCTTTCAGATGAGGTACCAGTTGCTGGAACAGCTAAAAGCAACTTTGCATGCTGACTTAGTTTAGGCCTAACCATTTCCCTTTTCTGCCAAAACGAAAAAAAAAAAAAACATTCTTACAAGTTTCTGAGTTCATTAGTAGCTGTTCTTCCAAATCAGTGTGCTGACATTTTGGAGGTATTACCGCTTTAACACTTCCTATCCCTTTGGTGAAACCGTGATCATTTTTACCGTTACCATGGTAATACTGTGCAGGTCATTCCCATCCCAGAGGTAATACCATGCAGATTGTTCCTGTCCCTGTGGGAATTACAGTGGTTGCCACTTACATACTCTACTACACTCCAGGGCTTCTGAAATTAAATATCATAAATCCTGTGTCTAGCCACTAGATGTTGCTGTTGAGTAGTGGTTTGGATTATGCCCAACGTCTCTCTGGCATCTCCCAGCCACAGCTGACCCAGAGGAGCAGAGTCCTGGCCCAGGAATCAGACAGGTGGCTTGCCCAGTCAATGAACCACGGGATTAGCCACCCCTTCATCTAGCATTGACTCTGTAATATCTCTGGCAGCCTCTTCCTCCAAAAGCAGATGATCAGTGACTAGAGATGCCTAGTTCCAGGCGGGAGATTTGGGGATAGTCCTGGTTTTGAACTTGCATCCCAAAGCAGTACGGGATTTGTAGTGGCTGATCCTGCTCATTGAATTCAGTGTTGTAAGTCCCATATTCACCAAGATGGCGTAGTCAGAAATCCAAGACTGTCCCAGAATCTCCAGCCTGGAACTGGGTAACTTGGCAGCTGTGCAGTGATTTTTAACTCCTCTCTGATATCCCTTCTGATGACTTGAACACCTTCAGCTATATTCATTCAGTCATACAAACATAGCAGATTGCCAGAGAGTCAGGAAATATTGCATACCTAAGAAGCAGAGGAATCTGCCTGTCTAGGGTTACCATACATCCGGTTTTACCTGGACATGTCTTATTTATTTGTTACATTTGTATCCCACATTTCCCCACCAATTTGCAGGCTCAATGTGGCTTACATTTGCCGTAATGGCGGTTTAACAGAATTACAGATGGTATTACGTTTAGGTGTATACATACATGGTAACATACATGGAACATAATATATAGAATAGATCATGGTATATATACCATGTGCATACATACATGGTATAGAAGAGTGTATTATGGTATTGCATGAAGGTTCCTAAGTAATAGATTGGATTGTATTATACATTAGGACTTTGACTATAGAGAGACCCTGTTCGTCATAAGGTTTAAGGTGGTAGTGCTTGATCATTAATAGCAGAGGGTTTAAGCAGTCGTGCGATGAAAGTTCAGTTTTGTGTAGATCGTGTATAATGTTATTATTTAGTGCTCAAGATGGGTGCTTTTGATATGCCTTCTTGAAAAGATCTGTTTTTAGTAGCTTTCAAAAGATGGTTAGGTCTTGCGTTGTTTTTATGGCCTTTGGTAGTGCGTTCCATAGCTGTGTGCATATGTATGAGAAACTGGTTGCATATGTGGATTTATATTTTAGTCCTTTACAGTTAGGGTAGTGAAGGTTGAGGAATGTACGTGATGATCTTTTTGCATTCCTTGTAGGCAAGTCAGTGAGGTCTGACATGTAGGTCGGAGCTTCTCCGTATATGATTTTGTGGACCAGGGTGCAGACCTTGAACGTAATTCGTTCTTTTAGTGGGAGCCAGTGGAGTTTTTCTCTTAGGGATTTAGCACTTTCGTATTTTGTTTTCCCATATATGAGTCTGGCTGCTGTGTTTTGGGCAGTTTGAAGCTTCTTGATGATTTGTTCTTTACATCCAGCATAGATGGCGTTACAGTAATCTAGATGACTTAGCACCATTGATTGTACTAGGCTACGGAATACTTCCCTTGGGAAGAAAGGTTTAATTCTTTTAAGTTTCCACATTGAGTAGAACATTTTTTTTAATGTATTTTTTGCATGATCTTCAAGTGTGAGATTTCGATCAATTGTGACTCCCAGAATTTTCAGGCTGTCTGAGACCGGAAGTGTGTAGTCTGGGGTGTTTATGGTATTAGGTTTATTTGTGTTGTATTGTGAGGACGGGATGAGACATTGTGTTTTTTCTGCGTTTAGCTTTAATTGAAATGCGTCTGCCCATGAGTTCATTATTTGAAGGCTATGTGTGATTTCATTTGTGATTTTGGTTATGTCTTGTTTAAACGGGATGTATATCGTGACATCATCAGCATATATGTAAGGGTTGAGTCCTTGGTTGGATAGCGATTTGGCTACTGGGGTCATCATTAAATTAAAGAGAGTTGGTGAGAGTGGTGATCCTTGTGGTACTCCACATTCAGGTTTCCATTGTGTTGACGTTTTTGAGTTTGAAATCACTTGATAGGATCTTGCTCTTTATGAGGACACTGCGGGGCATCCGGGCAGGTTTTGCTAGCCTGCCTGTTTATCTGGACAAACGGGTGGATGGGCAGGCGGGCCTCAGGGTGTCCTATCCTCCCCTACCTTATTATCGTTTCCTGGTGGCCTAGTGGCCTCTTTGTGGCAGGAAAGAGCCCCATCTTTCCTGCCCGGCGCTGCTGCAGACCTGTCTTGCTCCCAAATGGCTGCCGGGAGTTCTTTACAAATCAGGTATCAGAACTCACAGGTCTGCACAGGGATCCACCCAGCACCTTGGTCTCTTAGCCATTGAAATGCAGCTCTGTGTTACCCTGGGCAAGTCCCTTAACCTTCAATTGCTCAGGTACAAAAACAGATTGTAAGCCCACTAGAGCAGAGAAAAAGTGCCTGAATACAATATGTAAACTATTTTGATTGTACCACAGAAAGGTGGTATATAAATAATGTCATGAATAAATGCTTTCCTGGAGCCCCAGCACCCTTGTGGAATCTCTGAGGAGCTATCGGGCTCCTCAGGTTGGGGCCACGCACTAGGTTATCGACCGTCTGAGCTGGAATTTTTCTGAGCTGTTCTGTGCTTGTGCAGAAGTCACCAGCCTGAATTAAATAGACTCTTCTTCAGTCCCAGTTAGGGCATTTGTTTTGCCCTCACAGAACATGAGCCATGCTGTGATAAGTAGTTATAATTGTTCAGAAACTGACCAAGAGGGGATACTGGAGCTTCTGCATATCCTTAGGGATAGATAAGAACCATCCTGTCCCTGGTAGAGGTACTTTTGGATCTGGTCAATACCCAGAAGGGATAGTAAAGAAAACACAGCCCATGGAAACATTTTGGGGAGTATGTAAATGATCTCATTTGAAATCAGTAGAAAAGACAAGAAATAAAAAAAAAAAGATGTGAAAATTTGGAAGATCCGACCCTTTATTTTCAATCATATAGGGCCCTGTTTAGTAATTAACCTTTTAGCGGCACGCTAGAAATTATCATGTGCTAACGCTAGAGACACTCATGGGTGTCTCTAGCATTAGCGCACGCTAAAAAGCGCGCCTACAGCGTGGCTTAATAAACAGGTCCCTTAATCTTTTAAAATCAGAGACGCAAAGGACGAAACACAGAACAGTGCTCAACAGAGTCTAGAAATGTACACACACATCACAGTTAATACAAGAGACTCCTGGAAACAGCAAAAGATCTCACGCAGTGGTAACGTAGTAAAATGGTATATGACTGCAGATTAAAACCCATATGGTCCAACTAGTCCGCCCAGTAAGGCGGCCAGAGCTGCACCTGCCACCCTGTGCAGGTTACATTCCATCTCAGTCACATACTAGCACCATACCACAAATTGGGCAGCCACACAAACATGGCAGAGTGTTTTTTATAATTTTGGTTGCAGCACAGTCATATTCATTGTCAGTACTTGATTAAACCAGTAATCCAACAATGCTGCAAACCAGGGGCATAGGCAGAAGTCCATTTTTGGAGGGTTCCTAAAGATGGACCGAGGGGGTCTGGTATTCTTTCCCTCTTTCCCCTCCCCCACCACTGCCACAAAATATTACCTCAGCTAGTGAGGATGCCAAGTTCTGTCAGACAAAGGTGTCTCCTGTACAAGTCCTGTCTGTGCTGAACGGGACTCATGCAGAAGATATTTTTAGCTGGCCAGACTTGGTATCCCCGTCAGTCATGAAAGCAGCAGCGGGGGACCCAAGTTGGAGGTGACCAGGTTCAGGCCTCTGAGGCCCCTCCATGACTATGCCGCTGCTGCAAACTAACCACATTTTTACTTGCTATCAACCTTAAGGTATCTCCCCTTCCCCTCTAAGATATGAACGTAACATAAAACGCACACACTTGTTCTGACCCTGTTATTCTTTTATTTGTTAAGATTTGCTCACACCTTTTTTAGTAGTAGCTCAACGTGAGTTACATTTAGGTACTCTGGATATTTCGCTGTCCAGGAGAGCTCACAATCTAAGTTTCTATCTGAGGCAATGGAGGGTTAAGTAACTTGCCCAAGATCACAAGGAACAGCAGTGGGATTTGAACCAGCCACCTTTGGATTGCAAGACCAGTGCTCTACCCACTAGGCCACTCCTCCACTCCTTGGGTCACAGACTGTAGAAATCTGCCCGGCAATGGTCCTACTTCCTAATGGCTGGAGTTGCCGTCAAAGAGCACTCAGCCCATCCAAATCCGTCTTTCCACAATCAGGACAGAGACATAAAAGTCTGCCTTGCTTTGCCATGTTTGGGACCTAAAGAAGAAAATTATAATGTAGAGAAGGTGAAGGAGGGGAAATAGGGCTCACTTTGTACTCAGAAACATGTGTACCAATATCTTGTTCACATTGCACAGACTTATTATCACAATCCTCAGTACTGGTTCCTTCCAGAGTACAAAACATCCTACAGGCATTTCTGTGGGACACACAGACCCTCAGAACTGCTTGTTTTAACATCTGCTTAGCATTGGCAAGGTGGATGTGAAACAGTAATAAGGCAGGCCAAGAAAGAAGCTGAAAAGAAGCTTGCACAGAAGCAAAAACTAATAAACACGTTTCAAGTACATCAAAAGCAAGAAGCCTGTGTGGGAGTCAGCTGGACCTGTAATGAACAGGGAGTAAAAGGGGCACTCGGAGAATCCAAAGCTGTTGCAGAAAAGCTAAATGAATTCTTCGCTTTGGTCTTTACTGAAGAGGATTTGGGAGAGATAGCCGCCCTGGAACTGTTCTTTGAAGATGATGAGTCAGAGGAAGGGAAGCAAATCACTGAGAAACTGGGGAAAATAGACGCCAACAATTAGGACCTGATGGGATACGCTCCAGGGTTCTAAGAGAACTCAGGTGTGAACCTTGCAGATGTGCTAACGGCAATCTGCAATATGTCCAAACCTACCACTGTGCCTGAAGATGAGATGATAACCTATGTAGTGTTCATATTTAAAACGCACACCATGGGTGATCCATGAAACTACAGACTAGTAAGCTTGACATTGGTGCTGGGCAAAATGGTGGATGCTATAATTAAGAAGAGAATTACTGAGCACAAAGATGAACATAACTTAATGGAGAAGAGCCAGAAATTAAATCAAAAGAGCTCATGTCTTATGAATCTATTAGAATTCTTTGAAAGTATAAACAAACATGCATTGAAGGGCGAGCTCAGTGTATCTGGGTTTTCAGAAGTCCTGTGATCAGTAGCATAGCCAGGAACTGTTTACAAGGGGTGTGTTTCTCCCTGTTTCTGTCTCCATCTCTCCCACCCCCAGCCACCTTAATACTTTCTCGGATTGAGTCTTTACCTGGGCAGCGGCGCTCATAGGCTGTTTGCAGCCTGGACGGTTCAGGGAGAAAGTTCTATAGCAGGCCACAGGCAGCCTATGAGCATTGCTGTGGCTGCCTGGGTGACTCAAGAGAATTTTAAGGTGGGGGGCTGGGTCTGACAGGGGGTTCATACGCCATGATGCACATACCCTAAATATGCAACTGCCTATGATAAAGTTCCACACAAAAGACTCAAGAAATTAGAAAGTCAGGGGATAGGAGCGGGGTCGGTTATAGGTTTTTGCTGTCCCAAGCAACTTTTGACAGCCCCTTCTATGAATTTTTGTTGGGTTTTACCTATGCCTGTTTTTTGTAATCTTTTAAAAATTTTTTTACAAGCAATAGAACTTTTTAAAGCATGCAAATGAATTGTCTCTATGTTAATGTGTGTATTTTTATGTGCACTAAATACACATCTTTGGTCATTACTTGTCAAAATGATGGCCAGAGTGCTGCCTCTGGAAATGTGCCGCTCCAAGCATGTGCTTGCTTTGCTAGTGCCTAGAACCAGCCTTGGATAGGAGGTTATATACTACTTTGCATTAGTACTGATTTAAAGACAAGAAACAGAGGAAAAATAGGTTTACCATATCTGAGACAAGGATATTGAAAAGAGGAGCAAATTTATATTTTTCAAAGTTGTGAAAACACGAGATGATTCTGGAAAACTGCTAAAGAACATTGTGAGACTAAAGAACTGTAAGCAATCATTTGATCACCGCGACTGAGACAAGATGACAGAATTTTTTTTCTCTGCATTCCCTGTGTATTCCAAGAAATTGTCTCGAGGTAAAATTTTGCTATTCATCTCCCTTTGTGTTACTCAGAGAGGAATGTTTTATGTATCCAGATTGAACTAGTTTTGTAAACTGCCTTGAAGTTGTTTTGGAAGGTGGTATAACAAATATCTTAATAAATAAACTGGGCATCTAAGTGGCAGATGGAATTTATTGTGGACAGCTGCAAAGTGATACAGGGAAATAAAATCATATTTCTGAGTACACAATACTGGGCTCCTTGTTAGGAGTTACGAATCAGTACAAGATACCTGGAATACGTCAAAATCCCCAGCTTAGTGTGGTGGAAGCGAGCAAAAATGCAAAGTGAATGTTAGAAATGATTCTGAAAAGAATCAGAAAACTACGGGGAATATGACAGTACCTCTGTGTCAGAGCAGGGTTCAATAGCACTTTGAAAATCGTGTGCAGATCTCTGATTTCCCCTTCACAAAACAGATGTAGCAGAACTTGAAAAGGTTCAGAGAAAGGAAACCAAGTGATTGAGGATGAAAGGACCCTCCTTTGAAGAAAGGCTGAACAGGTTGAGGACACTTCAGCTTTAGAGAAGAGCTGACTTGGAGGAAATAGTACGGGGCACCATGAAACGAACTAGCAGCAGTGTTAAAACTTTTTTTTTTTCATTCGAGACACAAATAAGCCATGGAGTTTTATTTATTTATTTGTTGCATTTGTATCCCACATTTTCCCACCTCTTTGCAGGCTCAATGTGGCTTACATAGTACCGTAAACGGTGTTAACCGATTCCGGTGTGAACAATATCAAGGTGATATTACGGCAGAACGAGGTACATGTATCGTAGAGACAATTGGGGAGAACTTAGGGAGGGAGAGGAAGAGTTAGGGTATGTCCATTACGGTCTTTGGTTACATTGTGTCACAAATGTCCAGGTTTTTTATGTTGGGTCAGAGGGGTATCTCTTCTGAACAGATCTGTTTTTAGTGCTTTCCGGAAGTTCGAGTGGTCAAGTGTGGTTTTTACTGCTTTTGGTAGTGCGTTCCACAGTTGTGAACTCAAGTAGGAAAAGCTGGAAGCATTAGTGGATTTGTATTTAAGTCCTTTGCTGCTTGGGTAGTGGAGGTTTAGGTATGAACGTGCTGATTTTATGGTGTTTCTGAGTGGCAGGTCAATGAGGTCTGTCATGTATCCCGGTGCCTCGCCGTAAATGATTTTATGAACTGTCGTGCAGATTTTGAAAGTGATACGTTCCGTAATTGGAAGTCAGTGCAGTTTTTCTCGGAGTGGTTTGGCGCTGTCAAAACGCATTTTTCCGAATATAAGCCTTGCTGAAGTGTTTTGGGCGGTCTGAAGTTTCTTTATAATTTGTTCTTTGCATCCCGCATAGATTCCATTACAGTAGCCTGCGTGGCTTAGTACCATTGACTGTACCAGGTTGCGAAATATTTCCCTCGGGAAGAATGGTTTCACTCGTTTTAGTTTCTACATTGAGAGAAACATTTTCTTTATCGTGACTTTAGCTTGGGTCTCTAGTGAGATGTTTCGGTCGATTGTTACTCCAAGAATTTTCAGGCTGTCTGAGATAGGGAAGGTGTATCCTGGGGTGTTAATGTTTGTGGGTTTGTATGTGTTGTATTGGGATGAGATGATGAGACAATGTGTTTTTTCTGTATTGAGTTTTAGTTGGAATGCGTTTGCCCATGAGTTCATGATGTTTAAGCTTAGCTTGATTTTATTGGTGATTTCTGCTAAATCATATTTGTAGGGGATGTATAGTGTAACGTCATCTGTGTAAATAAATGGATAAAGGCCTTGGGTGGATAAGGCATTGGCTAGTGGGACCATCATGAGGTTGAAAAGGATCGGTGATAGTGGTGATCCTTGCGGTACTCTGTAGTCTGGTTTCCAGGGTGACGATATGTTTGTGCTTGATTTCACTTGGTATTTTCTGGTGGTTAGAAAGCCCTTGATCCAGTTGAGAGTGTTAACACCAATTCCAAAATAATTTAGGAGTCTTAGCAATATGTTATGGTTAACCATGTCGAACGCACTGGACATGTCAAATTGAAGGAGGAGAATGCTTTTGCGTATTGCTATCTCTTGCTTGAATTTAGTTAGGAGAGTAAGTAGTACTGTTTCGGTGCTGTGTTGGGGTCGGAATCCTGATTGTGACTCATGTAGTATAGTGAATTTGTTTATATAGTCATTGAGTTGTTTGGTCACCAGTCCTTCCATAAACTTGACTACTAATGGGATAAATGCCACTGGGCGGTAGTTGGTGATATCATTTGTTTTTTTCTTGGTGTCTTTTGGTATTGGGGTAAGCAGGATGTTGCCTTTTTCTTTAGGGAAAATACCCTGCTGAAGCATGAAATTTAAGTGGGATGTGAGATCTATTATGAATCCGTGGGGGGCAGATTGTATTAGGTAGCTGGGGCAGATGTCCAATTGACAGTGGCTGTTGGAATGTCTGTGTCGATGCTGAGGAGAGCGAAATTTGACCATGATCGGTCACCAGGGGTTGGGTCTAGCCCATTAATGAAGTTTTCTATGTCCGTGTTGTCCAGAGGTAGGGTTTTGCATAGATTTATAATTTTTTTTGTTGAAATATTTAGCAAGGTTGTCTACAGATGGGATGTCAGTGCTGGTTGTGATGACTGGTGTTGTGTCTAGTAATTTGTTCACGAGATGGTATAGTTTTTTTGTGTTATTGTAGTCTGGCCCAATTTTAGTTTTGAAATATGACCTTTTGGTCTGTCTTATTGCACAGTTGTATTTCTTTTGTATCTGTTTCCATGCGTTGAGTGTGTGTTAGTCTTTTATTTTTTTCCATGCGCATTCTAGTTTCCTTGTTTGTGTTTTTAGTATTTTTCAATTCTTTGTTGAACCATGGTATCGAGTTGTGTCTGCGTGAAGTTCTTGTTTGTAGGGGTGCTATTGTGTCTAGTATGTGTCTTCATCTTTTGTCCCAATCTGAGAGGTAGTAAATGGAGTCCATTTGTGTTGTCCAATCGTTGTTGTATATCTGTTGCCAGAAAGTATCCGGGTCTGTTTGGCCTCTCGTGGTGTGGGTTGTGTGTTCTCGTGTGTGGAGGGAACCTTTTTTCCGCCATTTTAGGGATAGGTTGGTCGGTCCATGGTGTTTCTGTCCAGCTGGTTTGTGTTATGGTTAGGTTCTGGTCAATGGACAGTTTGTATGAGATGAGGTCAAGTGTATGGCCCTTCGTGTGGGTTGTTTGCATGTGTGGCCATATAAGATCACATAACTGGAGGAAGTCCTTACATTCTCGTGCATTGGTAGAGTTTGGGTGTTCTAGGTGAAGGTTAATGTCTCCTAGTAATAGTATATTGGAGTTGGATACACATGTATTTGAAATGAAATCCATGAAGTCTGCTTGACTTTCATTCCAGTTGCATGGTGGTCTGTAAAACAGTTGTCAGAAAATGTGGTTATGGCTAGTAGTACAGATGAGTTTAGTTTAAATTTCTTTATTGATGAAAAGCAACATGTCAATTACAAAACTCAATCATTGAACCAGAACAAATTTATCATTTTTTCTACTCCCCCCACCCAACTTTCTCACCCTCACTCTCATCCCCGTGATTAGGGTTACCATATGGCTCCAGAAAAAGGAGGAAAGATTGAGCTAGTCTGGGTTTTACCTCCATTGCTTTCAGTGGAAGCAAAATCCGGACTGGATCAATGTGTTCTCCTTTTTCTGGAGCCATATGGTAACCCTACTAATACTTACCCAACTCCTACCCCTAAGACACACCATAACTTGTGAGACCAACCTCCCCCCCCATTATAGCATATATCTACTGTACCTGAATGTAACTTGCTTTGAATTCTAATTACTACTTACTACTACTACTACTTAACATTTCTAAAGCGCTACTAGGGTTATGCAGCGCTGTACAATTTAAACGAGGAAGGGCAGTCCCTGCTCAAAAGAGCTTACAATCTAAAGGACAGGTAAGCAGTCAGTCTAAAGGGCAGGTAAGCAGTCAATCAAATGGGGGAGTGTAGGTTTCCTGAATTGAGGTAAGTGGTTAAGTGCCGAAAGCTACAGTGAAGAGGTGGGCTTTGAGTAAGGATTTGAAGATGGGCAGGGAGAGTGCGTGGCGTATGGGTTCGGGTAGTTTATTCCAAGCATAGGGTGAGGCGAGGCAGAAGGGGCGAAGTCTGGAGTTGGCAGTGGTGGAGAAGGGTACTGATAGGAGGGATTTGTCCTTGAGCGGAGGTTATGGGTAGGAACAAATGGGGAGATGAGGGTAGAGAGGTAATGAGGGGCTGCAGATTGAGTGCATTTGTAGGTTAGTAGGAGAAGCTTGAACTGTATACGGTATCTGATCGGGAGCCAGTGAAGTGACTTGAGGAGAGGGGTGATGTGAGTATATCGGTCCATGCGGAAGATAAGACGCGCGGCGGAATTCTGGACAGATTGAAGGGGGGATAGATGGTTAAGTGGGAGGCCAGTGAGTAGTAGGTTGCAATAGTCAAGGCGAGAGGTAACAAGCGAGTGGATGAGGGTTCGGGTGGTCTGTTCAGAGAGAAACGGGCGAATTTTGCTAATATTATAGAGAAAGAAGCGACAGGTCTTGGCTGTCTGCTGGATATGGGCAGAGAAGGAGAGGGAGGAGTCGAAGATGACTCTGAGGTTGCGTCAGCAAAATTTCAAAAATGCAAAAAAAGGAGGTTTGGACAAATTACTTTAGGATGCATGACTGCCCTCTAGGACAACTTCTGGGAAATAGTAAGGAACAGCTGCAGTCAGAGAATAACGTGGTAGATCTGACAGCCATCCGGAAGCACGAGTGCGTCCTTTTACCTGCATGGAGGGTGGGCAGTTTTCAGATAGCCCAGGTAAATGGGTTTAGGAAAGTTGCCCATTCCTCCTGTGGGTAAAAATACATGCTCCGCCTATCTTTGATCGGTTTAAACTTAACCGGCCAGCGCTGAATATCGACTTGGTCGGTTATGCTTAAACCAGCCCAAAATAAACTCGATATTCAATGCCAGTTACCGGAAATGGCCCAGCATTGAATATCTGGGCTCAACACCGACCGCAGGAGGCAGCCAGCCTAACTCCCGCGGTCTGAATATTGAGCCCACTGTGTTTAATGCTTATGTCTGGCGTCCAGTTCTGCGTTTTTGTAGGATTGTTGTGGGATAATCCAGTAGTGTACCTGAAAGTGAATTTCTGGGTGGGCCCACACATTTCATCCTTGCTCCCCCTTCCCCAGCATTAAATGAATACCTGGGTTGACAGAGACCCCCAAGACCTGCAAGCTGAACACCTCCTTCACTGGAACCTCCTGGGCTGTCTGAACACTGGTGAAATCAGTGGTGTACTTCACCTGCCAATTTTGATTTCACCAGTGTTCAGACGGTCTGAGGCATATATCAGGGGATGTCTTCAGCTGGCAGGCCATGGGGATCTCCACCAGCAACTCCGAGGATGTGCACCGCTGCTGGGTGTGCCTGAACCCAAGTGGATGGGCCCCTGCCCACCTGTGGCTACAACATGGGAATAATCATGATTGTTGAGTTGAATTATCAAAATCTTGAGCGCCATAGGCCTACCTTCGACCTTATGCCCCCTCTAGCCTGCCCTCCCCTCAAAACCTTTTCACTGGCCCTGGGAGGATGAGTTTAGTATTTGATGTGAGTGCCTCCATCTGTTACATTTGGGAGATGGCAGTATAGCACAGATGCTCCCACTGGAAGCTGCCCAGATTGGTGACTGTCAGGATCAGGGTGCTGTGCTCAGTAGATCGTAGGTCTAACCCAGCATGGCATTTTTTGTGGTTAAGACACACTGAATTGTCAAAATTCAATGCAATACGAGGAAGGTCCAAGCTGTTCTAAACTGTAAGAATAGCTGTCCAAGTTGGGAACAGAGGTTTCTTGCTTCCATATTATTCTTTGGATCCACCACCATAGCCTCCACTTCTAGATTCAAATCTGCCACTTCCATAACCTTAGTCTCCACCTCTTCCCCTACCACCATGGAAAAAGCCTCTACCTCCAGAAGAGCCACCTCTGTAGCCACGATCTCTGTTGTCTGAAGACTGACCTGCCTGATCGACTCTGATTTGACAACCATTGTGTCTTTCCATTCATAGCCATCAAAGAATCTTTTGCATCATCTGCATTTTCGTATGCAGATATTTTTAATGAAGCTTTAAGCTGATTTCTGTGGTGGCATCCTTGAACAACCCCAGCACAGGATCACACTGCAACATCATTTTTGCATGAGAATTATGACCTGAACTTAATTCCAAATCTTTGAATCTGGGAGAAGGCTGGAACAAGTGGGCAGGGGATTCCTTAAAAACCAGCAGTAATCTTATGCACAACTTTCTCAGCATTTAAACTAAGATGCAATACAAAAGTCCCACTGTTAAACATTCCAAGAAGTATTTTAAGAACTGCCAAAAGAATATACTCATTTTGCTATCAAAGATGGTTACTGCTGCAACAATGAATAACTTCAAAAGTACACATTCAAGTGAAGGAGAAATTGCTGATTCCAGATGGTAAACCAGTTGTCACATTTAAGGTCAGGAAGGAATTCTTTTTCCCACTGACCATGGTGAACAGAGCAGTTAGAAGACGGTTGGACATGATGGACTTCTGGTTTTCTTGCAACTCAAGTGTTTTTTTCCTGGTTTTTCTGCAGCACGGCCGTTGCAGAGGGTGGTGGGAGTTGCTGAGTTAGAGTAGCTGTGTAACTGATGGAAAACACATCTGTCCTTGGCCATGACAAAACTAGAGGTTGCTTGTAATGCATGTCTTCCATCTGTCTGGCAGAGGGGAGTTTGCGTAGAGTCAAATCAGCTTTTTCCAGCACAGAAGGAACACACAGCGTTGCGACAGTACAGATGGTGCTTTTGACAGAAGTTGACGTAAGGTTCTGGAAAAGGTTGTTGTAACAGAGGCACATGCTTTGCATACATCCCTGTTAGTGTCTCTGCATCTAAACCCAGCAACGAGCTCTCTTCCTCATCCTCTTCTGTTTTATATATTTATTTGTGCTTAGCTTAAACCTCTTCTTTGGTAGAAAAAGGGGAGTTAAAGGAGGTACAGTAAGTATTTCACTGCCCCTATATGGCTTAGAGTCTAAAGCCCCTGCATACTAACCTGCAGTAAAATTGAGCATTGCTGTGCTGTTTTACTGTGTGAAAATATATGGTGAGATTAGTGAATCCCACGGTAAATATATATTTGTATTGATGCAGCTGGGACTATAGCTCATGCCCGGTCACAGCAATGCAAGAGAGTTTGTGAGTCGGACATGCAACATTTTAAAATGGCTGGGCCAGTGATACAAAAAGGAATACCCCCTTCAGCTCCTTGATTCATTTTCAAATCACAGTCCCTCCCCCCCACCAAACCCACTGCAACCCCAATCCCTTTTCAAATCATACTGCTTCCCTCAGCCCCTCCAAACTGTGACCTCAATCCCTTTTCAAACCACACTGCTTCCCTCAGCCCTTCCAAACCTGCAGCCCTCCTCCCCCATGTGGCAGTTAGTGGGGGTCTCAGTGGTGATCATGGGGTTGGGAGGGTGGTAGGAGCAATCTTCATTTAATCCTGCCTGAGCCACTCCCTCAGTACAAATGACAGTCCACTTCCATTTTAACTGAGGGAGCCACTAAGCCACTAACACCTGACATTGGTTCTTCCCCCCCCCCCCCCCCCCCCCCCCCCCCCCCCCCCCCCCCCCCCCCCCCGTCACTAGCCATCAGGGATACTCCTAGTAAGTGTCAGAAGGAGGTGTGCGGAGCTATATTCAAAGAGTGTGATTTGTAAAAGGGTTAGGCCGGGATGAGGGGTATTTTTTCACTATGCACCACCCCTTTAAGTTTCTCCACAGGAACATTGAGCTGCTCATGGGAAGCAAAGTTAACCACACCTCTTGAGGTGTGAGGTTTAACACCGGCTGTATAATTTGTTTTGCATAATAATAAGCTGCTTTGCATGCATGTGCATGCTGTGCAGGTAATTATTATTTAATGTGTGTTGCAGTAAAATAAGCCCTGTGTCAAGCTCAGTAAATAGTTCCTTAAATTCTCACTTGAGGCAGTAGAAGGTGTGATGACTTGCCCAAGGTCACAAGGAGCATCATTGGGATTTGAACTGTGCTCTTTGCTGGTCTCAAGCAGCCTAGTGGTTAGACCACCAGTCTTGATATCCAGAGCTGCCCAGTTCAAATTCCACAGCTGCTCCTTGTGATCTTGGGTAAGTCACTTATCTCTACATTGTCTCAGACATAAAATGAGATTGTGAGCCCTCCAGGGACAGGGAAATAACCAGTGTACCTGAATATAACTCACCTTGAGCTGCTACTGAAAAAGGTGTGAGCAAAATCAAATTAAACAAAATATTCCTGCTGTCCCTCTATCTGTTCTCTTCCACCTAGCACCTCTTTCTTCTCTTCATGAAAAATCACTCGAGGTGACCTTGGCAGTAGGAATTCAGTAGTACCACTGATATGCATACATGGTGCCTCCACTCCCCTTTCACTTTCTTGGACATCAGTTGGATTAAATTAAACCATTCGTTTGTGTTTCTGCAGGCAGGAATTAAAAACTGTTTCACTTTCTCCCCGTGTGTGTAGTATCTCTAGTCTGATTTTCGATCTCACCAGTGGTATGTATGTTTTCTGTTAACTCTCGCTTCATTCTTTGGTGTCTTTACTGGGGAAACAGTACAGTGGATATCGGTTGCAGTGGTGGCTTTCCTCTGTAGCTTTCTAAAGTTAGTTTTGGGTGTGTCTGTTTTCTGGTGTACCTGGGATCTGTCTTGTCACTCAATGGCATTCTGTTTTCTTTTCTTTTATATATTTGTGAATTTTGTAAATCACTTAGGTATATGATATCCCAGGATGTGGAGATTCATCAAATCATTAATAAACAAGCATTTACTGACTGTATGCTGGTTATCTTTTGCAAACAGCTTCAAGAAGGAAGAATAAAATACAGCAGGTTAGAAAAATAAAATACAGCAAGGTTGTTTTGTACGGTTTCACTTCTCAGATATTTCGGTAGTACCACTGGAGTAAAAAAGAAAACGGAAGAAAATCCCACATGGAGCGTAGTCAGCAAAGGATAGTGGGAAGTTGAAGAAGGCTTGAGAAAGACCAGGTATACAAGAGGATCATCAATGGTAAAGACACTCTATTGTTGTTACTTGCAAAACTATGCAAAGCCTGACACGGCATTGTGTTTCGTCACAAATTGCCTGCCTCAGGGGTCATAAAGTGTTGTTGTTTCCAAAATGATCTTAAAATGAAACACTAGGAATCCACTAAGATGAACATAGGACTGGTCTTTAGAAAAACCTTTGTAATGGTGACATGCTTATGGCAATCTGCTGTGTGAACACTGTATAGAAAACTACACAGTATCTCTGCTCTGGTAAAAAAAAGTTTAAAAAGTGTGGGAACGGCAGCACATGCACATGCACATTGTAAGTAAACAGTGTACTGCAGTAATGCACTAATGCAGTACAATGTTTACTTACAAGGCGTATATGCAGCTGTTCCCGTGCTTTTTCAATCTTTTTTTTACCAGTGCAGAGATACTGTGTAGTTTTCTATACAGTGTTCACACAGCGGATTGCTACAAGCGTGTCACCATTATAAAGTCTTTCTGAAGACCAGTCCTATGTTCACCTTAGCGGATTCCTAGTGTTTCATTTCAACATTCATTTACGCAGACGATGTCACATTATACATCCCTTACAAACATGATCTAAAGGAAATCGCCAACGAAATCAAACTCAGCTTCAACATCATGAACTCATGGGCGGATGCATTTCAATTCAAACTTAATACAGAAAAAACACAGTCTCATCCTCTCATCCCAATACAACACGAACAAACCCACCAATATACACACCCCAGACCACACCCTACCTATCTCAGACAATCTGAAAATTCTTGGAGTTACAATTGACCGAAACCTCACGCTAGAGAGTCAAGTGACATCAACAACAAAGAAAATGTTCCACTCAATGTGGAAACTCAAACGAGTGAAACCTTTTTTCCCCGAGGGAAATATTTCGCAAATTGGTACAATCTATGGTACTAAGCCATCTAGACTATTACAACAGAATCTATGTGGGATGCAAAGAACAACTTATAAAGAAACTCGAAACTGCTCAAAACACAGCAGCCAGGCATATATTCGGAAAAACGAGATTCGAAAGCACAAAACCCCTCCGAGAAAAACTGCATTGGCTTCCAATCAAAGAACATATTGCATTCAAAATCTGCACCCTGGTTCATAAAATTATATATGGAGAAGCCCCGAGTTACATGACAGACCTTATAGACCTACCAACCAGAAACACAACAAGATCAACACGAACATACCTAAATCTCCACCACCCAAGCTGCAAAGGTCTCAGATACAAATCAACCTATGCATCTTCTCCTATATAAGTACACAAATATGAAACGCATTACCGACTGCTGTGAAAACAATGTATGACCACCTAAGCTTCAGGAAATGACTAAAAACCAACCTGTTCAAAAAGGCATACCCTAACGATCCAACTTAAACACCTGAACCCTGCAACATAAAGAAACCAAAGCTCGTACTGGACATAACTTAACCTCCTCCTCATGATTCCCCAATGTGTCTGTCACACATGAACGTTTAGTCTACTACTATACCACCTTGTATTTGTTCTACCGAAACTGGCGATCACCATTAAGGTACTATGTAAGCCACATTGAGCCTGCAAATAAGTGGGAAAATGTGGGATACAAATGTAACAAATAAATAAATAAACAACAACACTTTATGATCCCTGAGGCAGGCACTTTGTGCCGAAACACGGTGCTGAGTCGGGCTTTGCATAGTTTTGCAAATACCAACAATAAAGTGTTTTTACCATCGATGAAACTCTTGTGTATCTGGTCTTTCTCAAGCCTTCTCCAACTTCCCACTATCGGTAGTACCACAGACATGAATTTGCTACGTATGCAACCCATGTGTTTACCTTCAGCATCTGATCACAGCCAAAACCGGCCCGTAGGGTTCTAGGATTTCTTCACTTTCTTCCATAGGTACAGATGGATCTTCAAGACTGCTGCTTTGTAATCCCTGTTCCAACCTCTGGTTTCTCTGGGACTTCAGTGAGATTTAGGTTTTCCAAAGACTGGGGGATTAGGGGATAATTCGCCTTTGCTAACTAATCCTTTCCACAAAAGTTTGGGTCTCCTTCCATCACACTTCTCAGGAAAATGCAGGTCTTTCACAGTGTATGACGCTTCCAGCACCAAGATCAGCGTATAAGATCTTTCTGACTCCTACCACCACTGGTACAGCAGCAAAATAACAGTGGTGTTCTAGCAGGGTGTTATGGGTTATACCACTTTTCCAGCTTTTGAAAAAGATAGGCTAAGGAAGCTCCCTACATCAGTATAAAGTAATCTTCCAATTTTGTGGCATCAATTTTCTTTTCATCCACACTGTCATTCTCCCCTCCCCCCCAACATCCTGGAATGTATGCTAGGCCTGTGTAACACTAGAAACATTCCCTTCCACTTCCAACCATCATCGTCTTCCCTGTTTCCATTATGGAGTGGGACTTTCTTTAGTCCATGGATGTCATAACATCCACTGGACACTAGATCATTCTGTTGCATTTATTTTCCCTTTCTTTATATTGACAGCTGCTGTTCCCTCCTGCCCTATGCTTCTCCCTCCTCCTCTTTTGGGGTCATTTACTGGATCCCTTAATCTGTGTGTGCCTTGGTAGATAAACAGTACTATAGGTACTGCTTCCATTATACAAATCGTAAGGTTTAGGAATCCAAATGTTCCATTTTAGAGCTGCAGAGTGTTCTCTCATATTAGTAATTTCTACCTCTTAAATTTGGATGTTGTCACACAAGAAAGGCCTGTAAAGCCACAGCTGAGGATAGACATGGAAGAATGATGATGGAAGCCTTAAGATCGAGTGATGGAACTTGTGGCCAATGTAGTGCCTGACTTGACTGACACTCTTGTGTAACAGAACGATAGTCCATCTGTGGCAGGAGGGAGTGAGGGTCATCATTTTACCAAGGGAGGGGGATGTAAGGACAGCTGCTGAATGAATGAAGTGGCTTTATTTCAGTGACTTTTTTTGAAGTTAGAGCAGTTCCAGCAAGCAATAAACACAGAATAAACCACTTACGAATGAAGTGGCTTTAACAGGGGCTGACAGTGATGATGGCAGTGTCTGTTTTTCTTCCTGTCTACAATCAAGATTGTGGTTCCCACATTACTGCTACTACTATTTATCATTTCTATAGCGCTACTAGACGAACTATAAATCTGCTTCCTTCTATCATTCCTCGCCCCATATTCCATACACCAGGGGCGTAGCCAGAGCTTGAGGTGGGAGGGGGCCAGAGCCCAAGGTGGGGGGGGACACATTTTGGCTGCCCCCCTCCGCTGCCCATTGCCGCCGCTGTACATCTTCGCTGGTGTAGGGCCCCAATCCCCGCCAGCTGAAGCGCCGTCGCCACAAATACCTTGGCTGGCGGGGGTCCCCAAACCCCGCCAGCTGAAGACTTTGTCCAGCGCTGGTCTCCGGCACCACTGCATTGCCTGCCCTGCTCTCTCTTCCCCTCACGTTCAGCACGCTCCTTTTAGTGAAACTGAGCATGCTCAATTTCACTAAAAAGAGCGTGCCCAACATGAGGGGAAGAGGGAGCAGGGTAGGCAATGCGGTGGCGCTGCCACAGACCAACGCTCAACAAAGTCTTCAGCTGGCGGGGGTTGGGGACCCCCGCCAGCCAACCAGAGGCTCAGAGCAGATTTGGGGGGGCCCAGGCCCCTGTGGCCCCACCTAGCTACGCCACTGCCCTACACCCCCAGTAATAACTATTACCTAGCCCCCTCCTATCATTCCTCACTTCATGTCCCCTACATCTCCAGTAATATCTATCACCCTGCCCCCTTCTATCATTTCTCACCCTATGTCCTCTAAAAAGCCCCAGTAATAACCATCACCCTGCCCCCTTCTACATTCCTCACCCCATATCCTCTACACCCCCAGTAATACCCGTAACGCTTCTACCCTATGTCCTCACCCCATGTCCTTCCCTCTCCTATGATTCCTTAGTCCTTGTCCCCTACACAACTAGTAATAACCATCACCCTTAAGAAAATGCATGCAGATGAGCAGCACAGACTTTTACCTTGCTGCTCGGCAGGGAAAGCACCAGGGCATGCGCATAGCAGTCAGTTGGTAAACGTGGCTCCAACAAAAGGCACCACTGCTGTACAGCGTCAATCCAGGAGACTTGGGGTAGCTTGGGGTGATCAGAGAGGTTCCATGTTGGGAAAGTTCAGAGCTCTAGCAGCCATACCTCGGGGCGAAGGATCTCTGGACCTGGTGGAGCAGGTCCAGACAGGGATCCCTGGGCCCAGCGTTGGGAGAGGGGTCCTGAATCCAGGCAGTGCGGCTCCGGTGAGGGATCCGGAGTCCTGGCAGTGCAAACTTGACTGGAGCTTTGGGCTCCCACGTGAGACTGCAGGGGAGAGAAGCTTGACAGGCAAGACTCACTCGGAGCTGCAGAGAAAGGCCCCTCTCTCGGGTAGTAGCAGAGGGTTGGATCATATTTTTTTAAAATTGAAATTCAGTTCAAAGGTGGAGGAAACCTGTGTGCAAACACAGCAGACTGCTCCGCCAAGAAGCTACTGTCATACTACAGCTGTTCCAGACCTCCTGTAAAAGGTGGACGGGCCTTTCTTTGCATCAGTTGTAAACAGCTGTGCGTCCCTCAGAATGCACATTTGAATACTAATCAGCTCATTTAAATGTATTAGCATACTACCATTCCCGTTGTCTGCTTCCCCAAAAGGAAAACAACCTGCAGAACCTCTTTGCGCATCTTCCGCTGGATAACATGCTTGTTAAACCGTCTGGAACTGGTCAAAAAAACATGTTGCTGGCCCAGGATGTTTAATGCATCTCCCCCTGAGAGCAAGCACTTTCTTTTTTTCTCTTCAAAGGTGGTTATCTGCTTCCCTGGGCACGTACTAGCTCCTTGGCTTTCCTTTTCTGTGTGGCTAGTTTAGCGCTCTAGGGGCCAGTAGAACATAGTTCCCAGTGTCCAAATACAATGGACACACTTCACATACCCCAGCGTTCTTGGCCCAGAGCCCCATTCCTCAAGTCCAGGCACTTCAGAAGAAGGGTAGAAGAAATGGACAATGCCTTTCCTTAGGAATCTGTACTCCAACATTGCATGTCTGACACCTTCTAGCAAATCCCTGCAAGGAATAGTGGATTACATGCTAAATCTTCTCCTCTCACATATTACTAGCAGATGCTTCTGAGCCTCTGAGGTCCACACACAATATACGCTATTACAGAGGAATTTAGGGCCAGATTCAGTAAATGTCATCCAAAGTTAGGCCCAGTTATGATCCATGCTAGGAGAGTATTTTGCACAGAGCACCCTTTACAGAATAGTAGCTTAGTGAACTTCCTGCACCTAACTTTGGGGTCCTTTTACTACGGTGCGCTGAAAAATGGCTTGCGGTAGTGTAGACGCGGGTTTTGGGCACGGGCAGAATAATTTTTCAGCACACCTGTAAAAAAATGCCTTTTTAAAAATTTTTGGCAAAAATGAACATGCGGCAAAATCAAAATTCCCACACGTCCATTTTGGGTCTGCGACCTTACCGCCAGCCACTGACCTAGCAGTAAAGTCTCACGCGGTAACCGAGCTATAATGACCTACGCACACCAAATGCCACTTGGCGCGTGTCCCGCACGGCCAAAATAAAAATTATTTTTCATCCTCGCGTATTATGAAATTAACGCAAGAGCCATGCAGCAGCCAGGCGGTAACTCCATTTTGGCATGCATTGGGCACGTGTAGAGCCTTACGCGGCTTAGTAAAAGGGCCTGTTTGGGCGCAAATGCTCATATCTGCCAAAACCTGATGTAAATGCTCACGCCCAACTGATAACATTGCACCGAATTTCTGGGAACGCCCCTGATCCCTTCCCATGGCCCTGCCCCCTTTTGAGTTGTACTCTATGAATTCAGGCATGCATGTTACAGAATAGGGTGTAGGGCAGATGCATGCCCCCAATTAGTGCCAATTAACTCCAATAATTAATGTTTAGCACTTAATTGACTAATTAGTTTGTGTGCATCTACGATCCACGCCCAAATTTGGGTACAGAATTAAGGGGTTAGTGACTCGTTTATTAGTTAAACATGTCTCTGTGTCCATCACCATCAGCCACCGGGAATGTCAAACTCAGATGTCAAAGTGGAAGTGTTTGAGGCAAAAGCTGCATCAGAATTCAAGACAACAGATGTAGATGTGCCTTTTCTCTTTGACAGGTATGTAATGTACACACAGCTGGCATGTACCTGTTCACTATTAAAGATTTGAGCGGATGTCTGTCTTGATTAAACTCTCAGTATACGGGCAGTTTTGTGGCATACTGAAGGTTAAGTTCACAGTGACATGTCTCTTGTATCCCGCTAGACGACCTCCATTATCCTCTTTCTTTAGACCGCTCTGGACTCTGCCTAGTCCTCCTGTCAGCAAATCAATAATTCTCATTTTTCAGTCTGTTATGCTGTCAACGTTGGTGAGTTAAATAGGACCTTAGAACAGCTTTAATGTGCATCCCTGGGGTGACTTTCACCTCTCCCAGAGTTTTAGGAATGTGACTTAATAAGCTCAGAACACCTTCTCATGACCAGTCAGCCAGTATTGTCCCTTCGTAGAATCTTTTCTGTATGTTCTTAATTGGCCACTCAGGTTTTCTGCCATTAAGTGGCTGCCATTGAGCAAGCCCAGCAGAGAGCCAGGAGCCTCCCATTGCCAGGGCCACATGTCACTGGATCAGCAGTATTACCGGGAGGAGGTGAGCAGTGCACACATTCACTTAACTCTAGCACTGCAGCTCTGCCATCCCCCAATCCTATTCAATCTCTCCATGAAGGTAAATAACTTAAGCTGGTATCTTGAGACTTGGCCCCATGGCAGCCTAAAATGAAACACTTAAGTGTTTTATCTGCTGCAGTTATGTTATTTTATATTATGTATTTTTCACCTGCTGTATCCCCAATTTAGGGTTCAGTGCGGGAATGCAACTTAAGAGACTGATCTGTATCAATGGATCGGGATAATAAAAACAACAAGTAATAACAAAAAATATTCTACACAATGATTAACATAAAAGACATTTCCCAAATAGATAAGATTTCAACAAAACCAAAGATAAAGGGAAGTAGATCGTATTTCCTGTGGTAGGGAATTCCAAGTCTTTACAGATTGCTACAAGAATGAAGTCTCAAATAAAGTCTTGTATCTCAAACCCTTCACAGAGGGAAAACACAGGAGAAATATTACGATGGTGACTACTAGAGCTTAACAGTTGTATAAGAGAAGACAAAGACTCAGAAAATGTCCTTCTAAAATTTTAAAAACCAAACAACACATTTTAAACAGGGTATGTGCTTTCAAATGTAACCAGGGAAGATGTATCAATGGGGGAGATATGGGTACACCACATTTAGCACTTTCCCTCGATCCAACTTTCTGGTCACCCAGTCAAAGAAATTGATCATATTTGTCTGACAAGACCTGCCTCTAGTGAAACCATGTTACCTCGAGTCCTGTAATCCATTGGATTACAAAAACTTTTCTATTCTCTGTTTTAAAATCATTTGCATTAATTTACTTACCACAGAAGTCAGACTTACCAGCCTGTAGTCCCAACCTTTTCCTTACTTCCACTTTTGTGAAGAGAAACCACATCTGCTGTTCTCCAGTCCTCTGGGACCACTCTTGACTCTAGAGAAGCATTGAAAAGGTCAGCCAGTGGAACTGCTAGAACTTCCCTAAGTTCCTTCAGTACCCTCAGATGTGTTCCATCCGGCCCCATCGCTTTGTCCACCTTTAGTTTAGCCAGCTCCTCATGAACACATTCCTCTTAAATCGTCAGGGACTAGCACCCCTCCATTCTTATTTGTGTTTGTCTTCTGCAGTCCTGCTCCTGCCCTTCAGCTGTAAACACAGAACAGAAATATTTGTTAAGCAATTCTACCTTATCTTTATCAGCTTCTACATATTCCTCCCCTTCACATTTGAGACTCATAATGCCACTTTTGCACTTCCTCCTAACATATCTAAAAAATGTCTCTTCTGCCTCCCCATTTTACCATATTGTCTGTTTTTTTTTCTTCCATTTGCATCTTTGCTTTCCCAACTACTAGCTTCTCAGCTTTTCCAGATATTGTCACCTATCCTCCTCTTTCTTCAGTCTCCTGTAGTTTCTTACCTTTTCAGCTACTCCTTTTGAGAACCAAAGCAGCCTCCTTTTCCACTTACTTTTATTTACTTTCCTTACAAAAAGGTTGTTGCCCTTACAGTAGCTCCTTTCAGTTTTGCCCACTGCTTTCCAACTTCTTCCAGATCCAGATGTAATCCCCCATATGAACAAAGTTACCCCTCTGTAAGTCTAGAACTTTCACTTTTGAATGAACCCTTTCCCAGGGGCGTAGCCAGACAGCTAATTTTGGGTGGGCTTGAGCCAAAAATGGATGGGCACAGAATTCAGCCCCTCCTGGCCGCCCTCAACTCTGTTCTCCCCCTACCCTCAAACACAAAATATTAAATACCCAAACTGAAGATTTCCTCCTCCTCGGGCAGCCGGTGCTCTTCCAAACAGCAGAAGCAAGACGCCGCTGCCAGTACTCCGTACATGCTCAGTGCTTCCGCCTGGTGAAAACTGAGCACGTGCAGAGGGGCTGGTGTGTGGCAGAGCACTGGCTACCTAACAAGGAGGAAATCTTTAGCTTGGGGTTTGAAAATTCCCACCAGCCACACATCAAGAGAGCCACAATTTTGGGTGGGCCTGGGTGTAGCTACGCCACTGCCCTTTCCACACCTATCTTAATATCAAACCACAGCATCTGGTGATTACTGGATGCCAGATGATCACCTACTATTACATCAGAAACACTCTCCTCATTAGTAAGTACTAAGTCCCATCCCACATGGGTTCCATTTAGCTGGAATAGTTCCCCCTGTAGAGAATCCAGGATATCTCTGCTTTTAGGGACCCTCCAGTAGAGATACCCCAATCAATATCTGGCATATTAAAATCACCTATTAGCAGTACTTCCCCTTTCACAGCTATCTTGAATGTCTTCAATTAAATCTCTGTCCATTTCTTCTGCCTGTGAAGGAGGCCTACATATCACACCAATGTAAACACATTTGCCATTTCCTCTTGCCAGATTGACCCACAGTGCCTCTTCTTTACCCTGTATGTCCTCCAATTGTATGGTTTTAATATTATCTTTAACATAAAATGCCCCCCCCCCCCCTTTTCTTCCTACTCTGTCTTTCCTGAACAGATTATAACCCGATATAACTATATCCCAGTCATGGTTCTCTGTGAACCATGTCTCTGTGATCACGACTAAATCCAAATCAGCCTCTTCTATCATAGCCTCAAGATCTAAATATTTCCCATACTTCGAGCATTAGTATATACTACTTTCCAGACCTTGCCCCTTTCCCCCATTTGTGTACAGGTATTTAATGCTTCACTTACCAGGGGGCTTTGATCACCCTGCCCCAGTGATTCTAGTTTAAAGCCCTCTTCAGTAGGTTAGCCAGTCTGCTGCTAAAGACTCTTTTTCTCCCCTTTGATAGATGGTCACCATCTCTGCTCAGCAGCCCTTGGAAAAGCATCCCATGGTTCAGGAAGCAAAAATGCATTTGACAACACCATCTGAGTAGCCACATATTCATATAAGAAAATAAGCACTGCCATACTGGGACAGACTGAAGATCCATCAAGCCCAGTATCGTGGTTTCCAACAGTGGCCAATCCAGGTCAGAAGTACCTGGCAAGATCTCAAAAGAGTAAAACTATGGTGCATTTCCTAGAAATAAGCAGTAGATTTCAAGTCCATCTTAATAATGGCTTATGGCATTTTTTTCTTTTAGGAAAGTATCCAAATCTTTTTTTAAACCCTGCTAAGCTAACTTCCTCTACCGCATTTTCTGGCAATGAATTTCAGAGTTTAATTACACTGAGTGAAGAAATATATCCTCCGGTTTGTTTTAAATTTTCTACTTATTAGCTTCATTGTGTGCCCCCTAGTCCTAGTATTTTTGGAAAGAGTAAACAAGCGATTCACCTCTATCTGTTCCACTCCACTCAATATTTTACAGACCTCTATCATACCTCCCTCAGCTGTCTCTTCTGGTACTCGGCATGTCCAGGTTACAGAAAGGTGCTCCGATTGAGCAGTTCTCCGCTGAATGGAGTATGAGAGGTCACAGTAGATATTTTCTTGTCCCTGGTGGATTCACAATTTTAAAAGAAATTACAAAAGCTGTAGTGAGACTTGAACTAGCAACGTTTGGATCTCTGTGCTGCTCTAAACATTAGGGACCATGGGGCAGCTCTGTGGCCATTTTATAATATTGATGTTCCTCTGCTGCCACACAGACATACGTGTCCCTTGTTTTGTCCCGTTTATAGTTTGAATGCTTCAATTTGTAAAATGGTGGTTTGTGCTGGATGTAGCCAAAACTTGGACGTCCATTTTCTTGTATTTTAGAACAGGCTGTATGTCAGCAGATCCTGTTCTAAAATACTCAGAAACATGAACATCCATATCTGATGTTCAGACTTGGACATCCATATTCTGAGTTGGACGTCTTTTCTAAAATTCCACTCGACGTGTATTAGAAACATAAATAAGTAATTTTTTATTTTAAAGGTTGAAGGTATTGAGTATTATAAAATATCTGGCACTCGACAGAACACTGGTATGTGTAATATAATCAAAAGCTGTCTTATTTCAAAGATACCTTTACATGTTTATTGACTTATGAATCTTTTATCAATAATTACTGTATTATTTTATTTTATAGTGTTTTGAACCCCTGATGCAGGTTTTTTTTACCAAAACATGGCCTACAAAACTACCCCACCAATCCACCCAGTTATCACAGTCCACCTTCTATCCTGCCTAACACTTTCTTTCTCTCTTCCCTTACCCAATCATTGTACATTACTAATTGTATCTGATATCATGGAATGATTATGTCATAACCAAACTCTGTAAGCCACATTGAGCCTGCAAATAGGTGGGAAAATGTGGGATACGAATGCAATAAATAAAAACTAAATAACATTTTGGGGGTTTTAATTGGTATTATTAACATTTTTAAGAAGAGTTATTGGGTCGTGTGCCTCCTTTGTTCCTATCTGTTCTGGTGATGACTTTTTTTCAAATGTATCGCATGCATATCCATGGTGTATTTTTATTTATTTATTATTTATTTCTCTTATAACCCGCTTATCTACTAAGGGGTCCTAAGGTGCGGTAGGCCTAACGTGGACCTACTTAGTGGTATAAGAGCACTACCACGGGATGCGCCGAGGTGTTTCATTGCAATTTGCCACTCACTGTGTGCTAATTCTTACTAGAAAATATTTTTTATTTTCCAGCGCAGAAGGCGTGCCCATGGTCAGAGAGTAGGTGTGGCTACGCTAATCGGCTAGCGTGGGCATATTACTGCACGCTACCCGATTAGCACAGGAGTAGTGCGGGAGTCCTTACTGCCTCCTAAATATGTGGCAATAAGGGCTCCCGTGGTAATGGCCACGGGTTAATATGGAAATTGGTTTGTGGCCATTAGAAGAAAATGTAGCACAATGGCCATTTTATTGCTGCACTAAAACTGGGCACAGTGCATGGAAAACCCATTCGCTGACACCAGCACCCGACACTTTTTAGCACGTCTTGGTAAAAGGATCCCTAAGCAGGGAACAGTAAAAATACAAACAGACGCATACAGGAACATAATAATTTAAGAAGCTCGGCATTACAGGGAGGTTCAAGCTAAGTACATCACTTTCTATGGAAATTATTTATGTATTTAATTTATTTAGGGGCCCTTTTACAAAGCGGCAGTAAGCCCAACACGGGCTTACCACACGTTAAAAGGGAAGTACCGCTGTGCTACCTCAGCAGCTCAGTGGTAGTTCTCATCCCCAGCGTGTGCCATTTATGGCGCTACAAAAATATTTTTACTTTTGTAGTGCCGGTGTGTACCTACCTGGCGGTAATCGGGCAGTGCCGTGTGCTGTCCAGTTATGGCCGAGGTAGCCTGGGAGCCCTTACTGCCACCTCAATGGGTGGCAGTAAGTACTCCCCATCTGAAATGGGCATGCGGCAAGTGCTTCACTTGCTGCATGTCCATTTCTTGAAAAAAAAAAAAAAGACCTGCCTTTTACCTGCTGCGGTAAAAGGGGGCCTCTGCACGCATCAAAAGCACGAGCCAGCGCAGTCCCCCTTTTGCTGCAGCTTCGTAAAAGGACCCCTTAATTTATTTTTAGTTACAGTATTTATAGGCCACACAATCTCAAAATTCTTGGTGGAGAACAATAAAACGATACAAATCAGAATTACAGCTCAATACATTGCCAGTTCAACATATCCCCACTGACCCATGTAGTAACCCTGCATCTACCTGAAGAACAAACATGACTCTGAATCAATGTTTTAAATAATTTGCTTGTTTTGCAATAGTTGGGTAGATTTCAGTGCCCTGGTCAAAATCTAGCTAGCCAATATGTTCTGATGCTTACATAAAGCATACAAGGGTTAATATTCAACTGACAGCAGTCAGCATTTTTTTATGTTTAAACGTTTTTTATTGATGACAACTTAAAACCAAACATTCCATTCCAGCCTGAACAAGTTAAGGCCAACAACAAAATCCACTGTCAAACTAAATGGTGAGATCTGTCATCAAACCTTTTTACCACTTTCATCCCAAACCCTATCCCTTCTCTTCCCCCCTCCCCTCTCCCCATCTCGTTCATTACTCGACAGTATTTGCATGTATGTACTCCGGAGTTACACACTCTTTAACTCCTATTAGTTACTTCGTCTTTTTATCATACCCTGATGCAATCTTACAACCGCTAACATCAACCAAGTATATCCTGTTTCCTTCCCTCCCCCCCCCCCATCCCCTTTCTTCTTTCCCATTCCCCCCTGCCCTCCCCTCCCTACTATCTCCCCCTCCCCCCCACCACAGCAAGAACAGGCTCATTTAGAAAGCCGATCATCTGTAGACAAGTCACAGTTGGTTAAGCAATAAACTTTTTCCTCGTGGGCTCAGCCCTTGTATATATTGACCCCATATTTGCAAGAAAATTTTTTTCCTTTTTGGGTTACTCCTCGCCTCTCTGGCCTCCCAAGTTGCCATTTCATGTATCTGGTTCCGCCAATGCCAATATGCTGGCGGGTCCATGGACACCCATTTTTGTAGTATGGTCTTTCTGGCCAACAGGCATACCTTCCGGCACCACAGCCTAGGTCCTTTCGCCTGCGAGCCAAAGGCAGACTGTGTATCCAACACATAATGGTCCCATGTCCCCCTTGTTTTTAACTGTACAGTTTTAAACAAGAAGTTCTGAATTTGTTTCCAGAATTTCTGAATTCTCGGGCAAGCCCAAAAGGCATGGAATAGCGTGGGAGCTACATTATCACATTTAATACATTTTACTTCTCTGATAGGGTTCATATGTCCCCACTGTTGTCCTGAGATGTAAGCACGCATTGTCACTCTGTATCCCTTCTCTCTAAGCCTCTCATCTATGGTGAGTTTCGGAATGCGTCTCAGCGTGGCCTCTACTTCCCAGTCCCCCAAACACTCCCCTGAGTCCTGTTCCCACTTATTTTTGATATATCCAAAATCTTTGGTGGGAACCTTCTTCGCCAGAGCTCGAGTTATAGTTGATACTGACAGTCCTACCACCTCCAGGGCCTGAAAAAAACTTGTAATCTGTTTGCCCATTTTCAGTCTAAGTGCGTTTTGATTAAGACTCATAATGTAATGTTTAACTTGTACATACGCAAAATGATCCCCCCAAGCACTTCCTATTTTGTTTTGCAATTCCT
The DNA here is from genome assembly GCF_901765095.1 of Microcaecilia unicolor. NCBI lineage: Eukaryota > Metazoa > Chordata > Amphibia > Gymnophiona > Siphonopidae > Microcaecilia > Microcaecilia unicolor. The sequence goes on from NC_044033.1 coordinate 300,268,895, forward strand.
CAAATTTGATTATGCCTCCTCCGTTGCTGAGCAGGTGTTCCACTCTTGTGATCCCCTGTACCTCCCATCTATGGAAGGCCGGGTTTGTTTGGCCAGGGTCAAAGCTCGGGTTCCCTCTAATCGTTAAGAGTTCTGAGGTCTCTGGCGTGCCCCCCATGGTCTTAATAAGTATCCTCCAGGCCTTACGCATCGGTTGCAGCAGGTGACAATGTTTGAACTGTGTCGGTGTTTGTCTCTGATCTAAATGCAACAGTGTAATGACATTGTATGGGGCAAAATATTCCCGCTCCAGCTCCAGTGGGGTAAATGTAGTTGATTGGCCTATCCAATCTCCTATGTGTCTAAGTAGACATGCTTGGTTGTACATAGCTAGATCTGGCATCCCCAGGCCCCCACTAGTCCATCCTCCCTTCATTATTTTAGCTTGTATTTGGGGTTTTTTATTTGCCCAACAAAACCTGCTAAGAATTCTGTTTATATGTGTGAGGTCTTTATGTTTCAATCGCAGGGGCAAGGTCTGCATGAGATACAACCATTTTGGGAATATTACCATACGTATTAAGTTTATCCTGCCATTCAGGGACAGTGGCAGGCCTTCCCAACTACCCAGCCGACGTTTTGTACCCTCTAAAAGGACCTTGATATTTAAATCGTGTAGTTTTTCTAGATCCATAGTCAAATGAATTCCCAGATACTTAAATGATCCTTTTGCCCAACTTAAAGGGAAGTCCTGGTCCCATAACTTTCTCACTTCCTCAGAAGAGGCTAGTGCTTCAGATTTATTCAGGTTCAGGCTCAGCCCTGAATAGTCTCCATATTCTTTTAAAGTCTCTATTAACACCGAAAATGAGTTTTTGGGGTCTGTGAGCAAAACTAAAAGGTCATCTGCGAATGCTGCTACTTTGAATTCGATCTGGCCCATGCGCATTCCTTGTATCGTTGGACTTGTTACAATGTCCCGAATCAGTGGGTCTAAGGACAGGACAAACAACATTGGCGACAAAGGGCAGCCCTGTCGAGTTCCCCTGTATATGGAGAATTCCTCAGATTCCATCTCATTGACTCGTATTCGTGCTTTGGGTTCGTGATATAGGGCCTTCACTGCTGAGACAAATCTGCCATCAAATCCATATTTTTCCAGTGTGGAGAACAGAAATGTCCAGTGGACTTTATCGAATGCTTTTTCAGCATCGAAGCTAATCAGCAGGGCTGGCCTGTCCTCATATTTCCTCCGCTCTAAGGCCCCTATGATTTTCCTTAGATTTTTAGCTATTACTCTGCCTTCTACAAATCCGGTTTGGGATTCATGTATTAGCTTTGGCAAGACCTTTTTCATACGATTGGCCATTATTTTTGCAAGTATTTTAAGTTCCACATTCAAAAGGGAGATTGGACGGTATGACTCCACATTTTGTGGGTCTCTGCCTGGTTTTGGTAACACCACTATTCTTGCAAGAGACAAGCCTTCCGGGGGTTTTTCCATGTCTATTATTTTGTTGTAAAATTTAGCTAGGGCCGGGGCAATATGGTTACCTAGTATCTTGTAAAATTCTATACGAAAACTGTCTGGGCCGGGTGCTTTTAACAGCTTCCCTTGTTTTATGCCCAATGTCACCTCCTCCTCCGTTATTGGTAAATTTAGTTGGTCTTTGTCTAGTTGGTTGAGGTTTGGTATTGCTAGATTATTCAAGTATAAATGTTCCGATAGTCCCTGGTCCCTTGGTTTCGCATAAAGGATGCGATAATATTTAACAAAGGCCTCGCATATCTTTTCCGTTTTCTGTTCCATTCTCCCATATTCTCCCTTTACTTGTAAGACCCGTCTCTTGCTCCCTTTCGGGGTGGCCAATCTTGCTAACAGGCGGCCCGCCTTATTCCCAAATTTGTGTAATTGGAATTTATAGTAGGTTTGAGATTTCGTGGCCCGCTGATGTAATAGCATGTTCAGTGCGGCCTGTAATTCTAAAAGATTAGCCCAATGAATCTCAGCATGCGTTCTACCATATATCTGTCGAGCCTTACATATTAATTTGCTTAACCGTATTATCTCTTTATTGCGGGCTAACCTAAAGTGGTGGTGGTAACTGATTATTTCCCCACGTAACACTGCCTTCGCTGCTTCCCAGTACAAGACAGGATTCTCCAGATGGGTTTGATTTAATACCGCGTAGTCCTCCCATTTTTCTTGTAGCTTAGCTTTAAATTTCTCATCCCCCGCTAGATCTAAAGGAAATTGCCAAAAGTTACCTTGTGGTTTCCTGTCACCCCAATCCCATTCAAGAAGCACCCAGGCATGATCCGAAATCGTATAGGGCCCTATGCGTGCATCTGTAACCTTATTGAGCATGTTTCCTGGTATAAGTATATAATCTATTCTTGCTTGAGAGGCATGTGCTCGTGCATGGTGAGTATAGTCTCTGTCACTGGGGTGTAATACCCTCCACACATCTATAAGCTCTAACAACTGTCCTAATCTTTGCAGGCCTTTATGAGATGCCACTGAATCACTTCTCTTACCCTGCGTGCTATCCATCGAGGCATCCCAAACTGTATTGAAATCTCCCCCCACCAGTATTTGCTCCCCCTGGTATGTAAGCAGACTTTGTATCAGGTGGTTGTAAAATTGCTTATCATATTGATTGGGGGCATACACATTACATAATAGTGTTTTCCGACCTTTTATCTCCAATTCCACCAATACGTAGCGGCCTTTGGCGTCCGCCTCAATGAGGCGCGGCACCGCTGGCAGACCCTTGCGGACTAACACCGCCACCCCTCCCTTCTTCCCTTGTGCTCCTGCCGAGATACATTCCTCCACCCACCATGTCTTAAGTTTTGCATGTTCCTCCTGGCTAAGATGTGTTTCTTGCAGTAAGGCAATATCTATTTTATTTCTGTGTAGATGTTGTAGTATTTTTGTTCTCTTTATGGGCGAGTTAATCCCACCCACATTCCACGTAACAAGTCTAACCATATTCTACAGGTGTGTTTGTTAGCTGTTGCGGTTCTCCGGTGTTATCTATTTTTCTTAGGGTGGCGCCCCAGCCTGCACCCCCTTCCAAACCTCTATGAGCATCCCTCCTGACTTTGTCCCGTGTGGCGGCTCCCTCCCTCCCATTCAAATTAATCTGGATCCCCTTTATCTCTCCCTCCCCCTTATCCCCTCCCGCCCTACCTATGTTCTGCCCTTCCCTCCCGCAGTCAGCATTTTTTTAAAACACATCACTGCCACCAAAATGATATCCAGATTTTCAATGCCAGGCCTTGTCTGATACCAGCATTAAATATCTAGGTATGGGCAGGTAAATGGCACTTAAACCAGCCAAAGATAGTACTGGCGTATCTGGTTTAGTGCTGACTCCCTCAGGGCTCAGTCAGCTCAAGTTAACCAGATAAGAGCCTCTCTTAACCAGTTAATTCATTTTGACTATTGAACCCACAGTAGAGAACTGCACGGGAACAGGGATAGTGGACCGCAGGGATCTCACAGGGATGGACTCAGGTCATGGGGGTTCCAGAGGACCTGTACGTTGAACCGAGCTTTGCTTTCCTTCCCCTGAGCTGCAGGGTGCCCTCCATGCATATACCTCAAGGCACCCTGGTGGTGTAGTGCCTTCTTCGTGGCAGGAAGTCTTGCGAGGCCACCGCTTGAAGTCTTGGCAGCCATTTTAAAGAAGTGGCGGCAGCGAGAGGATCAGCGGCAGCAGGCAGGAAACAGTGGCGATTTTTCCTACCACAAAGAAGCCACTAGACCACCATGGTGCCTTGAGGTATAGGCAGGGAGGGTACCCAGGGATGGAGTGGAGGTGGATGGATGTAGTCCAAACCAGACTCCCTATCAGGAAGTGGAAGAATAGTTTTAAAACAGGTTCCAGAAAAAGCAAACAAACCTATTTGGAAATCCTTAATTTATTGGCCACCGTTTCTCCGAAACAGAGAGGTATGAATTTAAAAGGCAGCCTGGATATAAAATAATAATATTAATAATAATAGTTCTAGATCGCTGGTTGCTTGCTGTCTTTTTGAGAGGAATTAAGAAATTCATATGCAAACTTGTAATAAGATGAAAGGATACTGAGTGATACAAAATAACAGTTCAGCTGTCCATCAGGAAAATAATCCTAAATCCATTAAATTAAACATGAGATTGCTGCTTGGGTGTTGCCCTTATCCCGGTGGTTGATGCCAGCCAGTGGCTTCCTCTGGAGTAGTGGAGGGGGGGGGGTTCTTTTCCTCTGCAATAGTTCCTGTCATGTCTTAAAGTGGGCAGTCTTGCTGCCACACTGGTTCACCCACAACAATAGCAAATGCTATTGAAACAATAGCAAAAGATTATGAGAAATAATGACTGCCTATGCATGGTCTATCTGTAAAAAGTCTAAACCTGATCCAGTTGGATAGGCAGTGCCTTAAAAGGTGGAGGACAAAAGATTTTTTTTTTTACTTAATTGACAGCTTTTTAATTTATTTGAAAGCTTCCCATATGTAGATATAAATATCATGAAATAAAAACTGTGTATCACTAAAACAGCTTCAAAAATTGTTGTAGCTGGTGCTCATTTTTCTACTACATGGCCAAATTTCAGTCAGATATTCTGTGTATTGATAACTATTGTAATTTGTCTTGGGAAGCCTGGTGCTATAAAGATTGGAAGTAAAATTAAACTCTCCTTTCATTGGGGCACATGGAATCACATATTCACCTCATCTCTTTTGTGCAAATGGATTATTCTGTTTTGAACGTGTTTCATGGACAAGTGGTTTTCCTAAGTCAAAATAATAAAAATAAATATTTTCTTTTATGCAGCTCTATTTTCTTGAGGGGGGGGGGGGAAAGATGACTGTGAAACGGTGCGGCAGGGGCTGGGCGGGCCGGAGGCTGGGATGGAAGAGATCACCTGCGGCAGGGAAAGGTTAGATTCCCCACAGGGATAGGCAGAGACAGGTTAGATTCTGGCGGGGATAGGCAGGGATGAGTTAGATTTCTGTCCCCGTGCAACTCTCTACCCCGCAGTTACTGAGACAATTTTTAATTTTGTCTGTTTTTAATTATATATCACGTACTGTAACTGGATATTCTGCAATGTTTTAGCAAAAAAATTCTATCAGATGAAGATATAATGGGATTAATTGTAGGGCAAATGGTATATTGTGTGAACAGAACTAGATACAATACCTGAGGAACTGTACAAATAGGTAGGATATCAGAGGATTTGTTTTAGTTAATTTAATACCATTGCTTTACCAAAAATATGTCAGATTTATTGACTGCCTCCTCTCAACTCAGACCTCCAGCTTCTGGCAATGCTGGTATAAAAATATATTTCATCTGTCAACCAATAGAGCAGGATTAAGATGAAAGCTCTATTTCCAAGTGGAAAAGTTTAAGTACAATAGCTTCGAGCAATACAGAAAAAGTTTGTGCAGTACTAGCATACACAGAAGAGTATATAATAGACAGAGAACTGATGTTTCTAGCATGCACAGGGGATTCCTTTATGAGAATGGATGAGAATAGGGATTCTATACAGGACAGAGAATGGCTATATCTGATACCAACATATCTAGGGGACTCTGTAATGGAGAGAGAATGAGGGAGAATGGTATCCATCTGCATAGGGTTTTCTTTACAGGGCAGATAATGCCAATATCTGAGACCAATATATCAAGGGGCCCTTTTACTAAGCCGTGTAGGTGCTTACGTGTATCCAGCGCGTGCCAATTTGTAACTCCCGCCCTGCTACCCCCGTGGCCCAGGCGGTAATTTCATTTTTTACGCTCGTCCACTAAGCATGCCGGAAAATTCCCAGCGCACAGCACTAACCGGGCAGTGATCGGCAGTGTACGCGCGCTGACGATTACCGCCCGGTTAATGCGTGAGACTTTACTGCTAAGTCAGCAGGTAGCGGTAAGGTCTCAGGCCCAAAATGGATGCGCACCAATTTTTATTTTGCTGCACGTCCATTTTTGGCCCCCCCCAAAAGGCCTTTTTTTGCAGGTGCTCTGTAAAATGGACCTACGCCTGTCCAATACACGCATCCACACCAGCGCAGGACATTTTTCAGTGCACCTTAGTAAAAGGACCCCTAGATAATTCTATAATGGATAGAGAATGGGTGAGAATGATATATGTATGCACTGGAGATTCTATATTGGGCGGAGAACAAGTGGGGCTGTTACCAGAATACTCAGGGAATACAGTAACTGGTAGCAGTAGCCTAGCTAGGATATAATGGGCACCAGTGGAAAAATTAGGATAAGCTCCTTTAACGCCATGTTGCCCAAAGTCCCCTTCAGAGTTCTGTCAGGGATTAGGAGGAGGGAGGTGTGGGAGTATGTGCGGAAATTGAAGGGTATTTGGGGCGGAGTGAGTGTGGGTGGATATCAGAAGCAGTGGTGCAGGGAGAAGATGAGCATATTAACAATTGCATTGAGAAGATAAATGATTGGTCATCTTCTCACGTCCTCATATTTAACACCTGAAAAGATGATGAGAAGAGGACCTGCTGAGGGTAGGAAAACTTCACTGGTGCATCTTACTTACTGGAAATTGCATTCAGACTTGGGGAAAAAGTAAACTTTGGGTTGAATAAGTAATTTCATTCCCTCCGATATTCACCTGGCCAGTTAAATGGTACTTAGCTGGCTATCTGTGAATTTTCAGGGGGACATGGCTGGTCATGACCTGCTGTAAATTTGCGGTTAGTGGCTAGCAGGTAGCCAATTATATTGTGCGATATAACTGGCTATCCGGCGATTTTTGAACATGAGTTTGGCAGCCATGTTTGGCCCCGTGAATACATGGAATATCTTTGGCTGGTTCCAACTTAACCAGCCAGCTGGTTAAGTTGGAACTGGTTAAAAGTAAACCGAATATTCAACACCAGTTACTGGAAATGGCCTGGTATTGAATATCTAGGCTGAACGCTGACCGCGGGAGGCAGCCTGGCTACCTACTGTGGTCTGAATATCAACCTCATTGTCTTTTTTTGTTAGAGAGATGTGGTAGCCGTGTTAGTCCACTTTTAAAGGTAATCAATAGAAATAAAAGAAAATGATAGAAAAGAAAATAAGATGATACCTTTTTTATTGGTCTAACTTGTACATTTTTTGATTAGCTTTCAAAGGTTAGTCCAATAAAAAAGGTATCATCTTATTTTCTTTTCTATATGTTATTTTCTTTTATTTCTATTGATTATCTTTTTTCGTTAAATTACTCTACTTATTTAGCAAAGGACGTTGAGATAATAGTGTAACCTTTCACGTCTCTGTTAGGGTTTCATATAAATAGTATAGTGTTTTCGTGTCTAATTTAGTATTTTAGGTTGCATTTTAGAGCTTGACATAACATCAGTTTAAAGCACAGATACTAGTTGAGGGAAGCCTCTGTTTAGTGGCTTAACATTGGCTTTCCTGAAGGTGTTTCTCACATCTTGCTGGCTTCCAGAAGAGGTTCTACTAGGATGTCATACAGTTTTAAATGGAAGAGGCTTGCCGGCTGGTGTGACAGAAAGACCGTAGACCAGGGGTTCCCAAACTGTTTTGGTTTGCAGCAATCCCCCCCCCCCCTCCCTGTCACATGGGTCTCCGCACTCCCTTCACATGGGTCTCCCTTTCCCTGCAGCCCCCTCCTCTCACACCAGCACACCTCTACCTCCCTGCAGCCCCCTCCTCTCATACCAGCACACCTCTGCCTTCCCTAAATCCAGCATTGCTCACTGCCTTCCTTCATGTAGATCCAGGATCGCTGCCACTTCCTTCTCCCGCCACAGTGCTTGCAGCTTACATTTTCAGGCTGTCCGCAATTCACATAGGCACTCCGGGGCCTTCCCAGTCTGCCACGCCCAGCCCTCTCTGATGTAACATCCTGTTGAGAGGGCCGGACGCGGCAGTCCCTGTAGTGCCTGTATGAATTGCGGATGGCCCAAAAATGTAAGCTGGAAGCGGCAGATGCCGGGCTTGCGGGAGGGGAAATGTAGGGAGCGATGCGCCACAGCATCCCCCTGAGAGTTAGGTGCAGTGCACGGTTTGAGAACTGCTGCCCAAGACATCTTTTGCTTGTCCCACACAAACACTGCCTGAATACCTTCTGCATCTCTCAGAATGAGGTCTCAAAACAAACTTTATTAGGGTGTACCTTAGTGCAACTGCAGCTTATTATCATCATGTAGAAGGTAAATCCACCCTTGGACAGCCTTTAGTTGTTTGCTTTATATGAGGCTTGCTCCCTTTGAGGTTTCCCAGCAAACCATTCGCAGTGTCATGGAACCTCCTGTTGTTTTTACCCAGCTGAAGCAAGCCCTATTTGAGTTACTTGATTCCTGACATCTGAAGTAACTGATCTGGAAGGTTCTGTTTTTGGTGGTGGTTACTTCAACTCACAGAGTTAGTTATACAGCGGCGTACCGAGGGCTTGTAATGAATTGACGAGGTCCTGTGTGACAGCAGCAGGTAGGAACAGGCACGCAAGTGCAATAGAGTCAGCTCAAAAATTCTGTAGTCGTGCCTAGAGAGAGTTCTTGAGCAGTGCTCTGTCGGATGATATCACCAGTGTGTGAGGATTTATGCCCTGCTGTCCTCAGAAAACACTTGCTACAGGTAAGTAACTGTTTTACAGTTTGTAACTTTTGCTCTGCTGTGCTGACAGTTTATTCCAGCTCATTCCTTTACCCCTTCCCAAAACAGTTTATTTCAGCAAAATAATACTTTATCTCCCCAAAACCCCTTGGGGAGGTGGGGTTCAGTCATGATTAGAACCAGTTTGTCGCACCCATCTTAAAAACCCACCTAGCTCGAGGTCATCAGGACAGATTTGGAAAGTCCTGCTCAGGGGCGGCCCGACCATTAGGCCACCTGAGGCGAGGGCCGCAGGCGGCAGTCTTTAAGAGCGGCATCTCCCCACTTTTCGGGGAGCGGCATCGCCCCCTTCCTTTCTCCAGCCCGTTCATGGCGTTTACCTGTTTCGTCACATTCCAAACCCGGCAGTGGTAGTGATTCCCATACGCTGCCCTGCCGCCGACACCCGCATCTTCCCTTTACTGCGGCTGCCTCTGTGATGTAACTTCCTGTTTTGTCAGAGGCTCAGGCAGCCTCAGTAAAGGGAAGAGGCAAGTGCTGGCGGCAGGGCAGCGTATGGGAATTGCTGCCGGGTTTGTAAAGTGACAAAACGGGTAAATGCCACGAACGGGCTGGAGATAGGAAGGGGGCAGCATCTCGACATGAGGTGGGGAGCAGCATCTCGGTCTGGGAGGACGGCATATTAGCTCCACCTCAGGCGGCATCTTGCCTTGGGCTGGCACTGGTCCTGCTATAGTTGGTTTTTTTTAGGTTTTTTTTTGCTTTAGGGTACTCAATAAGAGTACCCTAAAGCAAACCTGGTACCACCTGATTTCCAGTCAGCTAAAAGAAGCTGAGCCAGGCCTGGTCTTGTGCGTGTAGGAAAATAGAGTCCTGCTTGTCTTAGGGAAATGCATTAGTAGATTCTTTAGATTGTATGCTCATTTGAGCAGGGACCGTCCTTTGTTTATTTTTATTTTGTACAGCGCTGCGTAACCCTAGTAGCGCTCTAGAAATGTTAAGTAGTAGTAGTATTAGTAGATTTATGTGTTATAGGTAGATAAGTTAGCGAACTTCAGTAAACCTAGTCCACAACTGGATAAAACCAGAGTGACTATAGAACTCACTGTCAAAAAGGAATAGGATAAGACTGCCTTGGTTTTATTTCCCTTAAGAAACTGCAGGTTCATAGATGCAGTGGGGACCGAAATCAGGCTTAGCTGAACCTGTCTTTTTATGACTTGATGGTCACCCTGGGTAAAATAAGGACTGGATCAGCCTCTGGTTTGACCCAGATGAGGTGAGAAGTGGTTATTTAACATGGGAATAATGTTTCCTTTTAAGTGATCAAAATCACTTCCTACAGCTTCATAGAGAGACCTCAGTCTAGGTGGATATTTCTGTGCAAAACTGTATTCTGGTTTATCGCAGAACCTTTGTGAGTTAGTGTCCAGCAGGCTTTCCCTGATTAGTGCGCAACTTCAATGAGCATTTCATTAGCTTACTGCATCGCTTCAGAGTATTTTCTCTTTAATCTCACAGTAGAAGCCAAATGCTCAGCTATCGGTGCCATAGCTTGACCGAGTGGCTTTCAGCATCGACCTCAAAGTTACAGGTAGCGTTGTCATCTTCTACAGTTCAGCCCAATCACGTAGATCCAGTTCAGGTTTTGTCCTGTTTTGTGCATAGAGATACAGTTTTGATTTCCCTAAGAAACTTAGGAATTACATTTCTATGCATCCCGTGGGGAGAATCTAGAACTGGGTCAGCATATTTAGGCTGACCTGGTTGAGGTGAAATCCCAAATACAGAACACCAGAAAAGCAGGGCGGCCAAAGGAATGACCTTCTAGCTTCATGTTATTTAAGTGTATCTAAGTCCATGCACACAATGGGGAAGAAACCGGGATTTGCTATCTATATGTTGGTGCTCTGAGGCTTGCTGTAGCACCAGTATATCCAAATCTCGCAGAAAAGGAGCTGAAAGGGAGCAGAGACAGTGTTTGTTGCATAATGACAGGCCTGTTGTACTTACTGGTGGTGTTTCCAACAGCACACACATTGCTCCACAGCCAACCCACTGACGCTGCAGTATTTGCTGTTCTCTGTTGTATTGTGCTCATGTAGGGCAGCTGTGCTTTCAGAGAACATAAGATGTTCCATGCTGGCTCAGATCATCCAGTGTGACATCTTGTCTCTGCCAGTAGCCGTTCCAGGACAGTAATGCCCAGCAGGCACCCAGAAAGTGGATCCATTCCTTATTCTTCATACACAGAGATAAACAGTAGCTACCATTCCACATGGCTCATAATGGTTTACGGACTTTTCCTCTGGGAACTTGTCTAAATCCTTTGTAAACCCAGCCTATGCTAATGCACTGACAATAACCTCTGGCAACAAATTTCACGGCTTAATTGTGCGTTGAGTGAAAATGCTTTCTCTGATTTGTTTTAAATTTGCTTCCTATTAATTTCTTGGAGTGTCTCCAGTCTTAGTACTATTTGATACAATAAACAAAGCATTCTGTATTTACTCATTTCCACCAGTCGTGATTTTAAAACCTATATCATGTTTCCTCTCAGCTGTCTCATCTCCAAGCTGAAGAGCACTATCCTGTTTAGCCTGTCTTCACAGGGGAGTCATCTCATCCCCTATTTCATTTTTGTCACCCTTGTCTGTACTTTTTCTAGTCCACTATAATTTATTTTTAAAAGCGATGACTGGGTCTACACGTGGTATTCAAGGTGCGGTTGCAACTTTGATATAGAAGCATTATAATATTCTCCATCCCTTTCCAAATAATTCCAGACATTTTGTTTGCTTCTTTGGCCATTGCTGTACAGTGATCCGAGGATTTCGGTGTATTGCCCACAGTGATTCCAAGATCCTTTTTGTGGGTAGTGACATCTAATATGGAATCCAGGAGCAAGAATGAAAAGTTAAGCATCTCTATAACATACGTGGAAGATAAGGGAGGCGATGGGAGCACAATTTTTAAAGCAAGTTAACTGCTCACCTCAGATGGGAGTAAAAAATACACATTGAGGTCAATATTCAGCTAGCAGTGGTGAGCGTTTTGCTGGCCACCACCAGTGTTATTCCCGGATATTGAATGCTTGACCATGTCCACACTTCAGCATTGAATATCCAGTTTATGTGGCACCATCTAACGCATGGACAGTTATGTCAGTATTCAGAACCTAACCAGCCATGAATAAGAGTAGCCATACTGGGTCAGACCAATGGTCCATCTAGCCCAGTATCCCTTTTCCAGCAGTGGCCAATCCAGGTCACAAGTACCTAACAGAAACCCACATAGCAGCAACAATCCATGCTACCAATTCCAGGGCAAGCAGTGGCTTCCCCATGTCTGTCTCAGTAGCAGGCTATGGACTTTTCCTCCAGGAACCTGTCCAAACCTTTTTAAACCCAGATACACTAACCGCTGTTACTACATCCTCCGGCAAAGAGTTCCAGAGCTTCATTATACATTGAGTGAAAAAATATTTCCTCCCATTTGTTTTTAAAGTATTTCCATGTAACTTCATTGAGCACCCCCTAGTCTTTGTACTTTTAGAACGAGTAAAAAAATTGATTTACATCTACTTGTTCTACACCACTCAGGATTTTGTAGACCTTAATCATATCTCCCCATATCTGTCTCTTTTCCAAGCTGGATTGCCAAATAAAGGTAGGACTGACATTTATGCAGTCCTATCTGTGTGGTTACCCTGGCCGCTGAAGTGCAGAATATTAGGACTCCGTCACCAGAATGCCCCTAAAATAGTCGGCTTTCACTTAGGCACTAACTGCTAATTTTCAGTGGAGATAATCTATTAAGTGCTGCTGAAAATTAGCGGATAGCCCCGAAACAGTCAGCGGCCGTTTCTGGCTGGTTAAATTGTTTTGAATATCAACCAGATTACTTTTTGAGGCCAGTAGGGAAGTGTTCCAAGACCAAGAAATTTGGCCAGATTTACAAAACCATGCATGTAGATTTGATTGTAACATCTATGTGCATTCTTTCCCAACTGGAATATGCTCACAGAAAAACAGGTGCAACATCCACTGGTCCTTTGTAGCCATCAACAGTTTTCAAAGGAAATGGGAATGTGCTTTCCCTCTGAAATTAGGTACATGGTCTGTGGATACTTAGGCAGGCCGTTGGAACACTTCCCTCCTATAATTATCATCATTGATACCTTCTCCATTAAGTAATATGGCTTTCTTCAGCACGGTTGCTAGAGAATTCTATATATGGTGCCTAGCATAATGTGCTGTATCCACGCCGATTTTTTGGCACAGAAAAGTGGAAGCAAGGCGCTGAAATGACCCAAAAATGGCAGATCAGCAGGGAACTACTCTTACGCACCCTGTTATTGAATAGCACTTAAGTATTTCTGCGCAGATCTGAAAAGGGGCATAACGATGGGAGGGACATGGGCAGGTCAGGGTCATTCTCTAAAATGCGCACAGTGTTATAGAATTTGGGGGATCAGCACCCAGCTTGTGCACCGGGATTTACACCTGGTTTCAGTTGGTGTAAATGCTTGCTCCCAAAGTTGGGCGCAGATTCTGGTACTACACTATTCTGTAAAGGGTGACCATCCCGGAGCACCCTTTATAGAATACTGTTCAATGCCGAACTTTGAGCACTATTTACTTAATCCATCCCTTGGTGCAGAGGGCAGTTAAAAATAAAACAAACAAAGCAATATAACAGCTTGAAAATGCAAAAATATTTGTGTAGCTTGACCTCACTGTTTTATATTACTAATATTCTGAACTGTGCATGAGTGTGGCCTGAGCATAAGGTGTTCATCTATGAAATCTCTAGCTGTGGAAAAGCAGGCCTCAAGGCTTCTGCTCCTGACATGAAGAATAAAGTGAGAGAAAGCCTTTGTGGAGCATAAAAATTCTAATTGGTTTTGAATAATTGTAGGTGGGAAAGTGAACAGCTTCTGCAGACAATGAGTTCTTTTACTGTGACACAGGGAAGGAAGAGATCGATCAATGCTCTTTACTGTGAGGAAAGAGGTACTTAGCAGACCTATGATCTGTGACCATAATAAAAGATACAGGGCAGAATAAGGGCAGTGGAGGTTGCTGGGCCCACATATAGATACACACAAAGAGACACTGACAGTCATACACAAAACCACAGATGCAGAAGTACGTACAGACATAAAAAGACAGCACATGGGCCTGTAGCTGGAGACTCACACACACAGTGCATAAAAGAATACACAGGACAATTCTCTAAACTATGCACCCCCATTAATGTGCACATTATGCGTGTGAATGGTTAGAATACTTAAACTTACTCGTGCTATGTGAACACATACCCGTGTGTGATACAGTGAGTGAGGGTTGAGGGTAGGCCTCCAAATAACACAGCCAGCCACGGTTGGGGAACTAAGGTAAATGCTTTATTCAGTAAGGCTGAGGCCTGTTGCTTCACTGAGTCAGGAACAAAAAAGTAAAGTCTCTTCAGTTCAAAAGGAAAAAGTCTTGATAAGGGCTTGTAGCTGACAAGGCCCAGACACAGTCAATGGCCGTGACACAGACTATAAAGTTCACTTGACCCTACCTGCCCCTCCAACTACCGCCCCATCTCTCTTTTACCCTTCCTCTCCAAATACTTGAGCGCGCCGTTCACAGCCGCTGCCTTGATTTTCTCTCCTCTCATGCCATCCTCGATCCACTTCAATCCGGTTTTCACCCTCTGCACTCGACAGAAACGGCACTCTCTAAAGTTTCCAATGACCTGCTCCTGGCCAAATCCAGAGGTCACTACTCCATCCTCATCCTCCTCGATCTTTCCGCCGCGTTTGACACTGTCAATCATGATTTACTTCTTGCCACGCTGTCCTCTTTTGGGTTCCAATGCTCTGTCCTCTCCTGGTTCTCCTCTTATCTCTCCCACCGCACCTTCAGGGTACACTCCCATGGATCTTCCTCCACTCCCATCTCACTATCTGTTGGAGTTCCCCAGGGATCTGTCCTTGGACCTCTTCTTTTCTCAATCTACACCTCTTCCCTGGGCTCGCTGATCTCGTCTCATGGTTTTCAGTATCATCTTTATGCTGATGACACCCAGCTATACCTCTCCACACCTGACATCACCGCGGAGACCCAGGCCAAGGTATCGGCCTGTTTATCCGACATTGCGGCATGGATGTCCAACCGTCACCTTAAACTGAACATGTCCAAGACCAAGCTCCTCGTCTTTCCTCCTAAACCCACTTCTCCTCTTCCTCCACTCTCTATCTCAGTTGATAACACCCTCATCCTCCCCGTCCCATCTGCCCGCAACCTCGGAGTCATCTTCGACTCCTCCTTCTCCTTCTCTGCGCATATCCAACAGACTGCCAAGACCTGTCGCTTCTTCCCCTTCAACATCAGCAAAATTCGCCCTTTCCTCTCTGAGCACACCACCAGAACTCTCGTCCACGCTCTCATTACCTCTCGCCTTGATTACTGCAACTTACTCCTCACCGGCCTCCCACTCAGCCATCTATCCCCCCTTCAATCCGTTCAGAACGCTGCCGCATGTCTTATATTTCGCCAGAACCGATATACTCATATCACCCCTCTCCTCAAATCACTTATTGGCTTCCGATCAGATATCGCATACAATTCAAGCTCCTCCTTCTTACCTACAAATGCACTCAGTCTCCGGCTCCTCACTACCTCTCCACCCTCATCTCCCCCTATGTTCCCGCCCGTAACCTCCGCTCACAGGACAAAGCCCTTTTCTCAGTACCCTTCTCCACCACTGCCAACTCCAGGCTCTGCTCATTCTGCCTTGCCTCACCCTATGCCTGGAACAATCTTCCTTTACCCATACGCCATGCCCCTTCCCTACCCATCTTCAAATCTCTGCTTAAAACTCACCAATGCTGCCTCCGGCGCCTAACTGCTTGAGAAATATAGAATGCCCCAATCTGTCCACCCTATCAGATTAACTGTTCACTTGTCCTCTAGATTGTACACTTGTCTTTAGATTGTTCTCTTGTCTTTTAGATTGTAAGCTCTTTGAGCAGGGACTGTCCTTCTATGTTTAAATTGTACAGCGCTGCGTAACCTAGTAGCGCTTTAGAAATGTTAGTATTTAGTTAGTTAGTAGTTTCTCATTCTCTCTCTCTGGGCCAGCTAGGCCTCAGAACCAGATTCACAAGGGTTCAAATAAAAAAAGCCAGATCATAGTAGCTAGACATACATAGTGAAGGTGTATGCTGGAGATCACTTCTTCCATCCCTAAGCCTCCTTAACCCAACCAGGGTTGCCAGCTGGGAAAAATTTTCCCAGCCCCAAACGAGCCGTAAACCCGCCCGTAGCCAATCCCCATCTCCCGCATCACCGAACCCCGCCCTGTGTCACCAACCCCGCCCCTGCATCACCTAGCCCCGCCCCCTACGTCATCCCTGACGTCAACCCCGCCCCTGAAAGGCTCTATTGGACCGAATTGGACCAATAGAAGCCCCGGAAAAAACCGCCGAACTCACACAGCAGCGACGGGGAAAACGCCCAAAAAACTGGCATCCCGCGGCCGGCGAAATTTTCCCACTACCGCTGGCGAAAACCCTAGGCAACTCTGAACCCAACTCTGGCTCTGCCTTTTATACTGCCTGGATCCTGACCTTTCGGCTCCACCCCCTCCTATCTCACTTCCTCTCTCGGCGGGGACTAAGGGTTTTAAGGTGGCTTGGAGTACCTAAGGGATCATTCTTAAGGGTGAAGGGCAGCGTTCTATATACCCTCTCACACCCGCGTCCTAACCAGGCACCTATTCTGCAAATACCTGCTTAACTTCCAGATCAGTATTTGTAAGGGGGACACACACATAGATGGGACATGGGCGGGGCTCCCACTTACATGCATAGCTTACAAAATACTGTAAGATACTTGTGTCCCTGCTACATTTAGGCACCTTTACTTACGCCAGGTCTGTGGCTGATGAAAACATGTTAGGCATGCTGATATGGGGTTACATTAGTATTCTACGCTGTTTAAAAAATCTATACAAAGTTTGCTTTCTGCATAACTGACAAAACTTGGCCAATTTCAATAAAATTTGGGATATACCATCCTGAATAATTTACAATAATCCTACACTCTCACGGGCCATCTCACCTAAATGACGTCACTTCACTAGCTGGTTCTTCAACTGTTGCAGTGTTTCTTCAGTGTGAACTGATCAGGCCCTGACATTTTCTGACTGGTGATCAGTTGAGCCTGTTTTTCACCAATTTCTTCAAAACATATTCCACACTTATCTTCTTCCACCTCTTTTCTGGAAACTCTTGCACCGGCCTATAAGAACCATAACCTTTTTCCAGATACAGACTTTGATATGGATCAGATCATCCTGACTGAAAACTATGGTAACTGGTTTATTTCTAAAGCAAAATGGTGTCTCCACATATCGTGATGATGATTGCTAGGTGGTGGCAATGTCATTTAAGTGACATGGCCGGCATGAATGTAGGCTTAATTACAAGTTTATTCAGGATGATATATCCCAAATTGTTATTGAAATTGGTCAAGTTATGCAGAAAGCAAGCTTTGTATAATTGTTATTATTATTTATTTTATTTTCTTTGGAAACCTAGGTTCCATTATAGAATAGATCCTACCACTTGCCTTCAGGATGCCTGAATGAAGGCACCTGGTTATAGAATTGCTCCCATAGTGTCTAGCCTATACTGTAGATGCAGAAGAAATCAGAAATAAATACATGGATAAGCAGCCTTTGCTGAAGACTCCATCTCACCTGTAGAATATTAGGTGGAGCTAGCAGATTTTATGAACTTTGTCATATATACTAGCACCACTTAGGAATGGAGATGCATAACCAAAGGTAAGAAAACAGGAACATCCAAACAAGAGAGTGTCTACCAGTGAACCGGAATAATTCGACAGATTCTGGACTAATTTGCACAAGTCCAGCCTCAGTAAATTAATTGCTTAAAAAATTCCCTAAATCTTACAGCATATCAAATCCATGCCCTACCTGAGTATCTAATGATTTAAAATTTTGTTAGAATCTTAGTTGAAACTCTTAGGTATTACTATTGATTCCCTCTTCACTTTGGTCGATCAGATGAATGCATTGATAAAAAAGTCTTTAGCAAGCTTAAACAACTTTACTGTGTATGAAAATAGTTCTTATTTGATTAGTTTAGAACAATTGTGCAGGCAGTTATGCTGTAATGTTATTTATGTGGGTTTGTTTGGTAAGATAAGAGATTGCAGACCTTGAATAATGCAACTGCCAGGTTGTTGTGCAAAGCTAGTAAAGATGAAAACGGTAACGGAATTCAAACATGCGTGGGATGTGCATAAAGGAATCCTGTGCAGTAGGAATGGATCCTCAGAAGCTTAGCCAAAATTGGGTGGCGGAGCAGGTGGGGAAGAGAGGGTTAGTAGTTGGGAGGCGAGGATAGTGGAGGGCAGACTTATACGGTCTGTGCCAGAGCCGGAGATGGGAGGCCGGGACTGGTGGTTGGGAGGCGGGAAATACTGCTGGGCAGACTTGTACGGTCTGTGCCCTGAAAAAGGCAGGTACAAATCAAGGTAAGGTATACACATATGAGTTTATCTTGTTGGGCAGACTGGATGGACCATGCAGGTCTTTTTCTGCCGTCATCTACTATGTTACTATGTTACTATGACAGGGTCACTCCCCTTTTGATCCAGTTGCATTAGCTTCCTATTGAAGCCTGTTTACACAGGTTATCATCCTGAATAAACTTGTAATTAAGCCTACATTCATGCCGGCCATGTCACTTAAATGTCATCGCTACCACCTAGCAATCATCGTCACAATATGTGCAGACACCATTTTGCTTTAGAAATAAACCAGTTACCATAGCTTTCAGTCAGGATGATCTGATCCATATCAAAAGTTTGTATCTGGAAAAAGGTTATGGTTCTTATAGGCCGGTGCAAGAGTTTCCAGAAAAGAGGTGGAAGAAGATAAGTGTGGAATATGTTTTGAAGAAATTGTGAAAAACAGGCTCAACTGATCACCAGTCAGAAAATGTCAGGGCCTGATCAGTTCGCACTGAAGAAAACACTACAACAGTTGAAGAACCAGCTAGTGAAGTGACGTCATTTAGGTGATATGGCCCGTGAGAGTGTAGGATTATTGTAAATTTATTCAGGATGGTATATCCCAAATTTTATTGAGTAGAGAGGTGTGGTAGCCGTGTTAGTCCACTTTTAAAGGTAATCAATAGAAATAAAACAAAATAAAACATGGAAAAGAAAATATGATGATACCTTTTTTATTGGACATAACTTAATACGTTTCTTGATTAGCTTTCGAAGGTTGCCCTTCTTCGTCAGATCAGAAATAAGCAAATGTTGGTAGATGACAGTATATATAAGTGAAATGCTTTGATGTTTCACTTATATATACTGTCATCTACCAACATTTGCTTATTTCCGATATTTAAATTAGGTTCATTCATATTCAAAATTATGCATAGTTTAGCTCTCTCTTATTTGAATCAGATGCTGATCTTTTCTTCTTCCAACAAATCTACAGGCACTGGGGACTACCTGTCTCTTTGTTTTCCTTCTATCAGAAGGTGTGAAATTTAAACAGCTGTTTTATTCATCTTTTCTTTATCAGGCGCCTGTTATCTGAAACTCGATTCCAGTAGAGGTTAGATTGGAAACAAAACATATGAGATCCAGAAGAAAATTAAAAGTATACCTTTTTCAGAAATTTGTAGCAAAATAGAAACCGTCAATGATGTACGTATGTACTTCTCAGAAGCGTTCTGCTCTTCTTTTAGTTGTGATCCACATTGAACCAAATAGATGGATAATGGTGGAATACAAGTTTTTATACTGTATTGTACTGTATGCACTACAGCTCTCCCTGTTATATACATGACACCCTCCTCCCTAGGTGACATGATCGTCCAGTCACAGGGGCCACCCACAATTGTGCCAAGCTCTCTGCAGGCCCCTGAACTCAGCTGGTGACCCTGAAGGCTGCATATCAGTCTAAGGGCTAGATGCACTAAAATAAACGAGCCAGTAGCGTGGGTTTTAAACTGGTTCTAGCCAGTTTAATGTGCAAGTAGTAAACCAGGACATGCACAAAAGGGCATTGTCCTGTCAAGGTAGCAGCTAATGAAAATGGAATGCAGATAAGCAAATTAGTATTATAATGTGTATAATTCGTATTACAATGAGATGCACTACCGTTGTCCGATCCCCTCACCGTGGAAAACCTAATTGGAGGTCTACACCTCTCGTTGAGGCTGCTGTGAGGGAATCGGAAGGAAAAAAAAATTCTTGCAGAGCTGAACAACAGCGAGCTCCAAAAACGTCTGAGAAGGACGACAATCTGGAAAAAAAATGTCCAAGTGCTCATCAGGGACGTCCTTCTAAAGTGCCTAACATGGATGTCCTTCACTCACAAAACCAAAAAAGGACGAGCACTTGGACGTTTGCAGTAGTCTCAATAATACCTGGCTGTCGTGCAATTCATTTCCTCTTGGGTTCCAACTCGGGTGAGTCACTTGTGCGTCTCCAACTTTTGCTAATGCTGAGATCCTGCCTGGAAAAGTATTATTCCTTGTCATCAAGCAGATGAAGCCATTACGTATTGGTTATGTCCATCAACCAGCAGGGGAGATAGAGAGCACTCAAACTTTCACAGTGCCCTCTTGGCCAGCTAGCTCCACTGCCTCTTCAGTATTCTCTATCTCCCCTAGCAGGGTGGCTGCAGCTTGTTCGAGCTCCAGAAAAATCTGCCGGGAGGTGGTTCCTGGCTTGCCAGTTGTTAACCGGGGTGTTTGGAGGCTATAGCAGCTTCACTTTAAAGGCACATAGGTTAGCCCTTTCCCTGCCTTACCCATACCTCTGTGGATGTGGACATATTGCCTTGCTTTCCCTGTCCTTACCCACCAACAGTGGATGCAGGCATATAGGTTCGCCCTTTCCCTGCCTTTCCCACTCATCTGAGCCTCCGGAGTCTTCAATACCTCTGCTTTCCTCACAGCTTAAACAAACAAAAAAAAAAAAAGTCGCGTCGCGTTTTTAAACGCAGAAGACGCTGGAACAGAGGTTTTTGACCTGATTTTCAGCAGGATCGTAGTTGTACACTAGATCCTTTGAGGTAAGAGTGTTTTCCAACTCCTCCGGGGTGGGCCCGCGATGGGGCGATTTTGGCGCGAAACCGCCATTTTGGATTTTACCGCCGTTTTTTCGGCGATGGCTGCGGACAATGTAAAGCGCTGTTCCACTTGTGGCAAGCGCAAATCAGCAGCAGGGCTCTGTAAATCGTGCTGTACTGGCATAGGAGCCGGCCCGAGCATGGCGAGCGATGTTTCTTCCCGCTCTGAGCTGGGCAGCGGGCGCCATTTTGCTTACACCGCATGGCGCAGCCTCCGTGGACACGGAGAGACCTGAGCCGGGTGGGGCACCTCGAGATGAGGTATTTCAGGAGTGGCTAGCACCGGACAGGATTTGGGTGCCCAGGGTGAGATTTTCTCCCCGGATTTTGTGCTTTTGCTGCATAAAGCATACATGATGAAAGAGCCCTTCCTCAAGGGTTGCCTGAGGCTCCTCTGATTGCCCCCCCGATGGATTCTGGCCTGGGACTGCCCAGTGAGGTTTTTTTTTCCGGATGCTTGGCCTAAAGATAAGCGCAGAAGGGTTAATTCCCCTTCAGATTGTGGTGCACCTTTTTCCCCCCCCCCCCCCCCCCGTGGTCGGGGTGTGAGGATTCGGAGAACTCTGACAGACGTTCTTGGTCTGAGGAACCAGAGTCAGGTGCGGATTTACCACAGGATCTGGATGATCTCTCCGCGGTGAGGATTTTCCACCGTGATGAGCTGCCAGCGCTTATTTCAGATACCCTGCAGGCCCTCTCGATTGAAGATCCTGATAGTGGCATGGCCTCCTCGGGTAATCCCAGGATGGCTAGTACCAAGAAAGCTGCTCGGGCCTTCCCTTTGCATGACTCCATCCTAGAGCTTGTTTCGGCTCAGTGGGCTGACCCCGAGGGACCTTTGAGAGTTTCCAGGGCTATGGGGCAGTTATACCCTCTGCGTGAGGGACATATGGCTCGTTTTCAAATGCCTACAGTGGATGCCCTAGTCACTGCGGTGACAAAGAGAACTACCCTCCCTGTTGAAGGAGGTGTTGCCCTGAAGGATGTTCAAGACCGTAGGCTGGAAACAGCATTGAAACGGTCCTTTGAAATTGCAGGTCTCACTGTTTCGGGCGTCTTGCATGCCCAGCTTGGCTGCAACAGGCAGTGGCTCAGCCCGGAGATGGAGCGGAGCCCTTCTTGGATGTGGCTCCGCGGATGGAGGTGGCCTTGTCCTTTCTGGCTGATACCCTTTATGACCTTGTCAGAGCTTCGGCTGAACAAATGGCAGTAGCAGTGGCGGCTCGCCATCGTCTGTGGCTACGACACTGGGCAGCGAACATGGCCTCTAAGCAAAGGTTGGTGAAGTTGCCTTTACAAGGACTTCTCCTATTTGGTGAGGAGTTGGAGAAAATTATGAAAGGCCTGGGTGATCCAAAACCCCAGCGCTTGCCCGAAGATAGGCAGAGGCCTTCCTCTAAGGGCCAGGCGGTCCACTCCTCGTACAGACCTCGCTTCCGTGAAGCTAGAAGGTACCGCCCGGGGCGTTCTGCTGGGTTCACTTCACGTGCCCGTGGTCAGCAGAGGAACTCCTTTCGCTCGGACAAGCGTTCCGCAGCCGGTGGCTCAAGACCAGGAGTTCAGGGGCGACCCTCTCAATGATGGTGCGCCGGCCCTCTCCTCGATGCCTGTCATCGGAGGACGGCTTTCCCTCTTTGTCGAGGAGTGGGCCAAGATTTCCTCAGATCAGTGGGTTCTGGACCTGATCAGAGATGGATATAGAATAGAATTTAACGCCCCAGTAAGAGACGTGTTTGTGGAGTCCCGATGCGGTTCTGCTGTCAAACGGGCGGCGGTGGAGGAGACTTTACAAGGTCTGATTCAGTTAGGGGCAGTGACCCCGGTGCCTCCCGCCGAGCAAGGCTGCGGCCGATACTCCATCTACTTTGTGGTGCCGCGAAAAGGTGGGTCCTTTCGCCCTATTCTGGACTTAAAAGAAGTGAACAAGTCCCTGAGAGTGCGGCATTTCCACATGGAATCCCTGCGCTCCGTCATTGCGGCGGTACAGCCAGGAGAGTTTTCTCACGTCTCTAGACCTGAAAGAAGCTTACTTGCACATACCGATTTGGCCACCCGCAACCAGAAGTTTCTGAGGTTTGCGGTGTTGGGAAAACATTTCCAGTTCAGGGCCTTGCCTTTTGGCCTCGCCACAGCTCCCTGAACCTTTTCGAAGGTAATGGTGGTAGTAGCTGCTTTTCTCAGGCGAGAAGGTATCAGGGTTCACCCGTACCTAGACGACTGGCTTATCAGAGCAGCCTCTGCAACAGAGAGCTTACAAGCTACAGCCAGAGTGGTCTCAGTAGTGCAATCTCTAGGCTGGGCCGTCAATATGGCCAAAGTCACCTGTCCCCTTCACAATCTCTAGAGTTTTTGGGGGCCAGGTTCGACACAGTCTCGGGCTATGTGTTCCTACCCGAGCTAAGGCGGTGCAAGCTTCAGAATCAGGTCCGTCTGCTCCTGAGGATGCCCCGCCCGCGAGCTTGGGACATTGTCCAGCTGCTGGGAGCGATGACAGCCACGATGGAAGTGGTACCCTGGGGCGAGAGCACACCTGAGACCTCTACAGTATTCCCCTCCTCCGGAGATGGTCTCCTATTTCTCAGGATTACCAATGCAGACTTACTTGGCTCCCTGCGGCCCGACTCAGCATGGAGTGGTGGCTCTCAGACAGCATGCTGCGGCGAGGAATGCCGCTGACGCTCCCCGTTTGGTGCCTAGTGGTAACAGATGCCAGCCTGAAGGGCTTGGGGCGCACACTGCAAGGGAAGCATGCCCAGGGTCTATGGACACCCGAGGAGTCGGAGTGGTCCATCAACCGCCTAGAGTTGAAAGCGGTGTTTCAGGCGCTTCTGGCCTTTCAAGTGACCCTGGAAGGATTGGGCTGTCAGAGTGATGTCGGACAACACGACAATGGTGGCCTATATAAATCGACAAGGCGGAACAAGGTGCAGAGCACTAGCCGCGCAGGCCGAACTGATTTGCCACTGGGCTGAGCTGCATCTTCAGTGTCTGTCGGCAAGCTCATATTGCAGGTCAGAGCAATGTGCAGGCCGATTATCTGAGCAGGCATCAGATCGATCCAGCAGAATGGAATCTGGCAGACGAAGTATTCCTGCAGATCTGTGCCAAATGGGGCAAGCCCGTGATGGATCTAATGGCGACAAGTGCCAATACCAAAGTCCCGTGCTTCTTCAGCAGACGGAGAGATCCTCGCTCGGCGGGGTTTGGATGCCTTGGCTCAACCCTGGCCTCTGGGTCTACTTTATGTGTTTCCCCCATGGCCCTTGATAGGGCGCCCTGCTCTTGCGGATTCGGCTGCACCCAGGAGAAGTGGTCCTCATCGCCCCGGATTGGCCAAGGAGACCTTGGTATGCAGACCTCCGACAGATGCTCCTGGAGGCTCCTCTGCCGTTACCTCTGGTACCGAACCTGTTGACTCAGGGACCGATAGCCATGGAGGATGCCGGCCGCTTTGGTCTTACGGCATGGCTATGAGAGGGCGCAATTGAGGGATAAAGGTTATTCCAATAAAGTTATTTCCACTCTCCTGAAAGCCCGCAAGCGGTCCACTTCCGTGGCTTATGCCAGGATTTGGTGCCTGTTTGAGTCTTGGTGTGCTTCCAGAGCCATTGCTCCAATGCGGGCTCCTGTCTCGCCGATTCTGGACTTTTGCAGGAAGGTGTACAAAAAGGCTTGGCCTATAATTCCCTGCGGGTGCAGGTGGCAGCGTTGGCCTCCCTTCGTGGTAAGGTGGAAGGCGTGTCTTTGGCTGCTCACCCAGATGTGGCACGGTTTCTTAGAGGGGTGCTTCGGCTCCGACCTCCAGTGCGAGCACCCTGTCCAGCTTGGAACCTGGGGCTAGTTTTGAAAACCCTGCAGGCATCTCCTTTTGAGCCACTTCGGCGAGCATCGGAGAAAGATTTGACACTGAAGGCCGTTTTTCTGGTGGCCATTACCTCAGCGAGACGGGTGTCAGAGCTCCAGGCGCTGTCCTGTAGAGACCCATTTCTGCAATTTTCAGAGTCCGGAGTCCACGGTTCGGACCGTGCCTTCCTTTATGCCTAAGGTGGTTTTAGCCTTTCACCTAAACCAGCCTATTTTCTTGCCCTCTTTTTCAGAGGAAGAGTTTCCAGAATCTTTTGGGCAGCTGCACCTTTTGGATGTGCGCAGGACTCTGCTGCAGTATCTGCGAGTTACTAACTCTTTCAGGACTTCTGATCATCTGTTTGTTTGCTATCCGGTTCTCGCAGAGGGTCTCCAGCGTCTAAAGCCACTATTGCCCGCTGGCTCAAAGAAACTATCTTTTCAGCTTATCTGCTAGCCGGCAGGGTTCCGCCTGTAGCCTTTAAGGCACATTCTACTAGAGCGATTTCTTCCTCTTGGGCTGAAACTGGAGCACTCTCTCTTCAAGAGATATGCAGTGCAGCAACATGGGCTTCTAAGCTCTCCTTTTGCCCAACATTACAGGCTGGATGTGGCTGCCAGGAGGGATGCGCGTTTTGGTGCACAAGTGCTAGCGCGTGGTGTGGCTTGTTCCCACCCTATCTAGGGATTGCTTTGTTACATCCCATACGTAATGGCTTCATCTGCTTGATGACAAGGAAGGGAAAATTAGGTTCTTACCTTGGTAATTTTCTTTCCTTTAGTCATAGCAGATGAAGCCATGAGCCCTCCCTGTATGATTGTCTGTATGCTGTGAATCTGTTTTTCAGGTTCTGTTCTAATTTCCTGAAGTTCCTTCCTTGGGAGAAAGTTGGAAAACAATATTCAGGATTCATGTTCAGTTTAAATTTAGGAGGATGTGTTCATTCCCTCCAGCATGTTTTTTTGGAGGATGTGTTGATTCTCTCCAGGAGGCGCGTGTGTTCCCCTCCAGTTCTATAAATAGGAGGATGAGTTCATTCCCTCCAGTGTGTTGGGAGGATGTGTGATTCCCTCCAGGAGGCGCGTGTGTTCCCCTCCACTTATACAATAAGGAGGATGAGTTTATTCCCTCCAGGAGGATGTGCATTCCCTCCTTTATGAGTTCATGCCCTTGTGATGGGCCATCGTTCGCTGTGAGGAAAGCTCTTGTGATTCCCATTGCGGTTTGCCATACTGCTTTGGAAGCTTCAAATACTGAAGAGGCAGTGGAGCTAGCTGGCCAAGAGGGCACTGTGAAAGTTTGAGTGCTCTCTATCTCCCCTGCTGGTTGATGGACATAACCCATACGTAATGGCTTCATCTGCTATGACTAAAGGAAAGAAAATTACCAAGGTAAGAACCTAATTTTCCCATAATGTGATTTCTGCCTCTGTGACCCCCCTGGCAAAGGGTTGATAATGAGGTTGATGTCCTCGTACCTCTTGCCTGCTCAGTATAAGCAGAGCACTTCTACCCCATTGCTTCCAGGCTCCCCTTGTGTTAAGGCAAAGGCTGAAAAGGGGGGGGGGGGGAGGAGAGGATGGGGTTCGTATATGGAGATAACAGCAGTGAATGAGGGAGGAAGATCAGAACCAGATTCTGACCTCGCAGAATGTGGATCACGATTGTGAGGCCCCCCACCCACGGCCTCTCAGCCAATCACAGCGCATTTAGCTGACACCTGTGACAGCTAAACACGCTGTGATTGGCTGAGAGAGACCTGGAGGAGGTTTTTGTTTTTGTCTCCCGTTGACTTTTTTTTTATTTGCGTTCAATCCTTTCCTTTTCTCTCTTTTCTTTGTAATGTGCATGAAACCGGATTTGAGCTGCTTCCAATCCGGATCGCGAAAGTGGATCCAGTGGATGATGTTCAGGTGCTGAACAACCCCTTATCCACCGCTGGGTTTCAAAGAAAGGTAAAGAGTATTGCAAACCTGTTGTCGTCCATAAAGGACGTCCTTGGCATTCACAGAGCAGCCAGCATAACGCTTGGCTGCTCTGCGCATGCTCAGCTGGCCGACTGACTTGGAAGGAAATCGCATGCAAATGAGCTAGCAGCGACCAGCTCATTTGCATGCGATTTCCTTGATGCATGCCCGTTTCTTACCGATTTGCTAAGGAATCGGTAAGGGAAGGGCTTTAACGTTTTTGTTAGTGCATCTACCCCTAAGTCAGGGGTTCTCGACTGAGAGTCCACTCATCCTCAGACACTGAAGTGCCTCATATGACTTGTAAAAGGGGTCCTTCATTTACGCTCCCGGGGTTGTAACTGGTTCCGCGCACAGGGTTCCGGTGAGGTACAACACTTTAATCAGGACTTAGGGCAACAAGTTTTAATTCAAGCTCAGTTCCACAAACAGAATCAAAATTCAGTTCCAAAAAGAGACCCAGTTCAAAATGCACAGGCAAAATTCAGTTCCATTGGGCCACCACTCCCAAGGCCAGGTGGGGGTTGCCCTCTTCTTTCCTAGAGGGACCTCCCCCCACCCCTTAAGAAGGGCTCATTAACAGTTCAGACCCCTTTCTCAATAGCAAACAGTTCAAACAAACTCCCATAGAAATCTCTTTCAAGGAAAAACAATAATTAATTCGCGTTTCCTCTTCTTTGATCCTGGGGAACTGAGTTTGATTCCCACTGCAGCTCCTTGTGACTCTGGGCAAGTCACTTAACCCTCCATTGCCCCTGGTACAAAATAAGTACCTGAATATAGGTAAACCACTTTGAATGTAGTTGCAAAAACTTCAGAAAGGCGGTATATCAAGTCCCATTTCCCTTTCCCTTTGCACTGCTGGTGCCATGCAGGGAGCAGGGCTGGCAGATCACCTCCCACTTCACAGCACCTCAAGGTCTGTGGTCTCCCACACTGGCTTTATGTGCTGGAAAGGTCTGTGTTTGTATTCTCCCAATCCATGGTTGCTGGCTCTTCTAGGCAGGGAAGTTCTAGAGGCAGGTCCTTTCCGTCCTCCACGTACTCCATGGATTCCTTCTCTGAGTAAGTTTCCTCTCCCCCCTGGTTGCTGGGAGCTTCCAGGAAATTTGTCCCTCCCATCTCACAGCTGGGGGGAATTATATACTGCTTCGCAGCCAAGGAAACTGGGCTTCTTCTGGCCCACCGCATTGAGCTACTTCTCCCCCTGCTGGTGTTAGAAATCCCTTCCGCCCTTTTAGGTGTACCCTTCTCTTTCCTTATCACAAGGGATTCTGGGGATTGTAGTTTGGGGATTAGCTGCTTCTCATTGGGCCCACGGTTACTAGCCTTATCACAGACTATGTTCCTAATGCAGAAAACACTATCCTTCCAGTGGTTTGATCTTTTCATTAGCTATGGACATGCAGCTCACACTACCAAAGTTGACATCATGGGTGGATCATACTGACTCATCAAGAATTTAGACCAGGAATTCTCAACCCAATTGTCAGGACACACCCAGCCAGTCAGGCTTTCAGAATACCTACAGTGAATCTGCACAAGATTGATTTCGATAGTGCATACAAATTTATCTCAGCATATTCATTGTGGATATCCTGAAAACCTGACTGGCTAGGTGTGTCCCGAGGACTGAGTTGAGAACTTCTGGTCTAAATTCTTGAGGAGTCAATATGATCCACCCATGATGTCAACTTTGTTAGTGTGAGCTGCATGTCCATTGCTAATGAAAATATCAAACCACTGGAAGGATAGTGTTTTCTGCATTAGGTACATAGTCATATGAGGCACTTCAGTATCTGAGGATGAGTGGTCGATGAGGCAATGCCAGATCTGTCCATTAGTGCTCCAGATCTTGTACAGCAGAGTTCTGGTGATCTTGATGATGGAAGTAAGGACCCTCTTTGGCTCAGTTCCATAGCCTCGACCAAACACAGGGTCTTGTTGCATGAAAGAGCGCAAATAGATGAGCCCAGGGAGGAGCCTTGCTCCTGTTCCTGCTAATTCTGCAGTGAGGTCTGAATTTAGATGATTTAATCATATCTTAAGGCAGCATCCGATAAGCAGTTCTGCCTGACTGACCCCTGTGGCTGGGCAAGGCTTGGCATGCTATGAGATGAGGACTGATGTACCAGTCTCTCACAGGGGGAGAAGCACAGAACTCCGGTGCTGTTCTCTACTGGTTCTCACAATGAGAAACAAATAGTGACTGATGCTCAACACTAACGGCATGCAAATTATATGTATACTGTTAGTGTTGAGCATTAGTTGATAAAGGGTTCGGAATGTTCCTGGCACATGTACGGTAGGCACAGCTCTTGTGTGCATGTCCAGTGAACACAGGGGTGGGGGGAGCTTCCAATGTGCTTAAGAATCATGGGTTCAGCCTCCTGTTAAATAACCCCCTCCCCTTTCCAAACAGTAGGAATAAGACTTCTTGCTCTCCAAAAGCAGGGAATCGGCGGCCTCCTGTACCAGACCCATGGCAATGTTAAGCTGGTTCTGATCTTTAGGAACATGCAAAAAAAGAAGCAGCCAGAACTCTTGCTTACCCTCCAGCATTCACTGAAGGTGCCTCTGACAGGTGCAGCAGCGCAGTATTCTGCCTTTCTGTGTCCTCGCTTTCACGCACCAGCATGAATCCTGGGCAGAGAGGGCTGTAAAAGTCACCCTGCTCAAACAACTAAAACCTTCCAGAGCTGTCATTAGATTTTAGTCATTAGGGTTTTCCGTGTGCATTGCACGGAATTACTAATGAGCTCATTTTAAATACTAGCAAACTCATTAGCACTACGTTTTGGCACAGAAGAGGTGGGCTTTCTAGGCTCTATAAGGTGCTTTTGCTTTCATATATAGCAAAGTGGGAATCTGTTTTAAACTCTTATTATGATCCTAAGAAATGGAGTAAATCTTTTCAGTATTGTTGAAAGTATATGTGGCAATCCTACTGGTGGAAAATGGGTACAAGATGTTTTACCAATGTATTACTCTCCTAAAAAACTATCACAGATGTTTGGTACGGAGTCTGCCCAGTGTTGACAGAACTGTGGGGAAGTGGGCATCTTCTACCATATATGGTGAAACCTGTCCGAAGGGACAGATTTTCTGGGTTGCCTTGCACACACCAGCTTATTGACTTTCACAGATAAACCTTTACCCAGAGGCAAACCCAGATTACGTACCTTAGTTTTACAGTTACTTATAAAATTCCTTGTTTTACTCACCCCCTCATCAGAAACCTTCCTGTTCCTAGAAATGCAAAGCATCTTCGTTTTAACATGTAGTAACAATGTATTTTCACTCAACCAAGACTGCACCAGCGACAAACCTTTAGCCACCATATCATTAATAAAGTCTGCATTCAATACCTGGAAAATTAACTGTATATCATCAGCATAAATTCTGAATGAAATTCCTTCCGAAGATATCAGCTCTGCCAGGGGTTGAAGGTAAATATTGAATAAAACATGAGAAAGCACAAACTCCTGAGGGAAACCATCTGAAACTGCTTTGAGATTTTATATACCAACTCAACAAAATGAGAATAGCCGGATAAAAAAGACTGAAAGCCCTGTAACACCTCCTGACTAATTCCAAACTTTTCTAACGGCAGTAATGTTTATGTTTATATTTATTAAATTTTTGATTCATCGCCAATTCATGGCAAGGCCAAATGTAAGCGATGTACAATCCAAAAAATGATATGAAATTAAAAACATACAAAGAAAAGGAACGCCAATTAACAATAGCCAACAGAGCCAAAAGGTTAAAAGCATAGTTATGATACAATAAGTTCTTATACAGTTGCACACTAGTTCTGAGACCGACTGCTGCTACTCCAAAAAACAAAACAGCAAATAAGATTCCAACTATTATGTTAAAGCCAAAATAAAAAGGTGCATTTTTAAATGAACTTTGAATTGTTTTAGGGAGGACTCTGATTGCTCAAAAGCAGATTGTTCAAAGACGTGGAGCAAGAAAATAGAAAGCTGAGGCTTGCGTACTCTCCCAGCATGTCTGAGAAGGAAGCACTAATCTATGGTCGTTTAAAGACCGCAAACATCTTACGAGAACATAGAGAATGGTGTGATGAAAATAAATAATCAGGAATACCTTCATGCAGTGGGTCCGAAAAGCTAAAACCAAAACTTTAAATTGTATACAGAAATGTATTGACAACAAATGAAAATGTAAAAAGAGTGGAGTGACCGAATCCTGACGTTTTGCGCGCAGCAGTATTCTGCAAGGTAATAAAACCTTGTGATTCAGCTTAACAAACAGTGATGTTATGTCCAACAAAACAATGACAGTCATTTCCTGAATCCATCTCTCTATATTAGGGGTCTCAACCCAGTACTCAGGACACACACAGTCAGTCAGGATTCAGGATACCTACAATGAATATGCATGAGATGGACTAGCATACAATGAGGCAGTGCATGCAAATTTATCTCATGCATGACTGACTGTGTGCATTCCAAGGACTGGATTGAGAACTCCTGCTTGATATAAAAAAAAATAAGGGGCCAATATTCAACCAGCGACAGGCAGCATGTTGGAGGCCAGAGTTAAATCCAGATATTCAGTGCCAGACTGAATCTGGCAAACGGCATTAAATATCAGGATTTTATGTTGTCTGCAAAAAAGTTAACTGGCTATGCTGACATTCAGCACTAACCTGTTAACTTTTTAGTTGTCAATGATAGGGCTGTTATTAAATCAGCCTATTTTGACTGAGCAGCGTTGCCAGTTAGGTGCTGAATATTCCCACTTAACTGGCTATGTCACGCAAAATAGCTGGTTTGCAGCTACCTGCTGTGTTGGGCTTACTGAGTCACAACAAAAAATGAGCGGAAGCTATCCAGAAAGACCAGACTG
The DNA here is from genome assembly GCF_901765095.1 of Microcaecilia unicolor. Taxonomy (NCBI): domain Eukaryota; kingdom Metazoa; phylum Chordata; class Amphibia; order Gymnophiona; family Siphonopidae; genus Microcaecilia; species Microcaecilia unicolor. The sequence goes on from NC_044033.1 coordinate 300,300,337, forward strand.
GAGCCACAGATATTGGAGCAAAAGTCATTTATTACGACCCAACACGGTCCGTGTTTCGGCCAAAAGGGCCTTCTTCAGGGGTCTAAAACAAAGATACAACGTGTATAATATAACATAGTAAAAACAATATAAAAACATAAAGTCACATATTATATATAATGGTGGCTTTAAAATAACATTTTATATCTAAATATATACATTTAAAGTGAAATCGCAGGTAAATTGTACCGATGGATTGTGTAATATGTGTAATGCTATTCAAACAAAATATGTGATATAGAAGAGACACATAAAAATGGTGATCTTATAAAGGCCATACAAAATATACTGAACAATAAAATGTATTTAAAAATATAAAAATGTGGTGAGTAACTAAAGATACATGTAGAGATACAAACGACAAAATTGCAGGTCCAAATGGATAGTATTCTGTAATGACAATTACACGCACAATTGCTATTATAGAATTTGCAGTAAACCCTGAATTCTATAAAACTCACTACAAAATTTGCACATTTAATTTACTTGAATATGAGTGCTGATAATTGGCCTATTAACAAGCAATTATTGGCACTAATTAGATTGAATTCAAATACACTTGCATAAATTTAGGTGCAAGCTTAAAAAGGGGGTGCGGAAATGGGGTCTTGGGCAGAAGGGTGTGTTCCTAAAATTTACGAGGGTAGTTATAGAATATTGAGGAAAAGCGCCTAATTTAGGAGTGAATATTTGCACCATGTTTCAGTTGGTCAAATGGCCGAGCCTAAAGTTAGGCACTATTCCCGGGAGTATGCGCTTTTCTATAAACCGCTCCTACCATTAAGCGCAATTTATAGAATAGTGCTTTTTTCGGTGCTAATTTTTTTTGCATCATATATAGAATTCAGCCCTTAGTGCACACACTTTAGGTGCTAAACTTTAGGTGACCTTTTGAGAATTACCCCTTTCCACCGGATTCTATATATCATTCCTAGTGTTCCGCGCGAAATCCAAGTGTATTCTATAACAGCGTGTGTAACTTAATTGACTTAACAAGCCAATCAGCACTTTTAACTCGCTAAGCATATTCTGTAATACCGAGCATCAAAATTGTAATGCATACAGCTAAAAAGGAGCATGATTATGGACGGGGAAATGGGTGTTTTCATGGGCGTTCCAAAATTTATGTGCACTGTTATAAAATATTTCCCTTTGTGCCTAAATGTACGCACTGGTATTTACTCCACATTTTCCTTGGTGTAAATGGGTGCTGGGATATCAACTATTGCAAAGCGTGTTCTATATACCGTGCCTAAATCTAACCGCTGCTCATAGATACACTTAGGTTGAAATTTGTTCTGCGTGGATTTTTCAGGCACCATATTAAAAAAAAATGGTAGAGGCTATTATTAAAAACAAAATTACAGAGCAATTCAAGGACATGGATTACTGAGACCAAGTCAGCACGGCTTTGTGTGGGGAAATCTTGCCTGACCAATTTACTTCAATTTTTTGAAGGAGTAAACAACATGTGGATAAAGGGCAGCCGGTTGATATTATTGTGTATCTGGATTTTCAAAAGGCGTTTGACAAGGTACCTCATGAAAGGCTACAGAGGAAATTGTAGGGTCATGGGATAGGAGGATATGTCCTATTGTGGATTAAAAACTGGTTGAAGGATAGGAAACAGAGAGTGGGGTTAAATGGGCAGTATTCACAATGGAGAAGGGTAGTTAGTGGGGTTCCTCAGGGGTCTGTGCTAGGACCACTGCTTTTTAATATATTTATAAATGATTTAGAGATGGAAGTAACTAGCGATGGTAATTAAATTTGCTGATGACACAAAGTTATTCAAAGGTCGTTACTTGCTGAGAGGATTGTGAAAAATTACAGAAGGACCTTACGAGGACTGGGAGACTGGGCGGCTCTAAATGGCAGATGACGTATATGTGAGCAAGTGCAAGGTGGTGCATGTGGGAAAAAAGAACCTGAATTATAGCTACGTCATGCAAGGTTCCACGATAGGAGTTATGGACCAAGAAAGGGATCTGGGTGTCGTCGTCGATAATACACTGAAACCTTCTGCTCAGTGTGCTGCTGCGGCTAGGAAAGCAAATAGAATGTTGGGCAATGTTGAGTATTGTGTTCAATTCTGGTCGCCGCATCTCAAGAAGATATAGCAGAATTGGAAAAGGTGCAGCGAAGGGCGACTAAAATGATAGCGGGGATGGGACAACTTCCCTATGAAGAAAGACTAAGGAGGCTAGGGCTTTTCAGCTTGGAGAAGAGACGGCTGAGGGAGACGTGATAAAGGTATATAAAATAATGAGTGGAGTGGAACAGGTAGATGTGAAGCGTCTGTTCACACTTTCCAAAAATACTAGGACTAGGGGGCATGCGAAGAAAACTACAGTGTAGTAAATTTAAAATAAATCAGAGGAAAATATTTCTTCACCCAACGCATAATTAAACTCTGGAATTCATTGCAGGAGAACGTGGTGAAGGCGGTTTAGCTTGACAGAGTTTTAAAAAGGGGTTAGACGGTTTCCTAAAGGACAAGTCCATAAACCACTACTAAATGGACTTGGGAAAAATCCACAATTCCAGGAATAACATGTATAGAATGTTTGTACGTTTGGGAAGCTTGCCAGGTGCCCTTGGCCTGGATTGGCCGTTGTCATGGACAGGATGCTGGGCTCAATGGACCCTTGGTCTTTTCCAGTGTGGCATTACTTATGTTCTTATCTGTACTAAAGCTAGAAACAGTGGTACTGTTACAATGCTACTTTTATTAATAATGCAATCCTTAAAAAGTTCCTTGGCTGTGTTTTGGTGTGGACTTCAATCACAAAGTTCTAGTGGCTGGAAAGAATTGAAGTATTAACTAAAAGATTGGTTGTTTTCCTTTTCATATCATATTTAAAAATAGTGCTGAAACAATCGTCTACATAAGCAAACCATGTAAGGCATGGTGTCAGAAGGAAAATAGCAGATAAGTATTCAGTCAATACATTGATTCTTTCCAACCACTGGACTATTTCTGATTGAAGTCCACACTGTACAAGTTGTCCCTGTAGGCATTTGCTGAAACATAGCCGTGTTGGAACCTAGGATTATATATTGAGAATAAAGATAGCATGGTAACAGTAAACATTGTTTTTGGCTTTGTTCATTGATGTGAATTCCAACCTGTTTCCATATTATCTAGATCCCATGCTGTAGCCTGTAAAAGTATGAGATAATTCAGGTAGAAGGTGAGACAGAACACCAGAGTTGGACTCCAAAGTATTAAATGGATTCCTTTGCACATTTATTTATTTATTTATTTATAGCATTTATATCCCACATTTTCCCACCCATGGGCAGGCTCAATGTGGCTTACATCAGTCTGCAAAAAACATACATCAATGTAGCTAACAATCAAAATCAATGAAGTAAAGAGAGGCAAGTAACAGCAAAGGAGTGGAAAAGGAGAAAGTGTAATAGAATTCAATATGTCGTAATGTCTGCAGTAGTTCAGAAGTTAGAGATGCTAGGCTGGTCTGTAGCATAAGCTTTCCCAAATAATAGGGTCTTTAGAGACTTTCGGAAGGCCAATGATCTAGAAGGAAAGACTCCTCTACCATCTAACCCCCCTATCTGGGAGGCTAAAATTCAGTGCTTCTATTTTGGGTATTTGCAGGACTGGACAGATCCTAGGAACTGAGTTACCTTGGTGCCTAGAAATTGCATAGTGGTCTTTCTCTCACTCTCTCTCTCTTCCAGTGTCATCAATAATATAATAATATAATAATAATATTCATAAACAGTACTCAGTTCCACATCTCTCACCCACCCTCTTTTCTGATGCCGTCGCTTTCTTCCACATTTCCCACCCTGCCTCTATTGCTATCAGTTCCTCTACTACGCATCTACCCCACCCTCCCTCCCTCCTATCTCCCAGTGCCACTACCATTCAGCAATCCAGTTCTGTTCCTCTTAGCTGATGCCCCTGCCATTCAGCTCTCTCTCTCCAACTTGCTTTCCCCCTGGTTCCGCTATTCGTTCATTCTCTGTCCTATTCCTGCCTATCTGAGTTTACATAGAAAAGCAAAATCAGGCTTGGAACTGACAAGAAAAGTCATCTCTGAGTCAAATCACATAGCAGGCAGGATTATGTAGAATCAAAAAGGCCGTAGACGCTGAAGGCAAACACAGGAGATACTGAAAATGATTGCTGGAGTGCAGGCAGGAGATAACAGAAGCAGGACCACCAATGATACTGAAGTCAGAACACAGGATGAACTAAGAACAGGAATGCAGACCTGGCTACTGGAAACTGGTCAGATCCAGGACTGACGCTCAGGACAGTTAAGGTTCCCCAGCTGGAACATAGACAACAGTGATACTGAACCTTCAGACAGAGATTCAGGAAGGGTTGGGCTGAGGACACTAATAACATGGAGGGGTTATCAGTAATAGGAACAGAGGATACTGAAGACAGGAATGATGGTGTGACTGTAAACAACATCAGAGTCCAGTGGTATAGCCCCATTCCATTGCATCATGGGCTGCACTGTCTTCCAGATGTTAAGAATCAGTTTCGTAGTATAGCTTAATATATTTATGTTCTGTAGATGATTCCTCTTCTTCAGGGTATAATTTCCTAGCTGTAACTATCAGTACCTTGGCTTGCTGTTTCCCCAGATTTACTAATATCACCTTGTACAGGAATGTCAAACATGGCCCACAGGCCCTTTTATCTGGCCACAGCAGATTTGCCCTTGTGGGGGCTGGGGATGGTGGCAGAAGAAATGGTGTCTCTCCTCTTCTTCCACATCTCAGTGGCCCATTTTGACTTGTTAGAAGGACAGTGAGAGTGCAGCACCAAGTGCTGTGTGTTTTCCTCTTCTAAGAACTGTTAAGCATCATTGTATCGTGCTGCCGCTGAAACTTGCAACAGTCATTTTTGGGACAGAGACTGCAAGGGCAGGAGTGTAGGAGGATTGCTCCTGCCCCAGCTCACCACTGGACCACCAGGGCTGTAAGGTAGGCCAGGAGGGGGATTTTTCCTCTTTACAACGAAGGAGTGAGTGAGTGAGTGGGAGTTTTCAGTTGGGAGGGCTGGGGGCAGAGTAGGCCGCAGCAGGACACCTTGGGGAGGGAGGGAACAGTGGCTGCTATGGGAACAGTAGTGCCGGTTATTGGGTGAGGATTCAAATATAAACTAAGACCCCATTTTGGGGTCATTTTTTTGGCCCAAAAATCTTGGTAATTGAAAGGTGCATAGACACTTAGGGAACAAAAATCATACCAAATAAAGTATTCTTCCATGAGGGATACAGGAAAAACTGACCAATTATTTAAACACTGTTTAGTGTGTTCCAAAAGGGCCTCACAATTTCACTCTACATAGCTGTAAAGCGGATCTAGTTAACTCCACTTTCAAATAGGAAAAAGAACAGTCAGCCCATTGTAAAGGGAAAACTCCCCTCCCGTTTCTTAGAACAGAGTCAGAAGTAGCTTGTGCCAAAGATTTATGAAGATTAAGTTTAAACCTGAAAGTCACCGTAGTCAGGGAAGCTTTTTGAAAGGGCAAAAACAATTATTTCTCCATAAGCACAGCTTTTTGCAGCCTCCCAAAATAAAGCAGGAGTATGTACAGAGCTATATTATGTTCCTGATAGGCATTTCACTTTTTAATCAAAAAGTCATGAAAGCCTGGATCATGATAGAAGTAAGGAGGAAATTTCATTGGCATGCCCTCCGATCTGCATGTCCAAGCTCTATATCCATCAAGAGTATTGTGTGATCAGAAATATTATCTCTATACTCTGCACATGTGAAAAGAATTCTCAGAAAGTAACAGTAATCAATTCTTAACTGCATCGCATTTACACGTGACAAATGGTATAGTCACTGTCGCTTGGGTGCAATACTCTGCAAACATCAACCAAGTTAAAGGTGGAAAAGAACAAGGGCAGACCCTTTGTTAAGGGTAAACCTATTTAGAAACAAAGGGGAGGCTATTCTATCGCAGTATCATATACGCTATTAAAATCTCTACCTATCAAAAGAGGGAGATCTTACTGTGTGAGTAAAAATTTTGTAAGACAGTGATTTATCTTCAAAAACATTGGGAGCAAAATATTACATAATAATTCCTGGCATTCTAGCGTAACTCTGGCTAATAGATATCTGCCAGCTGGATCTGACCAAGCCTTATGGACAGTTAAAATAAGGCTTTTACATATTAAAATTAACAGTCCAAACCTTTGGTATACTGCCGGAGTTTCAATGATATCTCCAACCCACTATCTTTTTAAATTTTTCATGCTCCGTAGAAGATAAATGGGTCTCCTGTAAAAAGGCTTTGTTGGCTCTATGCCGATTCAGGCTCATAGAATTTTTTCCTAATTGTAGAAGTGTCTCCATTTATGTTCCAGGATATAAATTTAACTAGGCATGTAAACTATCCATATAATTAAATGTCAAGGGTAACCACTGTATGTATATACAAGGGGATAGGCTGTCCAGCCCCCCCCCCCCCCCCAATCAGAATGTCTACTTGGCTGAATGTAAGGGAAGACTCCCACAACCACCATCCCAATAAGACCAACAAGATGATACTCAAAGAAAAGAAAAATCTAAAAAAAAGTAAAAACACCTAGTGTGAAATATGAGTACAGAAAATCCAAATTAAAAAAAGTAAGCAAAACCAACCCACAAGAAAATGTCTCTGTTCTCCCCATCCTCTCGTCACCCTGTTCCCACCCTGTACCACCCTTTCCCACCCAACCCTTCTTAAAACCCCTACTCTTCTTAGTCCTCATAATGGACCAAGGTCACAATGGAACTCCCTCCCAACCCCCCCATTCCCCCTCCCCCAGGACACAAATTCATAAAATGCAGCTTATACAAAGTGGATGCTATCAGTCCAGCACACGCAGATAGCAATTGTACAAATATCAAGAAAGGCACCAATACCCAAACTGAAGGAGAATACAACCCAACACTACTACATATGCAGTACTGAAAAACATAACAATCATCTCCTCATTGTAAAAGAAAGGAGAAACACAGAAAAAGAAAAATAATTACATTCAACTTGAGATATAAAACTAATAATGTGTTGCTCTAAAATCATCCAATAGTAGAAAATGTTTCAATTTAAATTGCAAAACTATCATAGTACAAATAGTCATCCTGCCTAAACTGCTAATAAAAACAAATGAGTCATGGAAGTTTCTTCCAGGACACTGGACCCAGGGAGATCTTCCAAGTTCTAGAAAAACATTACTGAATAGAGTACTTCTTATCGTGACAATCAATTAAATCACTGAATACATAACAGGTCTCATAAATGAAAGCAGACTGTGTCTTCAATATAGCCATTCTTATAGTCGACCTGCCCCCACTTGACACTTGTCATTTCGCCCATTAGATTGTAAGCTCTTTTGAGCAGGGACTGTCCTTTTTTGTTAAACTGGACAGCGCTGCATAACCCTAGTAGCGCTCTAGAAATGTTAAGTAGTAGTATGATACAATTACTCAGTCAAGCCTCCATAGAACTGGTCAATTTTAGAGATGAAATTGATGATGGACTTCCTCAGTCTTATCTAGAGTTATAAATGCTCCAATTTAAATCACAAGGTTAACTAACATAATACAAATGTTCATCATGCCAAACTTCAAATGACACATTCTTAACAGCATATAAATCATGAAACTTTCTACCTGACAAATTGGCCTAACTAAGTCTTCCAGTCTCTGAGCAGAAATCAGTTCTAGACCATATAGTAACCAGCTCGACAATCAGTTAATTCACTGAATGCATGGCATGCCTCATAAACGAAAGGAAATTTACATTCAAATTAAAAAATTTCTGTAGTCAACAAGATGGTGCTATGAATATTCATTCAAGTTCAACCTAACTATACCCACTCCCCATTTAGGAAAGCGTTAGGTAATATCTAAAGAAATCAGAAATGTCAAACTGTGTCACATATATATACATCTGTTTGCTTCAGAAGGGTTGCAGGAACCCTCCCTACATCACTGGCCTCATATATCACTAGCCAAATAGTGGAGATTATAGTTTGTTAATGTTGCGTTCTCAAGGGCCTTGGCATTCTGTCAGGTCCTCGAGGCAGGACTGGAGTTCGTGAGCCCTTGGGCCACTGTCGAGGAGCGGCAGCGGCAGGCAAGACCACCTCGGGACTGGAAACACAGAAGAGCAGTACTGGAACTCTGGACTGGAGTAATACAAGGCAGGCAACTAAAACAGACGAAACAGGAACAGCTTCACCTGCACTTAGCCACCGTTCCTCCGGAGTTGAGCTCCGAAGTGCAGGTGGCCGGCAGGACTTGCAGGATAAGGCAGGAACTGAAGATCCAGAGGACCCACCCTGGGTCTGGGATACACGAGGGCGACAGGGCACGGAACTAGACTCAGACAGTGTGCTGCACAGGGATAACAGAAAGGCTAGAAGCCCACAGAGAATAATAAACACAGAAAGGCTGAAAGCCTGCAGGTCAGAGAGATACACCCAGAAAGGCTAGAAGCCCACAGAAAGGCTGGAAACCCCCAGGTCGCAGTAATACACCCAGAAGGCCTGGAAGCCCACAGGTAAAAGGGATATACGCAGATAGACTGAAGGCCCTCAGAGCAATGGGCACAGAAGGGCTGGAAGCCCACAGAGCAACAGACACAGAAGAGCTGGAAGCCCATAGCGCAATAGACATAGAAGGGTTGGAAGCCCACAGGGCAATAGACACAGAAGGGATGGAAGCCCACAGAGCAATAGACACAGAAGGGCTGGAAGCCCACAGAGCAATAATACCCTGAGCCAGAAGGCAAGGCCCACAGGTGATAGTAACTCGCAAAGCAGAAGGGCTGGAAGCCCACAAGAAAAGACAAGGAAAGCTAACTGTGCAAACAGCACACTAACCTCGGGACCTAAGGCACTGCGGAGGCATTGGCAAGGCAAAGGCTGCAGTCTCTAAGTGCTTAATAAAGCCCTTCAACACCAAAGGCACAGCTGCAGCAATCTCTAAGCAACTACGGAGGCTGTTCAGGCACAAACCACAGAGCAGGCAGAAAGCACAGTGAAACACAGAGAGGCTTCCCACACCCAGGTGTAGTGTAGTGAAGCAATTAGAGTCATGCTGGAAGCAGCCAGCACACAGAGAGAGAGAGAGAGAGCTAACCCAGGCAACACCCACAGGTGCAGTATAGTGAGGCAATTAGTATCATGCTGCTGGATGCAGCCAGCACAGAGAGCCAGAGCTAGCTCAGAAAGGACAGACAGAAGAAACAGGAGCCAGCTAGGAAGCTGATCCCCAGGAATAAGGTAAGTCTGAGGGTGGTCACGGCCACAGACGTGACAGTTAGTAAGTATTGTGAAGGATCCCTCCGCTCCTCTCAGGAAAACTCTGGCCTCCGGCCCAAGTTTTCTATATGATATTCCACTTAGGTACAACTCCCTGTAATCCTCCAGGTGTACCCTCCAACCTGAGGTATGTCAGCAGTACTATTCCAGCACAGCTCCCGAGATATCCGCCAGGGAAATTATCCCAGCGGTTTCAAGAATGCAATCCCTAAAACAAATAGTTTATATTTAAATCATTTTTATTATGGAATTATACAGTAACATTGTTATTAACCATTCTTTTGTTACATTTAAAACCTTGTACAGAAATATCCAGATTAACACTTTTCTTCCTAATAGAGTCTAATTCCTTTTTTGCATTATTATCCCCTTATCTTCCCCAACTACCCCTACCCCTTCCCTCTAATCCCCCCCTTTCTTCCTTCCCTCCTCTGGCTCTCAGGCCAACTTGGATCTATCCAATATGACTCAAACGTTTTATTTATCTATTCAAAATTCGGCTTCTCGCCGCTGGGGTTAATGTACTCAGAAATAAACACCAGCATTGCTGCCAGTTCTCCCGTTTCTTGATGAAATGTCTCTAATTGTCATTTTCTCCATTTGTACCAGGGCGATCATACGCAATCTCCAATCCTGTAGCGTTGGACAGTTATTTGTAATCCATTTGGCCAATATACATTGTTGTGCTGTTATGACAGTCTTTCTTAAGAATACCTTCAGCCCTTTCACTGTGTGCCACGGTGCTCTGAAGTGATTAAACAACAGTCTGGCGTCCAATTGCCATTTCACTTTCCACAGCTGAGAAACCTGAAGTGTGATGACTCTCCAGAACTTTTGTATTTCCTTGCATGACCACAACATGTGACCCAACGTTGCTCCTTCTGCTCTGCATTTGGGACACTCCCCCCACGGGGACATGCCCATATGAAAAGCCCTTCTAGGTGCCACGTACATCCGCATCGCTATTTTATACTGAATCTCCCAGTGAGCTGCAAAGTTTGAGCGTTTCTTAATGGACAAAATGTAGTCTTTAAGTAGGTCTTCCGTGATGTCTATAGTTAAATCTCTTCCCCACATTTCTGCCATCCTCTTATAGTTCACCTCTGGGGTCATATCTTTATGTGGCGGTGATGGAACGTCAGAGGCACTTATCCTGTGCCCTTAAAGAGTATGCTGAAGACAACTCTTCCTGTACATCCTCTGTCAAGTCTGTCCATGGCAATGTCTTAATGTAATGTTGTAACTGTACATAGTGAAATAATCTCTTGAAGGAATTAAAAAACTCTGTCTTCAGTTCTGAAAATGACTTAGGCTTGCCTTCCAAGTCAGGACTTGCAACAAGTATGTCATTCCTTTTGATTTCACCTACTAAAGGCTGGGTAGATGCATCCTGGCTCAAAGCCAGGATTGTTCACAATAGATAGGTAGGGAGTTACTTGGGCGAGAACTGGTGCTTCCGGCATATCCATTTCCAGTTTGCCTTGGCAGAACTCAAGATCCCCGTGGCTTTCAGTATCTCTGGTATGTCACCCCCTCCCGTGTGTAGACAGTTACTGAAATGCGTCTGGGGAGCAGGCTGAGTTCCAGCTCTGTGTTTGAGAAGTAGGATGTCTGGCGGAACCAGTCATTGATATGGCGCATCCCACTGGCAATTGTTATATTTTTAATACTAATCAATCCCAGACCACCATATTCAACTGGGGTACATAAAGTATCCTGTGAGAGGCGAGCTCTTTTCCCTCTCCACAAGAACTGTCTTAACATTTTATTCAGATTGCGCTCTTCTTTGTTTCTCAAAATAAGGGCAGCAATTGAAATACATACAACCATTTAGGCACAATGCACATATTAAACAGGGCTATTCTTCCCCATAGATTTAATGGCAGTGATTCCCATCCCTTTAGGTTCTGTTCAGTATCCTTCAATAGCCTTTGTATGTTAATTGTGTAACCTGACTTAAATCCACTGATAACCATATCCCTAAGTATTTGAGTATTCCACCCGCTCGCTTAAAGGGGAATTCCTGTCCTTCTCCGTCTGCCAAATTGGGAGTGACTGACAGAGCCAGGGACTTATCTAGATTTAGGGTAAACCCCCGCCATCTTCCTGTACCTGGCTAATACCTCTAATAGGGGATTGAGCGAACGTTTAACGTCTGTTATTATCACCAAAAGGTCGTCAGCGTATGCTAATACTTTTATTGGCGCTTATCCAAACATACCCCCTTAATAGCTTCTGTTTCATTTATTTGCCTCAGCAACGGTTCCAAAGTAAGCACAAACAGTAGAGGTGACAGGGGGCACCCCTGTCTCGTACCACGTTCTATTGGGAATTCTTCACTCAATGCCCCATTTACCATAACTGCCGCTCTGGGTTGGTTGTACAAGACCTTCACCGCCCTCTCAAACCATTCCCCAAATCCCATTTGCTCCAGAGTCTGGAAGAGGAAATCCCAGCTCACTTTATCAAAGGCTTTTTCTGCGTCCAGACTCAGGAGCATCGCAGGGTCTCTCCTCTCCTGGCATCTAGCCATCGCCACCAGGGCCTTCCGTACATTTAAAACCGATGACCTATTCCTGACGAATCCCACTTGTTCTGGTCCCACCAATCTAGGAAGAACGGCTGCCATGCGTTCCGCTAGAATTTTTGCTAATATTTTAATGTCTACATTCAATAATGATATGGGTCTGTATGACTCTGCTGATTCTTTTGGTTTCCCTGGTTTTAATATTAAAGTAATTGTTGATGTATTAGCGTATTGGGGTAATTTGCCACCCTCTATCACCTCGTCAAAATAGTCTATCAATGCCCCCCTTGCCCTCTGTGGTAACATTTTATAAAATTCACCCGAAAATCCATCAGGCCCTGGCGCGGAGTATAACTTCAGTTTTTTTATTACTGCCTGCAATTCCTTTGCCGTCAAAGGGGCATTTAGGGCTTGTTGTTCCTCAACTGTCAACCCGGGAAGCCCCGATTGTACCAAATACGTCCCAATCCTCTGCGGGCTTCCTAACTGTTCTTTTTTATATAAAGTGGCAAAGTGTGAAGCCAGAATTGAAGCAATTTTTGTTGGGTCGTTAGTTAGTTGTCCCTGTCGGTTCCTAAGCGCGGTCAATTGTTCGTGGGCCATTCCAGGTCTTTATAGCCCTGGCCAACATGCGACCTGATCGGTTACCGTATCTCTCTAGCCTATATCTCTTGTACAGGTGAGAGTGTGTTTCTTTTTCATGCAACAATGTGTTAAGGGACACCTGTGTGGCCTTCAACGTCTCTAGCTTCGTTGGGGTTGGGTTCTCCGCATAAGCTTTCTTTGCTCGTCTCAGTTGTGTTTCTAATAAAAGCACGCTTGCTGCCGCTTTCTTCTTTTTTAGGGCGACATACGCTATAATGGCTCCACGTAGGACGGCCTTAAAGGTCGACCAATACAAGGACATCTGATCCTTATGTTGCGCATTATCTGCTTCAAATTCCTCCCACTTTCTGTCAATATATTTTTGAAATTGTGGATCAGCCCCCAGATAGGCCGGGAATCTCCATCTTTTCCCGCTTACCTCCCCTATATTAGTTTCCAAATCTAGCCATACTGGGGCGTGATCAGATATCTCTTCCGGTCCTATAGTTACCCTCTGTACTCTGTAAAACTCTCCGCGTGTTAGTAATATGTAGTCTAATCTAGCTTGGGTCCCGTGAGCCCGGGATCTACAGTATGTGTGAAATCTGTTTCTGTTGGGTGTAAGGCCCCTCCATGTATCCACTAAATCTAGAGTGCGTGTCAGGTAAGGTAGTGTCTCTCCTCTGCGTCCTTGATAGTGTGAGGAGCCTGGATTTGTGCAGTCCTGGTCTGGGTCCATTACCAAATTTAAATCCCCCATTACCAGTAGTGGCCGGTTCCCATTCATATGGCATAACTTCAATATTGTTTGATAAAATTCAGGGTCGGACTTATTTGGTCCATAAATTACCAGTAATTTACTTCCATCCCTTGCAACCACACCCTTAACATCAAGTATCTCCCTGCCTGGTCCATGGCTACCAACGAGGCCTGTACGCCAAACCTTTTCTGAATAAAACTGCTACTCCACCTTTGCGGCCCTGGGGGGAGCTGGCAAACCCTCACCCACCCAAGTTTTCTTTAATTGTTGTGTTCTGCCACCGACAGGCGGGTTTCTTGTAAACAGGCAATATCAGCCTTATGTCTCCATAGGGCCGAAAGTATTTTTGCCCTTTTAATTGGAGAGGAAATCCCTCCCACGTTCCATGTTATTATTCGAGCAGGCATAATCTCGACTGCCTATGTTGCCCTAACATATAGTGCCGTTTCTGTCTTTTATCTATTGTCTCATGTGACCCATACCTTAATCGCTGCACCTCCCCCTCTTGCCTTCGTAGAAATACTGAGCCATCGAAATCTTTATTGCAAGTAAGCCATATTGGAATATATTTTACTTTCCCCCCCATACCCAACCCCTCCCTCCCCCCTGTTCTCCCGTACCCATCCTACCTTGTTACCCAAGACATTTCCCCAGGTCACAATGCCCACGAAAATGTACAAACCACGTGTCTGTGCTATGAGACCCCTCCCCCGTACTTATACAACATGTTCCTCTCGTATTCTGCAATATATTACTCACAGTCAATTATGTCTTTTTACACAGTTATATTCTTTTCCTATGTACTGTCCAACAACTGTTGTTCCTTCAGAGCCGCCCGTGCTTCCTCCTCCTTATCAAAAGTTCGCCATTTGCCCTGAATGCACAACCGCAACTTAGCGGGTATTGTAACGCGAATTTTATCTTTTTTCTCGACCAACTGCGAGCATAATGGATGAAATTTCTTGCGCTGCTCTTGCACCAACGTTGTGTAATCTTGGAAGATCAAGATATTGCGCCCATCATATTTGAGTGAATCTCTCCTTAATTTAAACCCTTGTAGTATTTCGATTTTATGTTTATAATTAAGGATTTTTGCCACCACCACTCTTGGCCTGTTATTGGTTCCACTCTTCTTCCTATTCGGTGTGCTCGCTCGATTACCAGTGAGCCAGACGAATCTGTAAGTGCCAATTCTTTTCCTAGCCAATTTTCTAGCCAGGATTCTAAATTTCGTTCGGGCAGTTGCTCTGGGAGCCCAACTATACGAACATTATTTCTCCTCGAACGGCTCTCCAAGTCCTCCAGCTTTGCACTTTGTTCTTTCAGTTGTTTTTGCAAGTTGTGAAGATCCGGCCCGTAACCACGTGTCTCGTCCTCCATGGCCGCCATTCTGGCTTCCAGATCTCCGTCCTAATCCCAAGCCGTCCACTGCAGTCTGATATTGGTCTAGTTTGTCATGCAATGCCGTCCACTTCGGAGCCCAAGCTCTTTCGATAGCAGAAGTCAGTTGAACCAACTGTTGTTCTGAAAAATTGTGTGTCGCTGCCGCGGTTCCCTGGCCTTCCGCCATAGCTCCTCCAAGTTTCCCGCTTTTATTTTCTCTTTTTTTGCTGTACGCAGCGCCATACCACCAGGCGATTTTTGAATATATTTGTCCATATACTCTTGTGGTCTTAATTCGTAGTTGCGATGCTGCTTTGTTGCTAATTAAGCCGTTTTAGGGGGAGCGGGTCTCGGAGCTGAAGCAATTCACGTCCTGCTCAGCTCATCGCACCACGTGGTCCAAACAAATAGTTTAGAAAAAGTTGTTTTTAATAATGCAGTTCCAAAAGCAAAGCAGTTTAAGAATCTCCACAGCTTCAAAAATGCAGTTCATAAACCAACAGGACATGAATCTCAGCAGTCCCAATGATGCAATTCAAAATAAGTAATCCCAAAAGCAAAAACCGTTCTGCAAAGAAAAACAAGCAGTTCAAAGAAACAAACACTTCCAAATAGGCAGTTCAAACAAGCAGTTTAGAAATCCCATCAGCAGTTCAGAGGCAGAGAGCTCCAAGGGGTCCCCTCCCTCCTCTGGCCAGCTCTATCTCCTGGCTTCCTCCCACTTGACCCGTTGCTCCCTGGCTCCTCCACGATAGCCACTGCCTTCCCTTGTTTACCAAGACCCCGCACCAGGCGGTTACCTGCTGTCTGAACCTTTTACTTGTGGATCTTGCCAGAGCTGCAATCTCCATCGGCTCCTCTTGCCTCACTTCTTCCTCCTTTTCTTCCCCCTTCCATTCCATGGGCTCCTCACCCCACCCATTCCCCAGCTGATCCTCCTCCCCCTGATTAGCTCTGCTTAGAGGCTCCCCCTCCATTCCTGGCCTCCCCGCCATGTCTTGGGTTTCACCTTTACCTGTCTTTCCCTTGGGCTTCACTGGGGGCTGCTGGGATAGGAAGTCTTTGATTCTGTTGTAAGACTTCCTCAAGGGCTGCTGGGAATCGTAGTTTTTACCCTGCCTCCAGCCCTCTGGGGAAAATGATCTATGCTTTCTCCTGACATGTGGAGCTCCCTGAGCTAAGAATCTGGGTTGTCCCCTCCTCTGGGCCTTATCTTCTCCTCCGCTGGCACACCCTCCTCTCTGTTCCCTTATCCCCTTCTTCACAGTATAAACAAGATCCATCTGGGAAATCAAACATTGGTCACTAAACACAGACTCCTATGCCATGGTTTTCCATGGTGCACACCATTACATGCAAAGCAAGTCATCTCGCCCCCTTAAACTGATAATTGTAAACTGTTCCATTGAGTGAGACTACAATCTTACTGCAATTCTTCTGCAGATCAGTTCAATCCTCCTCTCACTACCACCTTCCAGACTCCACCAGGAAGGAGGTGAAAAACTAACAAGTAGTACAAAATAAAATCAATCAAACAAGGAAAGGCACTCTGTCCATATGATTGGCATCTGAAACCGTAATCAAGTCACTGTAGCTATCAAATGCAAAACTGTACAGAGATATGATCCCGGTGAAGGCTAAGTTAACAGGTTGAAAAAGATAACTCCGATTACTACTACTACTACTACTTAACGTTTCTAGAGCGCTACTAGGGTTACGCAGCGCTGTACAAATCAACAAAGAAGGACGGTCCCTGCTCAAAGGAGCTTACAATCTAAAGGACGAAATTCGAATGAAATTTCCATTACGTTCTATCCCACTATTCCAGGACAAGTGGGTAGTTATGTCCATTGACCTGCAGGTGGTGATAGAAAATCCAGAACTGAGCACTACTACCTAGCCACCCAGTTCCTCAGTATCTTCTATCTCCAGCAGGTGGATGGACATACTTCGTTTCTCTCTGTGTTCCAGTTGGTTTCTCTTGGTCCCGTTGGTGACTGGTTCCCAGTTGAGTCACACCTGAGGAAATTTAGACATACCTGGTGGTGCTGGGTCCCTGTCTTGCTCCCGCCTGGAGGCTTTCTTCCCTTTAGTTCCCTCCTGAGCCTCTCTTGTGACAGTGTCTGTGCAGCAACCAACAAAATAAAAAGAAAGAGCCACGTTTCTTCTGGCCGTATATGAACGACTCCAATCTGGTGGTGTCGATTATGGCTGGGGGAGGTGAGGAGGTTTGAAAGTTCGGGGGGTGCTCACCCTGTTTCAGGATCCAGGTGGTGAGTTGGGAATCTGTTAGCGGGCCGTGGTAGTGGTCGCGTGGTTCCCGCGACGCGCCTTTTTTTTCTATTAAACACTAGCGCCAAAAGTAAAAAAATAAAAAATAAGAAGAGGGAGCAAGTTAGCAGGCTTGCAGTGTGCTCTTGTGAGTCGGGCCTCTGACCGGGTGTTTTTTGGCGCGGCGGCATGTCGGTCCCTGCTGAGGTGGTGAAGCGCTGCTTCTCCTGTGGGGGTAGACACTCCTTGGGCCGCTGCACGATGTGCAGACTGGTGTCCCCAAGTGGAGGAGGAGATCCTGGTGGCCTTTCTCTGGGGATAACGGGCCTGGATCAGCGGTCTGGGTCCCCGGGGGAATCCTCTCTGGCGGAGGCGGGAACTTCGGCCATTTTGTCCTCCGCAGTCAGGGAACGTGCTCTGCTGATGGCAGAGAAAGGGGCAGTCGCAGGAGGGGCTTACCTGATCAGGGTATGCCTTTTTCCCCTGAATTTGTCTTGTTAATGCACCAGGCATTTTTATTGAAGCAGGGGGGCGCTGCTCTGCCTACTCTTGGGGTCCGGGGGGTGCCCTTTGGAGGGTTGGTCACCTGTTCTCTGGGGTCCCCGATGAAGTGGACTCTGACTTCATCGGGGGGCCCTTCGGTCCTGGAGCCTTTAGAGGAGGAGGAGCTCCCCTCGGGAGACGGGGATGACCCTCGGGTGCTCCGGCTTTTTCAAAAAGATGAATTGGGTGTGTTGATTTTGGAGTCCTTATCGGCTCTCTCTATATCTGAACCTGGGGGAGATTCTTCAGGTTCCCAGCAGTATGGTCCCATGCGGGGGCTTAGGGGTCCCTCTAAGGCATTCCCGATGCATCCAGATATTCAGAATTTAATCTCTGCAGAGTGGAATACCCCCGAGGCGGGTCTGTGAGTGGGGAGAGCAATGGCCCTTCTCTACCCTGTGGTTCTGGAGGAAAGGGAGAAGTTGGGCTTTCCTAAGGTGGATTCTTTGGTGACAGCGGTCACCAAGAAGACGACTGTGCTTGTGGAAGGCAGGGTGGCCTTAAAGACTTTAAGGATAGGAAATTGGAGCAGGCCCTGAAACAGGCCTTGAGGTGGCTGCCTTGGGCTTGCAGGCTGTGATTTTCAGTTCCTTTGTGGCCCATGCCTGTCTGCAATGGCATCAAAGGTCGGGGGCCAGGAGAGGCTCGTGGGCGGCTAGGATGGAGGCAGGTCTCGCTTATCTAGCGGATGCTGTGTACGACATGCTTAGGGCTTTTTCCAAGGGTATGTCGGCGGTCTCCGCAAGGCGACAGTTGTGGCTTCGGGCGTGGTCTGTGGATGGAAGCCCGGTTGGTCAAGCTGCCCTTTCGGGGGAAGTTACTGTTTGGCGAGGACTTAAGTAATCTGGTGAAAGAGCTCGGAGAGTCTAGACCCCAGTGGATGCCTGAGGACCGGTCTAGGTCATCTGGTCGGCAGTCCGGGTTCTCTCGTCCTCGGTTTCAGGACAGTAAGAAATACAGACCAGGTCACCCGCCTTTGGGCAATGGCCTAAGTTTCAGCCCCGTCAGTCATCCTTTCGGGGGGGGGGGGGGCAGGAAGGGGACTGGCTAGTCAGGTCGGACAGGTCCTCCTGCCCGACAGTCGCAGTGATGGTGCGTTGGTCCACGCATTCAGTCCGATAGGGGGACATCTTCAGGTGTTCCAGGACGCATGGGCCTCCATCACCTCAGATCAGTGGGTGCTGGATATACTGCGCGACGGTTACCTGTTAGAATTCTGTTGCCCGGTCGCTCCTCTCTTCTTACAGTCTCCGTATCGAGGTTCTGTCCAAGAGGCACAAGTCCAGGCCTTACTGTCTTTTCAGGCCATTGTGCCCGTGCCGCTCGACAAGTGCGGACAGGGGAGGTACTCCATCTATTTCGTGGTCCCCAAGAAGGGAGGCACGGTCCAGCCCATTCTGGACCTCAAGAGTGTCAACAAGTGCCTGCGGGTTATGCACTTTTGGATGGAAACCCTCAGGTCCATCATTGCCTCCGTGCGGGAGGGTGAGTTTCTCACCTCTCTCGATTTCAAAGAAGCGTGACTTCATATTCCAATTTGAGGCCTCCATCAGCAGTTCATTTGTTTCGCGGTACTGGGTCAGCACTTCCAGTTTCGGGCGCTCCCATTTGATCTTCTTCCGACCCCACGGACCTTCTCCAAAGTGATGGTAGTGGTGGCAGCCTTCCTCCGGAAGCAGGGTGTTCGAGGTCACCCTTACTTGGACGACTGGCTAATTTGCGTGTCGTCCTACCAGGACAGCTTGGAAGCGTCTTCCATGGTTGTCAGGCTGTTTCAGTCTTTTGGAGGTGTGATCAATTTTGAGAAGAGCTGCCTGATCCCCTCTCAGCACCTGGAATACTTAGGTGTTCTATTCAATACCCAGCGGGCTCAGGTCTTTCTGACCGACCCGCGACGGGTGAAGCTGGTGAGGCAGGTACGTTCCCTTCTGTTGGCCGCCAGGCCACGGGTTTGGGACTATGTCCAGCTTCTAGGGTCCATGACAGTGGCCATGGAGGTAGTCTCTTGGGCTTGAGCTCACATGTGTCCGCTTCAGAGGTCTCTGCTCTCCCGCTGGTCTTCGGTGTCAGAGGATTACCAAGTCAGACTGTCTTGGACGTTGGAGGCCAGACGGAGCATGAGATGGTGGCTCTGCCCCCAGTTTCTGGCTCGGGGGATGTTCTTTCCCATTCTGCAGTGGGAGGCAGTGACAACGGATGCCAGCCTGTCAGGCTGGGGGGGCCATTTCAGGGGCCATTTAGCTCAGGGTACGTGGTCACCGCAGGAGTCTCACTGGACCATCAATTTTCTGGAGCTTCGTGCAGTGCGCCTAGCTCTGAAGTCGTTTCTCCCGTTCCTGACGGGGACGGCGGTCCGAGTCTTCTCCGACAATGAGACGACTGTAGCTTATATCAACAGGCAGGGGGGGACCCACAGCATTCGTCTGGCCAGGGAATCCGGCCTCTTGATGGTCTGGGTGGAGCGTCACCTATCTTACTTCTCAGCCACCCACATTGCGGGGGTCCTCAACGCAAAAGCCGACTTTCTCAGTCGTCATGTTTTGGATCCCGGCGAGTGGGAGCTGTCTGCCGCAGCGTTCCAACTAGTGGTGCGGTGTTGGGGCCTTCCTTGCATGGACCTGGTGGCCAAGAAGGACAATGCCAAGGTTCCACAGTTCTTCAGTCGTTGCAGGGAGCAGGATTCATTAGGTCTGGATGCCCTACTTCAACAGTGGCCGGTAGAGGGAGTCCTGTATGTCTTTCGTCCTTGGCCAATGTTGGGATGTCTGCTGAGAAGAGTAGCGACTCATGGCGGCAGAGTGATTTTGGTGGCTCCAGACTAGCCCAGGGTTCCTTGGCATGCCGATCTCATCAGTCTTCTGGGCGGCCAGCCGCTGCGGCTTCTGCAGGAGAGGGGTCTTCTCCAGCAGTGATCGGTAGCCATGGAAGATCCCTCCCACTTTGGTCTTACGGCCTGGCCCTTGAGAGGTCTCGTTTGAGGAAGAAGGGCTATTCGGATTCGGTTATTACTATCCTGCTTCAGGCTCACAAGCGGTCTACTTCTTCGGCCTATGCCCGCGTCTGGCGTATATTTGAAGATTGGTGCGTGGAAAGGGGTTTGGATCTCTTTAGCGCTTCGGTGGGCAGCATCCTTGATTTTCTGCAGCTGGGGGTGCACAAGGGCTTAGCGCTGGGGTCCTTGAAGGTCCGGGTGGCGGCCTTGGCCTGCTTCCGAGGGCGCTTATGCAATTCTTCGCTGGCGGCTCAACCGGATGTGGTCCGTTTTCTGAAAGGAGTGGGTCATCTATGACCTCCCTTCTGGGCGCCCTGCCCTGACTGGGATCTCAATCTGGTGCTTGGAGCGCTTCAGCGTCCTCCCTTTGAGCCTCTTCGTCAGACTTCCCTGAAGGATCTTACTCTGAAGGTGGTATTTTTGGTGGCTATCGCTTCGACCCATCGCGTTTCTGAGCTCCAGGCGCTCTCGGACCCCTTTCTCCATTTTTCAGAGGAGGGGGGGTGTCTCTATGAACAGTGCCATATTTTCTGCCCAAGGTGGTCTTGGATTTTCATCTTAATCAATCGGTAGAGCTGCCTTCCTTTCATCGGCAGGACATGGGGAGCCAGTATGCGTCCTTGCGGCTTCTGGATGTTCGAAGAGTTCTTATCCGGTATCTGGAGGCGACTAACAAGTTTCATCGCTTGGATAGATTGTTTGCTTTGTTCGGTAAACAGAAGTTGGGCCTAATGTCCTCCAAAGCGTCCATTGCCCGCTGGTTGAAGGAGGAGGTGTCATCCGCCTACCTCCTGGCAGGGAGGGCTTCGCCTTTGGGTTTGAAGGCCCACTCGACTAGGTGTGTGGCGATGTCATGGGCAGAGATGTCTTTGTATTCTCCAGTAGAGATTTGCAGGGCGGTGACGTGTTCATCGTTGCATTCTTTCAACAAGCATTACAGGGTTGCTGCGCGGTCAGATGCGTCCTTTGGGGTGGCGATCTTAAGAGCAGCAGGGCCAATGTCCCACCCTCGCAGGGATTGCTTTTGAACATCCCACTTGTCCTGTAATAGTGGGATAAAACGTAGTGGAAGGAGAAATTAGGTCTTACCTGATAATTTTCTTTCCATTAGTTCTTCACAGTATTCCAGGAGCCCTCCCGGTGTTTTCAGCCTATTTTGCTTCTGACTGCCCTGCTCACTGTTCTGGATCCTGTTGTTGGTTTGGGGTTTTTTTTGCCTTGTTTGTTGGTTGGTTGCTGTTCATGCATTTAGGTCGGTTTTCTGCTGGCTTATGTACAATACTGAGGAACTGGGCGGCTAGCACGTGGCTAGGTAGTAGTTCTCAGTTCTGGATTTTCTATCTCCACCTGCTGGTCGATGGACATAACTACCCACTTGTCCTGGAATAGTGTGAAGAACTAATGGAAAGAAAATTATCAGGTAAGACCTAATTTCTCCATTATCACCGCAGTGGTCTGCGCAGTGTCAATATCTGGTGTGGCAACAGCAATCACATTGCTGGTTCCTCAGTTGGCAATTGCAGCACATGCTGTAATACCTCTGCCTCCAAAAAGTTGTGTCGTACCTCCATAATGAAATGCAGAGGCGAGCTGGATAAAGTAAGGCAAACTGTATCTTGCGTTTATGAAGTAGCATGCATACCTCCGTAAACTGTTTGTGCTTAGTTGCCAGCTGTACAGAAAAATACTGGAAACACAACACCTTTTGATTTTCTTAATGTAGAGGCCCCTTTGCTCGAATTGCATGTAATTTAAAAGTTTGAAGATGACTACATGTGATTGTGTAACTTCTGGTCTTCATTAACCCAGTTGGTATGCCCGTTTGTTTGATACATAAAGGCCCCACCGGAGATTTCAGTTGGAGCAATTGTGCAATCCAGGATTCCAAGAACCCTTGTAAGTCGGCCTCTGGGAGACCCACTAATTGTAAGTTGCTGCGGCTTGATCGATTTAAAAAGTCATCTATTTTTGTTAACTGCATCAGTTGGGTTTTCAAATTAGTTTGCACTGCTGCAGTTTGGCACTTCTGATTTTCCAAGCCAGACACCCGTTGTTGATAGGCACCAAAATCAGTACGAAGCTATTGCATGTTGTCATCTAAGGCATCAATTTTATCAGAGATCTTTTGCAATTCCTCATTCATGGCATCCTGAATAGCCACCTTTACTTCAGATATAATTTCGATGACCCAGGCTGAGCTACCGAAGGCATGCTCCCAGGATCCATATAGGCTATCATAGGGTCTGCTCCACAAGCCTTCTCTTTCTGCAAGGGTTTAGTTGCCATGCCAAGGAAACCAGAGATCAAATTCAAAACAAGGAAAACTCCAGCAAACAGAGAATATTATGGGGTTCATTTTCAAAGCACTTGTACAAAGTTCAATAAGTTACTATGGAGCTTTGTAAGTCTAAGTGCTTTGAAAATATGCCTCCAAGCCACCAAAGGTTAAATCAGTGATGGCGAACCTTTCAGAGACCGAGTGCCCAAACAGCAACCCAAAAACTAATTACTCATCGCGAAGTGCCGGTACTCATTATGGGCGGGGTCACCACATATGACTCCACCCCATGATAGCCACACCCCCTTACACCAGCCTTGACGTATATAAACAAACATCATTGAAAATATTATACTAGTATAGGAGAAAAAAATAACATGATTTTCTTTCATTATAAATCAGCTCCAGTATACCCAGTGCAAAATAAGACAGCAGATGTAAATTCTCAAATTGGACATATTCCAAACACTAAAATGAAAATAAAATGATTTTTTTCTACCTTTGTTGTCTGGTGATTTTGTTTTTCTATCCATATTGGTCCTAGTCGCTGATTCTGCTGCTATCTGTTCTCTTAACTCTGTTTCCAGGGCTTCCTTTCCATTTATTTCTTTACTTTCCTCCTTTCTTCTTCATTTCTTGCCCTCCATCCATGTCCAGCAACCCTCCTCTCCCCTCCAGCCACAAATGTCCAGCCACCCTCCTCTCCCCTCCAGCCGCCCATGTCCAGCCACCCTCCCCTCCAGCCACCCTCCCCTCCAGCCACCCTCCTCTCCCCCTGCCCTCCCCTCCAGCCACCCTCCTCTCCCCTCCAGCCGCCCATGTCCAGCCACCCTCCCCTCCAGCCACCCTCCTCTCCCCCTGCCCTCCCCTCCAGCCACCCTCCTCTCCCCCCTGCCCTCCCAGCGGCAGGCCTCCCTCCCACCCAGCACCAGGCCACCCAGCATCAAGCCTCCCTCTCTCCCACCCAGCACCAGGCCATGCACCCACCCAGCACTCCCACCCAAGCACCAGGCCTCCCACCCAAGCACCCAGGCCTGCCTCCCTCCCACCCACCCAGCACCAGGCCATCCACCCACCCAGCACTCCCACCCAAGCACCAAGACACCCACCCAAGCACCAGGCAGGCCTCTCTCCCACCCACCCAAGCACCAGGCAGGCCTCTCTCCCACCCACCCAAGCACCAGGCCATGCACCCACCCAACACTCCCACCCAGCACCAGGCCTGCCTCCCTCTCACCCAAGCACCAGGCCATGCACTCACCCAGCACTCCCACCCAAGCACCAGGCCTGGGACACAGGCAGAGAAGAAGAAGGAAGGCCGACGGCAGCTCAGCAGAGCAGAGCTGTGTGCTGCGTTCCCTCGCTGTTTCAATAGCGGAGCGAGGGCCCGGGCCGGATGGAGGGGTGGGCGCCGCGACTCGGGGGGGGGGGAGGCGAGCTCGGCGGCGGGGGGGGGGCCTTGCAGCGGCGACGGGAAGGGGCTTTCAACCCCCCCTTTCCTATACTAGCCCGTTTTTACGGGCTCAACGGCTAGTCTATATATATTATGTATTTGGTTGACCTTTTCTCCTTTTTCAAGGGCAGGCATTTTATATCCACCAGAAACCTTTATCTGCTGGGTTTTCCTTCCGCTCACAATGTGAAAGCTATCTGACCTTTTAGAGCCTCTCGATCTTATCAGGCAGCATCGTGTTGGAACACTTTACCTTCCCCTCTTAGGCAAATTAGGGATTATCATCAATTTTGAAAGCTGCTGAAGTCTTTCCTTTTTGGAAAGTATCTTTTAAGTCCTTAGTTGATTGTTAAAATAGTCCATTAGGTTAGTTATGTCCTCTTGTTACTTGTATATTTTCTGAAGAATTCTTCAGATTTCTTATGATTGTTACTCACACTGAGCTTGTTGATAGTTGTGGAATATAAGATTATGATAACGTAGTGTAATGTTTATAAAATGATGTAAAGATAAGCATTTACATGGCTTTCACGCATAGGTGATCTGTTTTAAAATTACCTTCTTATGTTGCAACAATTTTTATTGATGAGTACACATGGTAGACAGTTCCATTGCAATCAATATAAAACTGATAACAAATAATTCTATCACATATTAATAAACCTGAAACTTCTGTCATCAATGTTTTCCCCCCCAATATTTCTCCCCATCCATTCCCTCTTGTCTTCTTATTTATTTATGAATATGTTCATGTACAATAACAGAGCAATTGCATAACTATAAACAATAAACTTTTATATTAAAATCTAACAATTATGTCTCATTTTTTACTCTGTGTACTATTGCCCTGTTTATAGCCCAACAGTATTTGCAGGCGAGTCCTCTTAATGTATTCTTTCAAACAATATGCAAGAAATATTACCCTTCCCGAAACTATGCCCCCCTCCCCTCCCACCTCCCTCCCCCTCTACTCTTATGGAACCTTCTTCTTACTTCATGGTTCAGTTACCTCTACCTCTCCGCATGCTATAACTACCAGAGTGTAGGTTATTGTTTACTACTTCATTTGGCGCTTTTAAAATTACCTTCTTAAAGGCTGCAGTACTGGAATGATTTCACTTATTCTTTTTTCAAGACATATGTAAGGAAAACTGGACATTTACATAGACTCAGTGATCATATCTGTGCTATCTAGAAAACTGGAAGCTGTGAAGCATGTAGGTGAAGGAAGAAGGATGTGCACGATGGCAGACAGATGGATGGACAGACAGGTGAACAATTGTTACTGGCGCTATACTCAGACCGTTAGATCCTTCTGATTATTCACATTTTGGAAGGGACCCTGTCTTGTCTGGGAAATACAACTACAACATCACTTCTGGGAAATTCATATTTTGGTCAAATAAAACAGCATTCTCCAGAGCCACGATAAGGCAATTTTTCTCTCTTTGAATGGATTTATATTGTCGTTTTCTCTTTATTGAAGGGGTCATAATGTTAAGGTCTGTGTTGTAGAAACACAGGTCATCAAGGACTGTAACCAAGGACAACAGTGCAAACCATGGTGGTTTACAGGAAAACAGCAGCCCTAAACAGTGATCAATAGTCAAGGACAGACACAAAAGGAAGGAAAAAGTTACACTCTGGTTTTGGAACTCACAAGTAAAATATACCAGGAAGAGGAGCGGCTGCCAAAAACCACCCTAAGAGTGATTATATATCAGTGTAAGCAACTAAGATTTTAGCCTGGCTTTAAGCTTAGGAGAAGAACTCTCTTCCCTTAGTACATGAGGAAGAGAGTGCCATAAAGAAGGGGCCGAAATGGCAAAACCACTCTGGTGAATGGATTCAGATTGGCTGTGTGATGGAGAAGAGATTTGAAGGAGATGCCTCTGGGAGTGTCTGTATGACTGTAAGGGTGGGGGAGTAAGAAATAAGGAGGGATGTTAGGCACAGAGGATGTCTGAAATGGATCACATGAGGGGGGTGTCGATAATCTTGGGCCCGATATTCAGACCGTGGATGTTAGCCTGCCTAACTCCCGTGGTCGGTGCTGAGCCCGGATAGTCAATGCCAGGACATTTTCAGTGGCTAGCATTGAATATCCGGTTTATTTTTGGCCGTTCAAACTTAACCAGCAAGCCGATATTCAGCACTGGCCGGTTAAGTTTGAACTGGCCAAAGATAGGCCTGGTATTCATGCGGCCAAATATGGCGGCCAAATTTAGCCAGCAATGTGCTGAAAATCAGCAGATAGGTGGTTTTATCACATGATGTAACTGGTTATCTGCTAAGCGTGAATTTTCAGCGGGTCATGGCCAGCCATGACCCGCCAAAAATTCCTAAATAGCCAGTTATAGGGCATTTAACCGGCCAGGTGCCGATCCTGGCCAGTCAAATGCTTTTCAATATCGAATGGGCTCGAATTTAATCTATGGTGTAACATGCAGCCAAGATAGTGTTCTGAGAAGAGTGATGTAATCCCTCTTTTTGGCACCAAACAGAAGCTTTGCAGTAATGTTTAAAATTAACTACAGTTACTGAGTGCAGGTTGAGGTCAGAGCAGCATAAAGACAGTTACAGACAGTCAAGGCAGCTAATAATCAGGGCCCGAATGAGTACACAAAGATTTTGGGACTCTTCAAACAGCAAAGTTTCCAAACATAAAAAGGGATTTCTTCACAAAGAGTGAGACTTGACCAAATATAAGATAACCATATAAAACTGTCCCAAAAATGTTCATCGTCTGTTGTAATGAAATGTGTGTACCTCTAAATGATGGTACAAGAAAGGTAGGCTCTCATTTCCAGGAAAAACAAATAGCTTTAGGTTTCTGAGAATTCAGTTGTGCTGCAGAAGCCAGTTAGTAACAACATTGGAGCAAATGTTTAAAGCATTGGGGGGGGGGGGGGTTGCATTTGGGGTGGGAGGATAAATGAATTGTGTATTTCCTGCACATAAATAGAGATTAATGCCATAACTCAGGATTAAGGTATCAAGTGGAGAGAGGACAGAACAGTGTTGGAGCATTGCAAAACTCCAGAAGCGAGAGACTATGAGGCAGAGAAATCAGCATCCCAAATACTGAGTTAAAAGCAAAGCCACTTTTAAATTGTACACCATCTCGACCTGCTCACCAGACAGAGCAGTATATAAAATACAATAAACAATAGTGTCATGCTGCTGATACAAACCTCAACTTGCCTTGCTAGAAGGAGGGATCGGTAGAATAAGTAAGATCTCCTGTGCTTTTATCAGGCTTTTATAATTTTATTATTAGTTTGATGTCCATCACATCCCCTGGAAGACCATTCCTTCTCTCTACCACCCTTTCTGTGAAGAAATTTCATTTTGTTACTCCTGAGTCTGCTCCCTTTGAGCCTAAAGTCATGACCTCTTGTTCTAGAACAAGGGTTCTCAAATCTGGTCCTCAAGGTGCACAACCCAGCCTGGTTTTCAGGATTTCCACAGTGAATATGTATGAGATCTATTTGCATTCACTGCTTCCATTGCATACAATTAGATCTCTTTAAACTTTTGCTCTAATGCTGTTGCTGACTGACTTCTGCAGCACAACTGAATCCTCAGAAATCTAAAGCTATTTGTTTTTCAGGGAAAAGAGTTCCTACCTCTCTTGTACCATATTCATTGTGGAAATCCTGAAAACCAGGCTGGGTTGTGGAGCTCAAGGACTGGATTTGAGGACCCCCGTTCTAGAACTTTGTTCCACTGAACAAAATGTTTGCTGCTTGTACATAATTAGTATTTGTTGGGATATTCAAATCTCTCTATCACATCCCCCTTTTTTCGCTGTCTCTGCCTCGAGAGACAGAATCGGACCCCAAGGGAATAAAGAGTCAATTCTTAGGGAGAAGGAACAGAGGGAGTTCAAGCTTTTCTGAAACAAACTTGTGATATTCTCATGGTAACTTACTCTGAGTTTTTTGCACAGTTAAAGATTGCAACCTCAACAAGTTCAGAGAACTCTCCACGGATTAATATAGGATTCCCTTCTTTTATTCAGTACATCTTTGAGGGCTGATTTGTGCACATTGTTAAAGGCCTTTACTGACATTAAAGGATCTGTTGAATTCCATTCCGTTTCATTATGTGCACATAAAATGACTGGCGAGCGCCCTCTGTGATATTTATACCTTCTTTAATCTCCAGGCAGCAAATATCACGTTTTAATAAGGATTTTAATGAAAACACACAATGGAAGCGGCTTGCATATTCTCCCGACGCCACTGCATCTGTAGCTGTTTCATTATCTGACACAGGGAAACTGAATGCTGTTACAGCCGTGGACAGATGTGGGTTGCATCTTAAACAGGGATTTTGCATTTCAACATCTGATATGAAAATTTGTGTAGCCAACAAGAAAAGAGGAAGCAGAGAAAAGAATGCTGAGAGAGATGGGTATATGCACACAGACCCACAGGCACATGGACACACACACAGCATGTTCATTTGCAAGTGTCTAACTACTTCTGGAGGAATTCTACACAATGATGAATTTACACAGAATTCTACATTTGATTAGCAGAATTTGGTGTGGGAATCAGGAGACACATGTGGGTTAATAGAAAGCATCAGCCCATGGACCTAGAATGAAGTGGTAGCAACAGCAGCACAATGTAGGCAGAGGGAAGGTAGCATTGGCTGTGATGGAAGGAGGAAAACTGAAGGTCCCTTTTACTAAACCACGTAGGAACCCTCACGCTCCCAATGCGTGTCAAAATGGAGTTACCGCGTGGCTCTTACGGTAATTTCATTTTTGGTGCGCGTCCGCTACGTGCGTCTGAAAAATATTTTTTTATTTTGTGGCGCGCGGTGGCATCTAGCGCACATAGATCATTACCGCCCAAATTCTTTACCGCTAGGTCTATGGCTGGCGGTAAGGTCTGAGACCCAAAATGAATGCGCGGCAATTTTGATTTTGCCACACATCCATTTTCAGCAAAAAAAAGGGCCTTTTTTACAGGTATGCTGAAAAATGATTCTGCGTGTGTCTAAAACCCACGCCTACAATACCGCAGGCAATTTTTCAGCTCGCCTTTGTAAAAGGATCCCTGAGTCAGCATCCACTGTCAGGGAAAGGAGGTTGCAGTACCAGCATTGACCCACATGGCTGAACAGAGGTAGAAACAAAGGGGTGGGGGTAAGAAGAGAGAAAGCTATGGCTGTTCCTGGAGAGGTTAGGAAGAAAGAACTGGGGAATTCAATCCCTGGGCGATAAGTGGAGTGAGCCTGGAGGTGGCAGGGAAAGAGAATGGGTAATTTAGTTTTAGGCTGCATAAAGGTTGGGTGAGAAATAAGGAAGGGGAAAATCCTAGAGAATGGAAAAGGACAGCAAGATCTGTAAAAGGGCATGCTATGGCCAATTCTTACCACAGCCTAGTAAAAGGATCACTAGAGACCTTGGTAAAACTATCCCTTGAGATAGTTGAAGTTGTAATGAAACATTTTAATGGTTTGGACTGTTGGTTCCTGTTTGGTCTGCATTTTTTGGTCTCCTGTTTGTACACCTTTGCCTCTTTTTATACCTTCCTTCATATAAATGAAAGGTTATTATGTGGAAATGAAGTTATAGTATGTATAAGGGAAATAGAATGATATGCTCTCCTTTACTCAATGTTTGTTAATCCTGAAAATTTAACTCCTGCTTCAGAGTAGATGTTTAATCTTTGGTATACGTGAAAGTCCTGAAATGTTTGTCCACTTCTGGAAATCCCTTGAGCTAAATGGACACAAATGAAAAGGCTAATAAGCTTAGGAGATTTCTTTTCCCCAAGTTCACCACACAGTAACACTCTGTCCTCTCCAGTGCCCCCCTCCCACCCCTGACCCCTGTCTGATTTACTATCAGTCTGTCTCCTGTTATAGCTATCAGATACCAACCACCACAAAACTGAGCAACCTCTCTGACTACCCTGACAATATGAAGTACCTGACAGTCCGTAATCCCTAGCCTGCTCCCACCCCTCTGAAATGCTGAAGGTCCCCTATCTTCATGAGTAGGAAGGTCATGGCAGCCTTTTTACCCACATCTCTATGGTTGTTAATTACCACCGCTAGATGACACTGAATTATGTAATAGGTGAAACACACTTAGCAGCATTGTTCAGCAGGTGCTGAGGAGTGTGCAAAGGGTCTTCTTATCCTTCCTGTGCATAAAAATGAGGAGCCCTCATTCTTGAGGGTGGGATAGGGATGGGGCTTCATGCAAGTGGGGGTACTTCATGCTGAGGTTAGATGATATTTTGGCCAGGGGAGGAGCAGGAATATTTTATATGCACATCTACCAAGAGAATGACTCTAAATTGGGCAAGCTTGGATAGGCCATTTTGGGTTGATATCTGATGGCTACTAGAGAGGGAATGTGATGGTGTTGATGGAGGGAGGGAAGATCAGATAGTACATGGGAGTGTTGTGGTACAAAATGTTGCGGGAGTGGTTTGGGGTAAGAGCAAATTCCACCCCACCCCTGTCCCCCATACACTATTTGGCCCTTTCACTTCTGATTGGTTAACATGAGGGATTTACAGGGGCTGGTAGTGTGTATACTATATATTTTTTGTAGTTAAAACATGCACAATACAAGAATGTGTGCGCTTTACAGGCAATTTATAACCAATAACTACTAAAATTTAATGAATAACATGTTACAATCAATTGTAGCATATACATTGGTATGCTAAAATAATTTACTGTAGATTTTATTGCATAGGCTCCTTAGCACTGATATGTGCAATCAATCTTGGGTAAATAATGTTT